>NW_025725994.1:4614879-4944289 GCF_021461395.2 Schistocerca americana | reverse complement strand
CTTAAGTCGGCATTGTGGCATTTGTATTAAATTCGGATGCAATTTCTTTGTTACATCGTCAATAGCAAGGTCCAAGGTATACAGTAAACCTGAAGTGAAGCATCGGAATCCAAAACTGGACTCACAGGAGAGGTTCAAATCATAGAAAGTAAGAGTGTCAGTCCTCTTGTACTTAAGTCGGCATTGTGGCATTTGTATTGAATTCGGATGCAATTTCTGTGTTTCATCGTCAATAAGAAGGTGCAAGGTATACAGTAAACCTGAAGAGAAGCATCGGAATCTAAAACTGGAATCACTGGAGAGGTTCAAATCATAGAAAGTGAGAGTGTCAGTCCTCTAGTACTTAAGTCGGCATTGTGGCATTTGTGTTAAATTCGGATGCAATTTCTGTGTTTCATCGTCAATAAGAAGGGCCAAGGGATACAGTAAACCTGAAGTGAAGCTTCGGAATCTAAAACTGGACTCGCAGGAGAGTTTCAAATCATAGAAAGTTAGAGTGTCAGTCCTCTTTTAATTAAGTCGGCATTGTGCCTTTTGAATTTAATTCCGATGCTATTTCTGTGTTTCATTGTCAATAAGTAGGTCCAAGGGATACAGTAAACCTGAAGTGAAGCATCGGAATCTAATACTGGACTCACAGGAGAGGTTCAAATCATAGAAAGTGAGAGTGTCAGTTCTCTTCTACTTAGGTCGGCATTGTGCCTTTTGAATTTAATTCCGATGCAATTTCTGTGTTTCATCGTCAATAAGAAGGTCCAAGGGATACAGTAAACCTGAAGTGAAGCATCGGAATCTAAATCTGACCTCACAGGAGAGGTTCGAATCATAGAAAGTGAGAGTGTCAGCCCTCTTGTACTTAAGTCGGCATTGCGCCATTTGTATTAAATTCGGATGCAATTTCTATGTTTCATCGTCAATAAGAAGGTCCAAGGGATGCAGTAAACCTGAGGGGAAGCATCGGAATCTAAAACTGGAGTCACAGGAGAGGTTCAAATCATAGAAAGTGAGAGTGTCAGTCCTCTTGTACTTAAGTCGCCATTGTGCCTTTTGTATTAAATTCGGATGCAATTTCTGTGTTTCATCGTCAATAAGAAGGTCCAAGGGATACAGTAAACCTGAAGTGAAGCATCGGAATCCAAAACTGGACTCACAGGACAGGTTCAAATCATAGAAAGTTAGAGTGTCTGTCCTGTTGTACTTAAGTCGGCATTGTTCCTTTTGTATTAAATTCGGATGCAAACTCTGTGTTTCATCGTCAATAAGAAGGTCCAAGGGATACAGTAAACCTGAAGTGAAGCATCGGAATCTAAAACTGGACTCACAGGAGAGGTTCAAATCATAGAAAGTGAGAGTGTCAGTCCTCTTCTACTTAAGTCGGCATTGTGCGTTTTGAATTTAAATCCGATGCAATTTCTGTGTTTCATCGCTAATAAGAAGGTGCAAGGTGTACAGTAAACCTCGAGTGAAGCATCGGAATCTAAATCTGACCTCACAGGAGAGGTTCGAATCATAGAAAGTGAGAGTGTCTGTCCTCTTGTACTTAAGTCGGTATTGTACCTTTTGTGTTAAATTCGGATGCAAACTCTGTGTTTCATCGTCAATTATAAGGTCCAAGGGATACAGTAAACCTGAAGTGAAGCATCGGAATCTAAAACTGGACTCACAGGAGAGGGTCAAATCATAGAAAGTGAGAGTGTCAGTCCTCTTGTACTTTAGACGGCATTGTGCCTTTTGAATTTAATTCCGATGCAATTTCTGTGTTTCATCATCAATAAGAAGGTGCAAGGTGTACAGTAAACCTGGAGTGAAGCATCGGAATCTAAATCTGACCTCACAGGAGAGGTTCGAATCATAGAAAGTGAGAGTGTCTGTCCTCTTGTACTTAAGTCGGCATTGTGCCATTTGTATTAAATTTGGATGCAATTTCTGTGTTTCATCGTCAATAAGAAGGTGCAAGGGATACTGTAAACCTTAAGTGAAGCATCGGAATCTAAAACTGGACTCACAGGAGAGGTTCAAATCATAGAAAGTGAGAGTGTCAGTTCTCTTCTACTTAGGTCGGCATTGTGCCTTTTGAATTTAATTCCGATGCAATTTCCGTGTTTCATCGTCAATAAGAAGGTCCGAGGGATACAGTAAACCTGAAGTGAAGAATCGGAATCTAAATCTGACCTCACAGGAGAGGTTCGAATCATAGAAAGTGAGAGTGTCAGCCCTCTTGTACTTAAGTCGGCATTGCGCCATTTGTATTAAATTCGGATGCAATTTCTGTGTTTCATCGTCAATAAGAAGGTCCAAGGGATGCAGTAAACCTGAGGGGAAGCATCGGAATCTAAAAATGGGCTCACAGGAGAGGTTCAAATCATAGAAAGTGAGAGTGTCAGTCCTCTTGTACTGAAGTCGCCATTGTGCCTTTTGTATTAAATTCGGATGCAATTTCTGTGTTTCATCGTCAATAAGAAGGTCCAAGGGATACAGTAAACCTGAAGTGAAGCATCGGAATCCAAAACTGGACTCACAGGACAGGTTCAAATCATAGAAAGTTAGAGTGTCTGTCCTCTTGTACTTAAGTCGGCATTGTACCTTTTGTATTAAATTCGGATGCAATTTCTGTGTTTCATCGTCAATAAGAAGGTCCAAGGGATACAGTAAACCTGAAGTGAAGCATCGGAATCCAAAACTGGACTCACAGGACAGGTTCAAATCATAGAAAGATAGAGTGTCTGTCCTGTTGTACTTAAGTCGGCATTGTGCCTTTTGTATTAAATTCGGATGCAAACTCTGTGTTTCATCGTCAATAAGAAGGTCCAAGGGATACAGTAAACCTGAAGTGATGCATCGGAATATAAAACCGGACTCACAGGAGAGGTTCAAATCATAGAAAGTTAGATTGTCAGTCTTCTTGTACTTAGGCCGGCATTGTGCCTTTTGAATTTAATTCCGATGCAATTTCAGTGTTCCATCGTCAATAAGAAGGTCCAAGGGATACAGTAAACCTGAAGTGAAGCATCGGAATCTAAAACTGGACTCACAGGAGAGATTCAAATCATAGAAAGTGAGAGTGTCAGTCCTCTTCTACTTAAGTCGGCATTGTGCGTTTTTAATTTAAATCCGATGCAATTTCTGTGTTTCATCGTCAATAAGAAGGTGCAAGGTGTACAGTAAACCTGAAGTGAAGCATCGGAATCTATATCTGACCTCACAGGAGAGGTTCGAATCATAGAAAGTGAGAGTGTCAGTCCTCTTGTACTTAAGTCGCCATTGTGCCTTTTGTATTAAATTCGGATGCAATTTCTGTGTTTCATCGTCAATAACAAGGTCCAAGGGATACAGTAAACCTGAAGTGAAGCATCGGAGTCTAAAACTGGACTCACAGGAGATGTTCAAATCATCGAAAGTTAAAGTGTCAGTCCTCTTGTACCCAAGTCGGCATTGTGCCTTTTAAATTTAATTCCGATGCTATTTCTGTGTTTCATTGTCAATAAGAAGGTCCAAGGGATAGAGTAAACCTGAAGTGACGCATCGGAATCTAAAACTGGGCTCACAGGAGAGGTTCAAATCATAGAAAGTTAGAATGTCAGTCCTCTTGTACTTAAGTCGGCATTGTGCCTTTTGTATTAAATTCGGATGCAATTTCTGTGTTTCATCGTCAATAAGAAGGCGCAAGGTATACAGTAAACCTGAAGTGAGGCATCGGAATCTAAAACTGGACTCACAGGAGAGGTTCAAATCATAGAAAGTGAGAGTGTCAGTCCTCTTGTACTTAAGTCGACATTGTGCCTTTTGTATTACATTCGGATGCAATTTCTGTGTTTCATCGTCAATAAGAAGGTGCAAGGTATACAGTAAACATGAAGTGAAGCATCGGAATCTAAAAGTGGACTCACCGGAGAGGTTCAAATCATAGAAATTGAGGGTGTCAGTCCTCTTGTACTTAAGTCGCCATTGTGCCTTTTGTATTAAATTCGGATGCAATTTCTGTGTTTCATCGTCAATAAGAAGGTCCAAGTGATACAGTAAACCTGAAGTGAAGCATCGGAATCCAAAACTGGACTCACAGGAGATGTTCAAATCATAGAAAGTTAGAGTGTCAGTCCTCTTGTATTTAAGTCGGCATTGTGCCTTTTGTATTAAATTCGGATGCAAACTCTGTGTTTCATCGTCAATAAGAAGGTGCAAGGTATACAGTAAACCTGAAGTGAAGCATCGGAATCTAAAACTGGCCCCACAGGAGAGGTTCAAATCATAGAAAGTGAGAGTGTCAGTCCTCTTGTACTTAAGTCGACATTGTGCCATTTGTATTAAATTCGGATGCAATTTCTGTGTTTCATCATTAATAAGAAGGTCCAAGGGATACAGTAAACCTGAAGTGAAGCATCGGAATCTTAAACTGGCCTCACAGTAGAGGTTCAAATCATAGAAAGTTAGAGTGTCAGTCCACTTTTACTTAAGTCGGCATTGTGCCTTTTGAATTTAATTCCGATGCTATTTCTGTGTTTCATTGTCAATAAGAAGGTCCAAGGGATACAGTAAACCTGAAGTGAAGCATCGGAATCTAAAACTGGACTCACTGGAGAGGTTCAAATCATAGAAAGTGAGAGTGTCAGTTCTCTTCTACATAGATCGGCATTGTGCCTTTTGAATTTAATTCCGATGAAATTTCTGTGTTTCATCGTCAATAAGAAGGTCCAAAGGATATAGTAAAACTAAAGTGAAGCATCGGAATCTAAAACTGGACTCACAGGAGAGATTCAAATCATAGAAAATTAGAGTGTCTCTCCTCTTGTACCTAATTCGGTATTGTGCCTTTTGTATTAAATTCGGATGTAATTTCTGTGTTTCATCGTCAATAAGAAAGTCCAAGGGATACAGTAAACTTTAAGTAAATCATCGGAATCTAAAACTGGACTCACAGGAGAGGTTCAAATCATAGAAAATTAGAGTGTCAGTCCTCTTGTACTAAAGTCGGCATTGTGCCTTTTGTATTAATTTCGGATGCAAACTCTGTGTTTCATCGTCAATAAGAAGGTGCAAGGAATACAGTAAACCTGAAGTGAAGCATAGGAATCTAAAACTGGACTCACAGAAGGAGTTCAAATCATAGAAAGTTAGAGTGTCAGTCATCTTGTACTTCAGGCGACATTGTGATTTTCGAATTTAATTCAGATGCAATTTCTGTGTATCATCGTCAATAAGAAGGTCCAAGGTATACAGTAAACCTGGAGTGAAGCATCGTAAAGTAAGAATGGACTCACAGGAGAGGTTCAAATCATAGAAAGTGAGTGTGTCAGTCCTCTTTTTCTTAATTCGGCATTGTGCGTTTTGAATTTAATTCCGATGCAATTTCTGTGTTTTATCGTCAATAAGAAGGTCCAAGGGATACAGAAAACCTGAAGTGAAGCATGAGAATCTAAAACTGGACTCACAGGAGAGGTTCAAATCATAGAAAGTGAGAGTGTCAGTCCTCTTGTACTTAAGTCGGCATTGTGCCATTTGTATTAAATTCGGGTGCAATTTCTGGGTTTCATCGTCAATAAGAAGGTCCAAGGGGTACAGTAAACCTGAAGTGAAGCATCGGAATCACAAACTTGACTCACAGGAAAGGTTAGAATCATAGAAAGTGAGAGTGTCAGTCCTCATGTACTTAAGTCGGCATTGTGGCATTTGTATTAAATTCGGAAGCAATTTCTTTGTTACATCGTCAATAGCAAGGTCCAAGGTATACAGTAAACCTGAAGTGAAACATCGGAATCCAAAACTGGACTCACAGGAGAGGTTCAAATCATAGAATGTTAGAGTGTCACTCTTCTTGTACTTGATTCGGTATTGTGCCTTTTGTATTAAATTCGGGTGCAATTTCTGTGTGTCATCGTCAATAAGAAGGTCCAAGGGGTACAGTAAACCTGAAGTGAAGCATCGGACTCTAAAACTGGACTCACGGGAGAGGTTCAAATCATAGAAAGTTAGAATGTCAGTCCTCTTGTACTTAAGTCGGCATTGTGCCTTTTGTATTGAATTCGGATGCAATTTCTGTGTTTCATCGTCAATAAGAAGGTGCAAGGTATACAGTAAACCTGAAGAGAAGCATCGGAATCTAAAACTGGAATCACTGGAGAGGTTCAAATCATAGAAAGTGAGAGTGTCAGTCCTCTTGTACTTAAGTCGGCATTGTGGCATTTGTATTAAATTCGGATGCAATTTCTGTGTTTCATCGTCAATAAGAAGGTCCAAGGGATACAGTAAACCTGAAGTGAAGCTTCGGAATCTAAAACTGGACTCGCAGGAGAGTTTCAAATCATAGAAAGGTAGAGTGTCAGTCCTCTTTTAATTAAGTCGGCATTGTGCCTTTTGAATTTAATTCCGATGCTATTTCTGTGTTTCATTGTCAATAAGAAGGTCCAAGGGATACAGTAAACCTGAAGTGAAGCATCGGAATCTAAAACTGGACTCACAGGAGAGGTTCAAATCATAGAAAGTGAGAGTGTCAGTTCTCTTCTACTTAGGTCGGCATTGTGCCTTTTGAATTTTATTCCGATGCAATTTCTGTGTTTCATCGTCAATAAGAAGGTCCAAGGGATACAGTAAACCTGAAGTGAAGCATCGGAATCTAAATCTGACCTCACAGGAGAGGTTCGAATCATAGAAAGTGAGAGTGTCAGCCCTCTTGTACTTAAGTCGGCATTGCGCCATTTGTATTAAATTCGGATGCAATTTCTATGTTTCATCGTCAATAAGAAGGTCCAAGGGATGCAGTAAACCTGAGGGGAAGCATCGGAATCTAAAACTGGAGTCACAGGAGAGGTTCAAATCATAGAAAGTGAGAGTGTCAGTCCTCTTGTACTTAAGTCGCCATTGTGCCTTTTGTATTAAATTCGGATGCAATTTCTGTGTTTCATCGTCAATAAGAAGGTCCAAGGGATACAGTAAACCTGAAGTGAAGCATCGGCATCCAAAACTGGACTCACAGGACAGGTTCAAATCATAGAAAGTTAGAGTGTCTGTCCTGTTGTACTTAAGTCGGCATTGTGCCTTTTGTATTAAATTCGGATGCAAACTCTGTGTTTCATCGTCAATAAGAAGGTCCAAGGGATACAGTAAACCTGAAGTGAAGCATCGGAATCTAAAACTGGACTCACAGGAGAGGTTCAAATCATAGAAAGTGAGAGTGTCAGTCCTCTTCTACTTAAGTCGGCATTGTGCGTTTTGAATTTAAATCCGATGCAATTTCTGTGTTTCATCGTCAATAAGAAGGTGCAAGGTGTACAGTAAACCTGGAGTGAAGCATCGGAATCTAAATCTGACCTCACAGGAGAGGTTCGAATCATAGAAAGTGAGAGTGTCTGTCCTCTTGTACTTAAGTCGGTATTGTACCTTTTGTGTTAAATTCGGATGCAAACTCTGTGTTTCATCGTCAATTATAAGGTCCAAGGGATACAGTAAACCTGAAGTGAAGCATCGGAATCTAAAACTGGACTCACAGGAGAGGGTCAAATCATAGAAAGTGAGAGTGTCAGTCCTCTTGTACTTTAGACGGCATTGTGCCTTTTGAATTTAATTCCGATGCAATTTCTGTGTTTCATCATCAATAAGAAGGTCCAAGGTGTACAGTAAACCTGGAGTGAAGCATCGGAATCTAAATCTGACCTCACAGGAGAGGTTCGAATCATAGAAAGTGAGAGTGTCTGTCCCCTTGTACTTAAGTCGGCATTGTGCCATTTGTATTAAATTTGGATGCAATTTCTGTGTTTCATCGTCAATAAGAAGGTGCAAGGGATACTGTAAACCTTAAGTGAAGCATCGGAATCTAAAACTGGACTCACAGGAGAGGTTCAAATCATAGAATGTTAGAGTGTCACTCTTCTTGTACTTGATTCGGTATTGTGCCTTTTGTATTAAATTCGGGTGCAATTTCTGTGTGTCATCGTCAATAAGAAGGTCCAAGGGGTACAGTAAACCTGAAGTGAAGCATCGGACTCTAAAACTGGACTCACGGGAGAGGTTCAAATCATAGAAAGTTAGAATGTCAGTCCTCTTGTACTTAAGTCGGCATTGTGCCTTTTGTATTGAATTCGGATGCAATTTCTGTGTTTCATCGTCAATAAGAAGGTGCAAGGTATACAGTAAACCTGAAGAGAAGGATCGGAATCTAAAACTGGAATCACTGGAGAGGTTCAAATCATAGAAAGTGAGAGTGTCAGTCCTCTTGTACTTAAGTCGGCATTGTGGCATTTGTATTAAATTCGGATGCAATTTCTGTGTTTCATCGTCAATAAGAAGGTCCAAGGGATACAGTAAACCTGAAGTGAAGCATCGGCATCCAAAACTGGACTCACAGGACAGGTTCAAATCATAGAAAGTTAGAGTGTCTGTCCTGTTGTACTTAAGTCGGCATTGTGCCTTTTGTATTAAATTCGGATGCAAACTCTGTGTTTCATCGTCAATAAGAAGGTCCAAGGGATACAGTAAACCTGAAGTGAAGCATCGGAATCTAAACTGGACTCACAGGAGAGGTTCAAATCATAGAAAGTGAGAGTGTCAGTCCTCTTCTACTTAAGTCGGCATTGTGCGTTTTGAATTTAAATCCGATGCAATTTCTGTGTTTCATCGTCAATAAGAAGGTGCAAGGTGTACAGTAAACCTGGAGTGAAGCATCGGAATCTAAATCTGACCTCACAGGAGAGGTTCGAATCATAGAAAGTGAGAGTGTCTGTCCTCTTGTACTTAAGTCGGTATTGTACCTTTTGTGTTAAATTCGGATGCAAACTCTGTGTTTCATCGTCAATTATAAGGTCCAAGGGATACAGTAAACCTGAAGTGAAGCATCGGAATCTAAAACTGGACTCACAGGAGAGGGTCAAATCATAGAAAGTGAGAGTGTCAGTCCTCTTGTACTTTAGACGGCATTGTGCCTTTTGAATTTAATTCCGATGCAATTTCTGTGTTTCATCATCAATAAGAAGGTGCAAGGTGTACAGTAAATCTGGAGTGAAGCATCGGAATCTAAATCTGACCTCACAGGAGAGGTTCGAATCATAGAAAGTGAGAGTGTATGTCCTCTTGTACTTAAGTCGGCATTGTGCCATTTGTATTAAATTTGGATGCAATTTCTGTGTTTCATCGTCAATAAGAAGGTGCAAGGGATACTGTAAACCTTAAGTGAAGCATCGGAATCTAAAACTGGACTCACAGGAGAGGTTCAAATCAAAGAATGTTAGAGTGTCACTCTTCTTGTACTTGATTCGGTATTGTGCCTTTTGTATTAAATTCGGGTGCAATTTCTGTGTGTCATCGTCAATAAGAAGGTCCAAGGGGTACAGTAAACCTGAAGTGAAGCATCGGACTCTAAAACTGGACTCACGGGAGAGGTTCAAACCATAGAAAGTTAGAATGTCAGTCCTCTTGTACTTAAGTCGGCATTGTGCCTTTTGTATTGAATTCGGATGCAATTTCTGTGTTTCATCGTCAATAAGAAGGTGCAAGGTATACAGTAAACCTGAAGAGAAGCATCGGAATCTAAAACTGGAATCACTGGAGAGGTTCAAATCATAGAAAGTGAGAGTGTCAGTCCTCTTGTACTTAAGTCGGCATTGTGGCATTTGTATTAAATTCGGATGCAATTTCTGTGTTTCATCGTCAATAAGAAGGTCCAAGGGATACAGTAAACCTGAAGTGAAGCTTCGGAATCTAAAACTGGACTCGCAGGAGAGTTTCAAATCATAGAATGTTAGAGTGTCAGTCCTCTTTTAATTAAGTCGGCATTGTGCCTTTTGAATTTAATTCCGATGCTATTTCTGTGTTTCATTGTCAATAAGAAGGTCCAAGGGATACAGTAAACCTGAAGTGAAGCATCGGAATCCAAAACTGGACTCACAGGAGAGGTTCAAATCATAGAATGTTAGAGTGTCACTCTTCTTGTACTTGATTCGGTATTGTGCCTTTTGTATTAAATTCGGGTGCAATTTCTGTGTGTCATCGTCAATAAGAAGGTCCAAGGGGTACAGTAAACCTGAAGTGAAGCATCGGACTCTAAAACTGGACTCACGGGAGAGGTTCAAATCATAGAAAGTTAGAATGTCAGTCCTCTTGTACTTAAGTCGGCATTGTGCCTTTTGTATTGAATTCGGATGCAATTTCTGTGTTTCATCGTCAATAAGAAGGTGCAAGGTATACAGTAAACCTGAAGAGAAGCATCGGAATCTAAAACTGGAATCACTGGAGAGGTTCAAATCATAGAAAGTGAGAGTGTCAGTCCTCTTGTACTTAAGTCGGCATTGTGGCATTTGTATTAAATTCGGATGCAATTTCTGTGTTTCATCGTCAATAAGAAGGTCCAAGGGATACAGTAAACCTGAAGTGAAGCTTCGGAATCTAAAACTGGACTCGCAGGAGAGTTTCAAATCATAGAAAGTTAGAGTGTCAGTCCTCTTTTAATTAAGTCGGCATTGTGCCTTTTGAATTTAATTCCGATGCTATTTCTGTGTTTCATTGTCAATAAGAAGGTCCAAGGGATACAGTAAACCTGAAGTGAAGCATCGGAATCTAAAACTGGACCCACAGGAAAGGTTCAAATCATAGAGAGTGAGAGTGTCAGTTCTCTTCTACTTAGGTCGGCATTGTGCCTTTTGAATTTAATTCCGATGCAATTTCTGTGTTTCATCGTCAATAAGAAGGTCCAAGGGATACACTAAACCTGAAGTGAAGCATCGGAATCTAAATCTGACCTCACAGGAGAGGTTCGAATCATAGAAAGTGAGAGTGTCAGCCCTCTTGTACTTAAGTCGGCATTGCGCCATTTGTATTAAATTCGGATGCAATTTCTATGTTTCATCGTCAATAAGAAGGTCCAAGGGATGCAGTAAACCTGAGGGGAAGCATCGGAATCTAAAACTGGAGTCACAGGAGAGGTTCAAATCATAGAAAGTGAGAGTGTCAGTCCTCTTGTACTTAAGTCGCCATTGTGCCTTTTGTATTAAATTCGGATGCAATTTCTGTGTTTCATCGTCAATAAGAAGGTCCAAGGGATACAGTAAACCTGAAGTGAAGCATCGGCATCCAAAACTGGACTCACAGGACTGGTTCAAATCATAGAAAGTTAGAGTGTCTGTCCTGTTGTACTTAAGTCGGTATTGTACCTTTTGTGTTAAATTCGGATGCAAACTCTGTGTTTCATCGTCAATTATAAGGTCCAAGGGATACAGTAAACCTGAAGTGAAGCATCGGAATCTAAAACTGGACTCACAGGAGAGTGTCAAATCATAGAAAGTGAGAGTGTCAGTCCTCTTGTACTTTAGACGGCATTGTGCTTTTTGAATTTAATTCCGATGCAATTTCTGTGTTTCATCATCAATAAGAAGGTGCAAGGTGTACAGTAAACCTGGAGTGAAGCATCGGAATCTAAATCTGACCTCACAGGAGAGGTTCGAATCATAGAAAGTGAGAGTGTCTGTCCTCTTGTACTTAAGTCGGCATTGTGCCATTTGTATTAAATTTGGATGCAATTTCTGTGTTTCATCGTCAATAAGAAGGTGCAAGGGATACTGTAAACCTTAAGTGAAGCATCGGAATCTAAAACTGGACTCACAGGAGAGGTTCAAATCATAGAAAGTGAGAGTGTCAGTTCTCTTCTACTTAGGTCGGCATTGTGCCTTTTGAATTTAATTCCGATGCAATTTCCGTGTTTCATCGTCAATAAGAAGGTCCGATTGATACAGTAAACCTGAAGTGAAGAATCGGAATCTAAATCTGACCTCACAGGAGAGGTTCGAATCATAGAAAGTGAGAGTGTCAGCCCTCTTGTACTTAAGTCGGCATTGCGCCATTTGTATTAAATTCAGATGCAATTTCTGTGTTTCATCGTCAATAAGAAGGTCCAAGGGATGCAGTAAACCTGAGGGGAAGCATCGGAATCTAAAACTGGGCTCACAGGAGAGGTTCAAATCATAGAAAGTGAGAGTGTCAGTCCTCTTGTACTGAAGTCGCCATTGTGCCTTTTGTATTAAATTCGGATGCAATTTCTGTGTTTCATCGTCAATAAGAAGGTCCAAGGGATACAGTAAACCTGAAGTGAAGCATCGGAATCCAAAACTGGACTCACAGGACAGGTTCAAATCATAGAAAGTTAGAGTGTCTGTCCTCTTGTACTTAAGTCGGCATTGTACCTTTTGTATTAAATTCGGATGCAATTTCTGTGTTTCATCGTCAATAAGAAGGTCCAAGGGATACAGTAAACCTGAAGTGAAGCATCGGAATCCAAAACTGGACTCACAGGACAGGTTCAAATCATAGAAAGATAGAGTGTCTGTCCTGTTGTACTTAAGTCGGCATTGTGCCTTTTGTATTAAATTCGGATGCAAACTCTGTGTTTCATCGTCAATAAGAAGGTCCAAGGGATACAGTAAACCTGAAGTGATGCATCGGAATATAAAACCGGACTCACAGGAGAGGTTCAAATCATAGAAAGTTAGATTGTCAGTCTTCTTGTACTTAGGCCGGCATTGTGCCTTTTGAATTTAATTCCGATGCAATTTCAGTGTTCCATCGTCAATAAGAAGGTCCAAGGGATACAGTAAACCTGAACTGAAGCATCGGAATCTAAAACTGGACTCACAGGAGAGATTCAAATCATAGAAAGTGAGAGTGTCAGTCCTCTTCTACTTAAGTCGGCATTGTGCGTTTTTAATTTAAATCCGATGCAATTTCTGTGTTTCATCGTCAATAAGAAGGTGCAAGGTGTACAGTAAACCTGAAGTGAAGCATCGGAATCTATATCTGACCTCACAGGAGAGGTTCGAATCATAGAAAGTGAGAGTGTCAGTCCTCTTGTACTTAAGTCGCCATTGTGCCTTTCGTATTAAATTCGGATGCAATTTCTGTGTTTCATCGTCAATAAGAAGGTCCAAGGGATACAGTAAACCTGAAGTGAAGCATCGGAATCCAAAACTGGACTCACAGGACAGGTTCAAATCATAGAAAGTTAGAGTGTCTGTCCTCTTGTACTTAAGGCGGCATTGTGCCTTTTGTATTAAATTCGGATGCAATTTCTGTGTTTCATCGTCAATAAGAAGGTCCAAGGGATACTGTTAACCTGAAGTGAAGCATCGGAATCTAAAACTGGACTCACAGGAGAGGTTCAAATGATAGAAAGTGAGAGTGTCAGTCCTCTTGTACTTCAGTCGCCATTGTGCCTTTTGTTTTAAATTCGGATGCAATTTCTGTGTTTCATCGTCAATAACAAGGTCCAAGGGATACAGTAAACCTGAAGTGAAGCATCGGAGTCTAAAACTGGACTCACAGGAGATGTTCAAATCATAGAAAGTTAGAGTGTCAGTCCTCTTGTACCCAAGTCGGCATTGTGCCTTTTAAATTTAATTCCGATGCTATTTCTGTGTTTCATTGTCAATAAGAAGGTCCAAGGGATAGAGTAAACCTGAAGTGACGCATCGGAATCTAAAACTGGGCTCACAGGAGAGGTTCAAATCATAGAAAGTTAGAATGTCAGTCCTCTTGTACTTAAGTCGGCATTGTGCCTTTTGTATTAAATTCGGATGCAATTTCTGTGTTTCATCGTCAATAAGAAGGCGCAAGGTATACAGTAAACCTGAAGTGAGGCATCGGAATCTAAAACTGGACTCACAGGAGAGGTTCAAATCATAGAAAGTGATAGTGTCAGTCCTCTTGTACTTAAGTCGACATTGTGCCATTTGTATTAAATTCGGATGCAATATCTGTGTTTCATCGTCAATAAGAAGGTCCAAGGGATACAGTAAACCTGAAGTGAAGCATCGGAATCTAAAACTGGACTCACAGGAGAGGTTCAAATCATAGAAAGTGAGAGTGTCAGTCCTCTTTTACTTAAGTCGGCATTGTGCCTTTTGAATTTAATTCAGATGCTATTTCTGTGTTTCATTGTCAATAAGAAGGTCCAAGGGATACAGTAAACCTGAGGTGAAGCATCGGAATCTAAAAGTGGACTCATAGGAGAGGTTCTAATCATAGAAACTTAGAATGTCATTCCACTTGTACTTAAGTCGGCATTGTGCCTTTTGTATTAAATTCGGATGAAAATTCTGTGTTTCATCGCCAATAAGAAGGTGCAAGGTATACAGTAAACCTGAAGTGAAGCATCGGAATCTAAAACTGGACTCTCCGGAGAGGTTCAAATCATAGAAAGTGAGAGTGTCAGTCCTCTTGTACTTAAGTCGCCATTGTGCCTCTTGTATTAAATTCGGATGCAAACTCTGTGTTTCATCGTCAATAAGAAGGTGCAAGGTATACAGTAAACCTGTAGTGAAGCATCGGAATCTTAAACTGGACTCACAGGAGAGGTTCAAATCATAGAAAGTGAGAGTGTCAGTCCTCTTGTACTTAAGTCGACATTGTGCCATTTGTATTAAATTCGGATGCAATTTCTGTGTTTCATCGTCAATAAGAAGGTCCAAGGGATACAGTAAACCTGAAGTGAAACATCGGAATCTTAAACTGGCCTCACAGTAGAGGTTCAAATCATAGAAAGTTAGAGTGTCAGTCCACTTTTACTTAAGTCGGCATTGTCTCTTTTGAATTTAATTCCGATGCTATTTCTGTGTTTCATTGTCAATAAGAAGGTTTAAGGGATACAGTAAACCTGAAGTGAAGCATCGGAATCCAAAACAGGACTCACAGGAGAGGTTCTAATCATAGAAAGATAGAGTGTCAGTCCTCTTGTATTTAAGTCGGCATTGTGCCTTTTGTATTAAATTCGGATGCAAACTCTGTGTTTCATCTTCAATAAGAAGGTGCAAGGTATACAGTAAACCTGAAGTGAAGCATCGGAATCTAAAACTGGACTCACTGGAGAGGTTCAAATCATAAAAAGTGAGAGTGTCAGTTCTCTTCTACTTAGGTCGGCATTGTGCCTTTTGAATTTAATTCCGATGCAATTTCTGTGTTTCATCGTCAATAAGAAGGTCCAAAGGATACAGTAAAACTGAGGTTAAGCATCGGAATCTAAAACTGGACTCACAGGAGAGATTCAAATCATAGAAAGTTAGAGTGTCTCTCCTCTTGTACCTAATTCGGTATTGTGCCTTTTGTATTAAATTTGGATGCAATTTCTGTGTTTCATCGTCAATAAGGAAGTCCTAGGGATACAGTAAACTTTAAGTAAATCATCGGAATCTAAAACTGGACTCACAGGTGAGGTTCAAATCATAGAAAGTTAGAGTGTCAGTCCTCTTGTACGAAAGTCGGCATTGTGCCTTTTGTATTAATTTCGGATGCAGACTCTGTGTTTCATCGTCAATAAGAAGGTGCAGGGGATACAGTAAACCTGAAGTGAAGCATCGGAATCTAAAACTGGACTCACAGAAGGAGTTCAAAACATAGAAAGTTAGAGTGTCAGTCATCTTGTACGTAAGTCGACATTGTGATTTTTGAATTTAATTCAGATGCAATTTCTGTGTTTCATCGTCAATAAGAAGGTCCAAGGTATACAGTAAACCTGGAGTGAAGCATCGTAATCTAAGACTGGACTCACAGGAGAGTTTCAAATCATAGAAAGTGAGAGTGTCAGTCCTCTTTTACTTAAGTCGGCATTGTGCGTTTTAAATTTAATTCCGATGCAATTTCTGTGTTCCATCGTCAATAAGAGGGTGCAAGGTATACAGTAAACCTGTAGTGAAGCATCGGAATCTAAAACTGGACTCACAGGAGAGGTTCAAATCATAGAAAGTGAGAGTGTCAGTCCTCTTGTACTTAAGTCGGCATTGTGCCATTTGTATTAAATTCGGGTGCAATTTCTGGGTTTCATCGTCAATAAGAAGGTCCAAGGGGTACAGTAAACCTGAAGTGAAGCATCGGAATCAAAAACTTGACTCACAGGAAAGGTTCAAATCATAGAAAGTGAGAGTGTCAGTCCTCATGTACTTAGGTCGTCATTGTGGCATTTGTATTAAATTTGGATGCAATTTATGTGTTTCATCGTCAATAAGAAGGGCCAAGGGATACAATAAACCTGAAGTGAAGCATCGGAATCTAAAACTGGACTCACAGGAGAGGTTCAAATCATAGAAAGTTAGAGTGTCAGTCCTCTTGTACTTAAGTCGGCATTGTGGCATTTGTATTAGATTCGGATTCAATTTCTGTGTTACATCGTCAATAAGAAGGTCCAAGGGATACAGTAAACCTGAAGTGAAGCATCGGAATCCAAAACTGGACTCACAGGAGAGGTTCAAATCATAGGAAGTTAGAGTGTTAGTCCTCTTGTATTTAAGTCGGCATTGTGCCTTTTGTATTAAATTCGGATGCAAACTCTGTATTTCATCGTCAATAAGAAGGTGCAAGGTATACAGTAAACCTGAAGTGAAGCATCGGAATCTAAAACTGGACTCACAGGAGAGGTTCAAATCATAGAAAGTGAGAGTGTCAGTCCTCTTGTACTTAAGTCGACATTGTGCCATTTGTATTAAATTCGGATGCAATTTCTGTGTTTCATCGTCAATAAGAAGGTCCAAGGGATACAGTAAACCTGAAGTGAAGCATCGGAATCTAAAACTGGGCTCACAGGAAAGTTTCAAATCACAGAAAGTTAGAGTGTCAGTCCTCTTTTACTTAAGTCGGCATTGTGCCTTTTGAATTTAATTCCGATGCTATTTCTGTGTTTCATTGTCAATAAGAAGGTCCAAGGGATACAGTAAACCTGAACTGAAGCATCGGAATCCAAAACTGGACTCACAGGAGAGGTTCAAATCATAGAAAGTGAGAGTGTCAGTCCTCTTGTACTTAGGCCGGCATTGTGCCTTTTGAATTTAATTCCGATGCAATTTCTGTGTTTCATCGTCAATAAGAAGGTCCAAGGGATACAGGAAACGTGAAGTGAAGCATCGGAATCTAAAACTGGACTCACAGGAGAGGTTCAAATCATAGAAAATGAGAGTGTCAGTTCTCTTCTACTTAAGTCGGCATTGTGCGTTTTGAATTTAAATCCGATGAAATTTCTGTGTTTCATCGTCAATAAGAAGGTGCAAGGTGTACAGTAAACCTGGAGTGAAGCATCGGAATCTAAATTTGACCTCACAGGAGAGGTTCGAATCATAGAAAGTGAGAGTGTCTGTCCTCTTGTACTTAAGTCGGTATTGTACCTTTTGTGTTAAATTCGGATGCAAACTCTGTGTTTCATCGTCAATTAGAAGGTCCAAGGGATACAGTAAACCTGAAGTGAAGCATCGGAATCTAAAACTGGACTCACAGGAGAGGGTTAAATCATAGAAAGTGAGAGTGTCAGTCGTCTTGTACTTAAGACGGCATTGTGCCTTTTGAATTTAATTCCGATGCAATTTCTTTGTTTCATCATCAATAAGAAGGTGCAAGGTGTACAGTAAACCTGGCGTGAAGCATCGGAATCTAAATGTGACCTCACAGGAGAGGTTCGAATCATAATAAGTGAGAGTGTCTGTCCTCTTGTACTTAAGTCGGCATTGTGTAATTTGTATTAAATTGGGATGCAATTTCTGTGTTTCATCGTCAATAAGAAGGTCCAAGGGATGCAGTAAACCTGAGGGGAAGCATCGGAATCTAAAACTGGACTCACAGGAGAGGTTCAAATCATAGAAAGTGAGAGTGTCAGTCCTATTGTACTTAAGTCGCCATTGTGCCTTTGTATTAAATTCGGATGCAATTTCTGTGTTTCATCGTCAATAAGAAGGTCCAAGGGATACAGTAAACCTGAAGTGAAGTATCGGAATCCAAAACTGGACTCACAATACAGGTTCAAATCATAGAAAGTTAGAGTGTCTGTCCTCTTGTACATAAGTCGGCATTGTGCCTTTTGTATTAAATTCGGATGCAATTTCTGTGTTTCATCGTCAATAAGAAGGTCCAAGGGATACAGTAAACCTGAATTGAAGCATCGGAATCCAAAACTGGAGTCACAGGACAGGTTCAAATCATCGAAAGTTAGAGTGTCTGTCCTGTTGTACTTAAGACGGCATTGTGCCTTTTGTATTAAATTCGGATGCAAACTCTGTGTTTCATCGTCAATTAGAAGGTCCAAGGGATACAGTAAACCTGAAGTGATGCATCGGAATATAAAACCGGACTCACAGGAGAGGTTCAAATCATACAAAGTTAGATTGTCAGTCTTCCTGTACTTAGGCCGGCATTGTGCCTTTTGAATTAAATTCCGATGCAATTTCTGTGTTTCATCGTCAATAAGAAGGTCCAAGGGATACAGTAAACCTGAAGTGAAGCATCGGAATCTAAAACTGGACTCACAGGAGAGGTTCAAATCATAGAAAGTGAGAGTGTCAGTCCTCTTCTACTTAAGTCGGCATTGTACGTTTTGAATTTAAATCCGATGCAATTTCAGTGTTTCATCATCAATAAGAAGGTGCAAGGTGTACAGTAAACCTGGAGTGAAGCATCGGAATCTAAGTCTGACCTCACAGGAGAGGTTCGAATCATAGAAAGTGAGAGTGTCTGTCCTCTTGTACTTAAGTCGGCATTGTGCCATTTGTATTAAATTCGGATGCAATTTCTGTGTTTCATCGTCAAAAAGAAGGGCCAAGGGATACTGTAAACCTGAAGTGAATCATCGGAATCTAAAACTGGACTCACAGAAGAGGTTCAAATCATAGAAAGTGAGAGTGTCAGTTCTCTTCTACTTAGGTCGGCATTGTGCCTTTTGAATTTAATTCCGATGCAATTTCTGTGTTTCATCGTCAATAAGAAGGTCCAAGGGATGCAGTAAACCTGAGGGGAAGCATCGGAATCTAAAACTGGACTCACAGGAGAGGTTCAAATCATAGAAAGTGAGAGTGTCAGTCCTCTTGTACTTAAGTCGCCATTGTGCCTTTTGTATAAAATTCGGATGCAATTTCTGTGTTTCATCGTCAATAAGAAGGTGCAAGGGATACAGTAAACCTGAAGTGGAGCATCGGAATCCAAAACTGGACTCACAGGACTGGTTCATATCATAGAAAGTTAGAGTGTCTGTCCTCTTGTACTTTAGTCGGCATTGTGCCTTTTGTATTAAATTCGGATGCAAACTCTGTGTTTCATCGTCATTGAGAAGGTCCAAGGGATACAGTAAACCTGAAGTGATGCATCGGAATCTAAAACCGGACTCACAGGAGAGGTTCAAATCATAGAAAGTTAGATTGTCAGTCCTCTTGTACTTAAGCCGGCATTGTGCCTTTTAAATTTAATTCCGATGCAATTTCTGTGTTTCATCGCCAATAAGAAGGTCCAAGGGATACAGTAAACCTGAAGTGAAGTATCGGAATCTAAAACTGGAATCACAGGAGAGGTTCAAATCATAGAAAGGGAGAGTGTCAGTCCTCTTCTACTTAAGTCGGCATTGTGCGTTTTGAATTTAAATCCGATGCAATTTCTGTGTTTCAACGTCAATAAGAAGGTGCAAGGTGTACAGTAAACCTGGAGTGAAGCATCGGAATCTCAATCTGGCCTCACAGGAGAGGTTCGAATCATAGAAAGTGAGAGTGTCTGTCCTCTTGTACTTAAGTCGGTATTGTACTTTTTGTGTTTAATTCGGATGCAAACTCTGTGTTTCATCGTCAATTAGAAGGTCCAAGGGATACAGTAAACCTGAAGTGAAGCATCGGAATCTAAAACTGGACTCACAGGAGAGGGTCAAATCATAGAAAGTGAGCGTGTCAGTCCTCTTGTACTTAAGACGGCATTGTGCCTTTTGAATTTGATTCCGATGTAAATTCTGTGTTTCATCATCAATAAGAAGGTGCAAGGTGTACAGTAAACCTGGAGTGAAGCATCGGAATCTAAATCTGACCTCACAGGAGAGGGTCGAATCATAGAAAGTGAGAGTGTCTGTCCTCTTGTACTTAAGTTGGCATTGTGCCTTTTGTACTACATTCGCATGCAATTTCTGTGTTTCATCGTCAATAAGAGGGTGCAAGGTATACTGTAAACCTGAAGTGAAGCATCGGAATCTAAAACTGGACTCACAGGAGAGGTTCAAATGATAGAAAGTGAGAGTGTCAGTCCTCTTGTACTTAAGTCGGCATTGTGCCTTTTGAATTAAATTCCGATGCAATTTCTGTGTTTCATCGTCAATAAGAAGGTCCAAGGGATACAGTAAACCTGAAGTGAAGCATCGGAATCTAAAACTGGACTCACAGGAGAGGTTCAAATCATAGAAAGTGAGAGTGTCAGTCCTCTTCTACTTAAGTCGGCATTGTACGTTTTGAATTTAAATCCGATGCAATTTCAGTGTTTCATCATCAATAAGAAGGTGCAAGGTGTACAGTAAACCTGGAGTGAAGCATCGGAATCTAAGTCTGACCTCACAGGAGAGGTTCGAATCATAGAAAGTGAGAGTGTCAGTCCTCTTGTACTTAAGTCGGCATTGTGCCATTTGTATTAAATTCGGGTGCAATTTCTGGGTTTCATCGTCAATAAGAAGGTCCAAGGGGTACAGTAAACCTGAAGTGAAGCATCGGAATCAAAAACTTGACTCACAGGAAAGGTTCAAATCATAGAAAGTGAGAGTGTCAGTCCTCATGTACTTAAGTCGTCATTGTGGCATTTGTATTAGATTCGGATGCAATTTCTGTGTTACATCGTCAATAAGAAGGTCCAAGGGATACAGTAAACCTGAAGTGAAGCATCGGAATCCAAAACTGGACTCACAGGAGAGGTTCAAATCATAGGAAGTTAGAGTGTTAGTCCTCTTGTATTTAAGTCGGCATTGTGCCTTTTGTATTAAATTCGGATGCAAACTCTGTATTTCATCGTCAATAAGAAGGTGCAAGGTATACAGTAAACCTGAAGTGAAGCATCGGAATCTAAAACTGGACTCACAGGAGAGGTTCAAATCATAGAAAGTGAGAGTGTCAGTCCTCTTGTACTTAAGTCGACATTGTGCCATTTGTATTAAATTCGGATGCAATTTCTGTGTTTCATCGTCAATAAGAAGGTCCAAGGGATACAGTAAACCTGAAGTGAAGCATCGGAATCTAAAACTGGGCTCACAGGAAAGTTTCAAATCACAGAAAGTTAGAGTGTCAGTCCTCTTTTACTTAAGTCGGCATTGTGCCTTTTAAATTTAATTCCGATGCTATTTCTGTGTTTCATTGTCAATAAGAAGGTCCAAGGGATACAGAAAACCTGAACTGAAGCATCGGAATCCAAAACTGGACTCACAGGAGAGGTTCAAATCATAGAAAGTGAGAGTGTCAGTCCTCTTGTCCTTAGGCCGGCATTGTGCCTTTTGAATTTAATTCCGATGCAATTTCTGTGTTTCATCGTCAATAAGAAGGTCCAAGGGATACAGGAAACGTGAAGTGAAGCATCGGAATCTAAAACTGGACTCACAGGAGAGGTTCAAATCATAGAAAGTGAGAGTGTCAGTTCTCTTCTACTTAAGTCGGCATTGTGCGTTTTGAATTTAAATCCGATGAAATTTCTGTCTTTCATCGTCAATAAGAAGGTGCAAGGTGTACAGTAAACCTGGAGTGAAGCATCGGAATCTAAATTTGACCTCACAGGAGAGGTTCGAATCATAGAAAGTGAGAGTGTCTGTCCTCTTGTACTTAAGTCGGTATTGTACCTTTTGTGTTAAATTCGGATGCAAACTCTGTGTTTCATCGTCAATTAGAAGGTCCAAGGGATACAGTAAACCTGAAGTGAAGCATCGGAATCTAAAACTGGACTCACAGGAGAGGGTTAAATCATAGAAAGTGAGAGTGTCAGTCCTCTTGTACTTAAGACGGCATTGTGCCTTTTGAATTTAATTCCGATGCAATTTCTGTGTTTCATCATCAATAAGAAGGTGCAACGTGTACAGTAAACCTGGAGTGAAGCATCGGAATCTAAATGTGACCTCACAGGAGAGGTTCGAATCATAATAAGTGAGAGTGTCTGTCCTCTTGTACTTAAGTCGGCATTGTGCCTTTTGTATTAAATTCGGATGCAATTTCTGTGTTTCATCGTCAATAAGAAGGTCCAAGGGATGCAGTAAACCTGAGGGGAAGCATCGGAATCTAAAACTGGACTCACAGGAGAGGTTCAAATCATAGAAAGTGAGAGTGTCAGTCCTCTTGTACTTAAGTCGCCATTGTGCCTTTTGTATTAAATTCGGATGCAATTTCTGTGTTTCATCGTCAATAAGAAGGTCCAAGGGATACAGTAAACCTGAAGTGAAGCATCGGAATCGAAAACTGGACTCACAATACAGGTTCAAATCATAGAAAGTTAGAGTGTCTGTCCTCTTGTACATAAGTCGGCATTGTGCCTTTTGTATTAAATTCGGATGCAATTTCTGTGTTTCATCGTCAATAAGAAGGTCCAAGGGATACAGTAAACCTGAATTGAAGCATCGGAATCCAAAACTGGAGTCACAGGACAGGTTCAAATCATCGAAAGTTAGAGTGTCTGTCCTGTTGTACTTAAGTCGGCATTGTGCCTTTTGTATTAAATTCGGATGCAAACTCTGTGTTTCATCGTCAATTAGAAGGTCCTAGGGATACAGTAAACCTGAAGTGATGCATCGGAATATAAAACCGGACTCACAGGAGAGGTTCAAATCATACAAAGTTAGATTGTCAGTCTTCCTGTACTTAGGCCGGCATTGTGCCTTTTGAATTAAATTCCGATGCAATTTCTGTGTTTCATCGTCAATAAGAAGGTCCAAGGGATACAGTAAACCTGAAGTGAAGCATCGGAATCTAAGTCTGACCTCACAGGAGAGGTTCGAATCATAGAAAGTGAGAGTGTCTGTCCTCTTGTACTTAAGTCGGCGTTGTGCCTTTTGTATTAAATTCGGATGCAATTTCTGTGTTTCATCGTCAAAAAGAAGGGCCAAGGGATACTGTAAACCTGAAGTGAATCATCGGAATCTAAAACTGGACTCACAGAAGAGGTTCAAATCATAGAAAGTGAGAGTGTCAGTTCTCTTCTACTTAGGTCGGCATTGTGCCTTTTGAATTTAATTCCGATGCAATTTCTGTGTTTCATCGTCAATAAGAAGGTCCAAGGGATACAGTAAACCTGAAGTGATGCATCGGAATCTAAATCTGACATCACAGGAGAGGTTCGAATCATAGAAAGTGAGAGTGTCAGCCCTCTTGTACTTAAGTCGGCATTGCGCCATTTGTATTAAATTCGGATGCAATTTCTGTGTTTCATCGTCAATAAGAAGGTCCAAGGGATGCAGTAAACCTGAGGGGAAGCATCGGAATCTAAAACTGGACTCACAGGGGAGGTTCAAATCATAGAAAGTGAGAGTGTCAGTCCTCTTGTACTTAAGTCGCCATTGTGCCTTTTGTATTAAATTCGGATGCAATTTCTGTGTTTCATCGTCAATAAGAAGGTCCAAGGGATACAGTAAACCTGAAGTGGAGCATCGGAATCCAAAACTGGACTCACAGGACTGGTTCATATCATAGAAAGTTAGAGTGTCTGTCCTCTTGTACTTTAGTCGGCATTGTGCCTTTTGTATTAAATTCGGATGCAAACTCTGTGTTTCATCGTCATTGAGAAGGTCCAAGGGATACAGTAAACCTGAAGTGATGCATCGGAATCTAAAACCGGACTCACAGGAGAGGTTCAAATCATAGAAAGTTAGATTGTCAGTCCTCTTGTACTTAAGCCGGCATTGTGCCTTTTAAATTTAATTCCGATGCAATTTCTGTGTTTCATCGTCAATAAGAAGGTCCAAGGGATACAGTAAACCTGAAGTGAAGTATCGGAATCTAAAACTGGAATCACAGGAGAGGTTCAAATCATAGAAAGGGAGAGTGTCAGTCCTCTTCTACTTAAGTCGGCATTGTGCGTTTTGAATTTAAATCCGATGCAATTTCTGTGTTTCAACGTCAATAAGAAGGTGCAAGGTGTACAGTAAACCTGGAGTGAAGCATCGGAATCTCAATCTGGCCTCACAGGAGAGGTTCGAATCATAGAAAGTGAGAGTGTCTGTCCTCTTGTACTGAAGTCGGTATTGTATTTTTTGTGTTTAATTCGGATGCAAACTCTGTGTTTCATCGTCAATTAGAAGGTCCAAGGGATACAGTAAACCTGAAGTGAAGCATCGGAATCTAAAACTGGACTCACAGGAGAGGGTCAAATCATAGAAAGTGAGAGTGTCAGTCCTCTTGTACTTAAGACGGCATTGTGCCTTTTGAATTTGATTCCGATGTAAATTCTGTGTTTCATCATCAATAAGAAGGTGCAAGGTGTACAGTAAACCTGGAGTGAAGCATCGGAATCTAAATCTGACCTCACAGGAGAGGGTCGAATCATAGAAAGTGAGAGTGTCTGTCCTCTTGTACTTAAGTTGGCATTGTGCCTTTTGTATTACATTCGCATGCAATTTCTGTGTTTCATCGTCAATAAGAGGGTGCAAGGTATACTGTAAACCTGAAGTGAAGCATCGGAATCTAAAACTGGACTCACAGGAGAGGTTCAAATGATAGAAAGTGAGAGTGTCAGTCCTCTTGTACTTAAGTCGCCATTGTGCCTTTTGTATTAAATTCGGATGCAATTTCTGTGTTTCATCGTCAATAAGAAGGTCCAAGGGATACAGTAAACCTGAAGTGACGCATCGCAATCTAAAACTGGGCTCACAGGAGAGGTTCAAATCATAGAAAGTTAGAATGTCAGTCCTCTTTTACTTAATTCGGCATTTTGCCTTTTGAATTTAATTCCGATGCTATTTCTGTGTTTCATTGTCAATAAGAAGGTCCAAGGGATACAGTAAACCTGAAGTGAAGCATCAGAATCCAAAACTGGACTCACAGGAGAGGTTCAAATCATAGAAAGTGAGAGTGTCAGTCCTCTTGTACTTAGGCCGGCATTGTGCCCTTTGAATTTAATTCCCATGCAATTTCTGTGTTTCATCGTCAATAAGAAGGTCCAAGGGATACAGCAAACGTGAAGTGAAGCATCGGAATCTAAAACTGGACTCACAGGAGACGTTCAAATCATAGAAAGTGAGAGTGTCGGTTCTCTTCTACTTAAGTCGGCATTGTGCGTTTTGAATTTAAATCCGATGAAATTTCTGTGTTTCATCGTCAATAAGAAGGTGCAAGGTGTACAGTAAACCTGGAGTGAAGCATCGGAATCTAAATCTGACCTCACAGGAGAGGTTCGAATCATAGAAAGTGAGAGTGTCTGTCCTCTTGTACTTAAGTCGGTATTGTACCTTTTGTGTTAAATTCGGATGCAAACTCTGTGTTTCATCGTCAATTAGAAAGTCCAAGGGATACAGTAAACCTGAAGTGAAGCATCGGAATCTAAAACTGGACTCACAGGAGTGGGTTAAATCATAGAAAGTGAGAGTGTCAGTCCTCTTGTACTTAAGACGGCATTGTGCCTTTTGAATTTAATTCCGATGCAATTTCTGTGTTTCATCATCAATAAGAAGGTGCAAGGTGTACAGTAAACCTGGAGTGAAGCATCGGAATCTAAATCTGACCTCCTGGATGCACTTTCTGTGTTTCATCGTCAATAAGAAGGTCCAAGTGATACAGTAAACCTGAAGTGAAGCATCGGAATCCAAAACTGAACTCACAGGACAGGTTCAAATCATAGAAAGTTAGAGTGTCTGTCCTGTTGTACTTAAGTCGGCATTGTGCCTTTTGTATTAAATTCGGATGCAAACTCTGTGTTTCATCGTCAATTAGAAGGTCCAAGGGATACAGTAAACCTGAAGTGATGCATCGGAATATAAAACCGGACTCACAGGAGAGGTTCAAATCATAGAAAGTTAGATTGTCAGTGTTCTTGTACTTAGGCCGGCACTGTGCCTTTTGAATTAAATTCCGATGCAATTTCTGTGTTTCATCGTCAGTAAGAAGTTCCAAGGGATACAGTAAACCTGAAGTGAAGCATCGGAATCTAAAACTGGACTCACAGGAGAGGTTCAAATCATAGAAAGTGAGAGTGTCAGTCCTCTTCTACTTAAGTCGGCATTGTACGATTTGAATTTAAATCCGATGCAATTTCTGTGTTTCATCATCAATAAGAAGGTGCAAGGCGTACAGTAAACCTGGAGTGAAGCATCGGAATCTAAGTCTGACCTCACAGGAGAGGTTCGAATCATAGAAAGTGAGAGTGTCTGTCCTCTTGTACTTAAGTCGGCATTGTGCCATTTGTATTAAATTCGGATGCAATTTCTGTGTTTCATCGTCAATAAGAAGGTCCAAGGGATACTGTAAACCTGAAGTGAAGCATCGGAATCTAAAACTGGACTCACAGAAGAGGTTCAAATCATAGGAAGTGAGAGTGCCAGTTCTCTTCTACTTAGGTCGGCATTGTGCCTTTTGAATTTAATTCCGATGCAATTTCTGTGTTTCATCGTCAATAAGATGGTCCAAGGGATACAGTAAACCTGAAGTGAAGCATCGGAATCCAAAACTGAACTCACAGGACAGGTTCAAATCATAGAAAGTTAGAGTGTCTGTCCTGTTGTACTTAAGTCGGCATTGTGCCTTTTGTATTAAATTCGGATGCAAACTCTGTGTTTCATCGTCAATTAGAAGGTCCAAGGGATACAGTAAACCTGAAGTGATGCATCGGAATATAAAACCGGACTCACAGGAGAGGTTCAAATCATAGAAAGTTAGATTGTCAGTGTTCTTGTACTTAGGCCGGCACTGTGCCTTTTGAATTAAATTCCGATGCAATTTCTGTGTTTCATCGTCAATAAGAAGTTCCAAGGGATACAGTAAACCTGAAGTGAAGCATCGGAATCTAAAACTGGACTCACAGGAGAGGTTCAAATCATAGAAAGTGAGAGTGTCAGTCCTCTTCTACTTAAGTCGGCATTGTACGTTTTGAATTTAAATCCGATGTAATTTCTGTGTTTCATCATCAATAAGAAGGTGCAAGGTGTACAGTAAACCTGGAGTGAAGCATCGGAATCTAAGTCTGACCTCACAGGAGAGGTTCGAATCATAGAAAGTGAGAGTGTCTGTCCTCTTGTACTTAAGTCGGCATTGTGCCATTTGTATTAAATTCGGATGCAATTTCTGTGTTTCATCGTCAATAAGAAGGTCCAAGGGATACTGTAAACCTGAAGTGAAGCATCGGAATCTAAAACTGGACTCACAGAAGAGGTTCAAATCATAGGAAGTGAGAGTGTCAGTTCTCTTCTACTTAGGTCGGCATTGTGCCTTTTGAATTTAATTCCGATGCAATTTCTGTGTTTCATCGTCAATAAGAAGGTCCAAGGGATACAGTAAACCTGAAGTGAAGCATCGGAATCTAAATCTGACCTCACAGGAGAGGTTCGAATCATAGAAAGTGAGAGTGTCAGCCCTCTTGTACTTAAGTCGGCATTGCGCCATTTGTATTAAATTCGGATGCAATTTCTGTGTTTCATCGTCAATAAGAAGGTCCAAGGGATGCAGTAAACCTGAGGGGAAGCATCGGAATCTAAAACTGGACTCACAGGAGAGGTTCAAATCATAGAAAGTGAGAGTGTCAGTCCTCTTGTACTTAAGTCGCCATTGTGCCTTTTGTATTAAATTCGGATGCAATTTCTGTGTTTCATCGTCAATAAGAAGGTCCAAGGGATACAGCAAACCTGAAGTGAAGCATCGGAATCTAAAACTGGACTCACAGGAGAGGTTCAAATGATAGAAAGTGAGAGTGTCAGTCCTCTTGTACTTAGGCCGGCATTGTGCCCTTTGAATTTAATTCCGATGCAATTTCTGTGTTTCATCGTCAATAAGAAGGTCCAAGGGATACAGCAAACGTGAAGTGAAGCATCGGAATCTAAAACTGGACTCACAGGAGAGGTTCAAATCATAGAAAGTGAGAGTGTCAGTTCTCTTCTACTTAAGTCGGCATTGTGCGTTTTGAATTTAAATCCGATGAAATTTCTGTGTTTCATCGTCAATAAGAAGGTGCAAGGTGTACAGTAAACCTGGAGTGAAGCATCGGAATCTAAATCTGACCTCACAGGAGAGGTTCGAATCATAGAAAGTGAGAGTGTCTGTCCTCTTGTACTTAAGTTGGTATTGTACCTTTTGTGTTTAATTTGGATGCAAACTCTGTGTTTCATCGTCAATTAGAAAGTCCAAGGGAACAGTAAACCTGAAGTGAAGCATCGGAATCTAAAACTGGACTCACAGGAGTGGGTTAAATCATAGAAAGTGAGAGTGTCAGTCCTCTTGTACTTAAGACGGCATTGTGCCTTTTGAATTTAATTCCGATGCAATTTCTGTGTTTCATCATCAATAAGAAGGTGCAAGGTGTACAGTAAACCTGGAGTGAAGCATCGGAATCTAAGTCTGACCTCACAGGAGAGGTTCGAATCATAGAAAGTGAGAGTGTCAGTCCTCTTGTACTTAAGTCGCCATTGTGCCTTTTGTATTAAATTCGGATGCAATTTCTGTGTTTCATCGTCAATAAGAAGGTCCAAGGGATACAGTAAACCTGAAGTGAAGCATCGGAATCCAAAACTGGACTCACAGGACAGGTTCAAATCATAGAAAGTTAGAGTGTCTGTCCTCTTGTACTTAAGTCGGCATTGTGCCTTTTGTATTAAATTCGGATGCACTTTCTGTGTTTCATCGTCAATAAGAAGGTCCAAGGGATACAGTAAACCTGAAGTGAAGCATCGGAATGCAAAACTGAACTCACAGGACAGGTTCAAATCATAGAAAGTTAGAGTGTCTGTCCTGTTGTACTTAAGTCGGCATTGTGCCTTTTGTATTAAATTCGGATGCAAACTCTGTGTTTCATCGTCAATTAGAAGGTCCAAGGGATACAGTAAACCTGAAGTGATGCATCGGAATATAAAACCGGACTCACAGGAGAGGTTCAAATCATAGAAAGTTAGATTGTCAGTCTTCTTGTACTTAGGCCGGCACTGTGCCTTTTGAATTAAATTCCGATGCAATTTCTGTGTTTCATCGTCAATAAGAAGGTCCAAGGGATACAGTAAACCTGAAGTGAAGCATCGGAATCTAAAACTGGACTCACAGGAGAGGTTCAAATCATAGAAAGTGAGAGTGTCAGTCCTCTTCTACTTAAGTCGGCATTGTACGTTTTGAATTTAAATCCGATGCAATTTCTGTGTTTCATCATCAATAAGAAGGTGCAAGGTGTACAGTAAACCTGGAGTGAAGCATCGGAATCTAAGTCTGACCTCACAGGAGAGGTTCGAATCATAGAAAGTGAGAGTGTCTGTCCTCTTGTACTTAAGTCGGCATTGTGCCATTTGTATTAAATTCGGATGCAATTTCTGTGTTTCATCGTCAATAAGAAGGTCCAAGGGATACTGTAAACCTGAAGTGAAGCATCGGAATCTAAAACTGGACTCACAGAAGAGGTTCAAATCATAGGAAGTGAGAGTGTCAGTTCTCTTCTACTTAGGTCGGCATTGTGCCATTTGAATTTAATTCCGATGCAATTTCTGTGTTTCATCGTCAATAAGAAGGTCCAAGGGATACAGTAAACCTGAAGTGAAGCATCGGAATCTAAATCTGACCTCACAGGAGAGGTTCGAATCATAGAAAGTGAGAGTGTCAGCCCTCTTGTACTTAAGTCGGCATTGCGCCATTTGTATTAAATTCGGATGCAATTTCTGTGTTTCATCGTCAATAAGAAGGTCCAAGGGATGCAGTAAACCTGAGGGGAAGCATCGGAATCTAAAACTGGACTCACAGGAGAGGTTCAAATCATAGAAAGTGAGAGTGTCAGTCCTCTTGTACTTAAGTCGCCATTGTGCCTTTTGTATTAAATTCGGATGCAATTTCTGTGTTTCATCGTCAATAAGAAGGTCCAAGGGATACAGCAAACCTGAAGTGAAGCATCGGAATCCAAAACTGGACTCACAGGACTGGTTCAAATCATAGAAAGTTAGAGTGTATGTCCTCTTGTACTTTAGTCGGCATTGTGCCTTTTGTATTTAATTCGGATGCAAACTCTGTGTTTCATCGTCAATAAGAAGGTCCAAGGGATACAGTAAACCTGAAGTGATGCATCGGAATCTAAAACCGGACTCACAGGAGAGGTTCAAATCATAGAAAGTTTGATTGTCAGTCCTCTTGTACTTAAGCCGGCATTGTGCCTTTTGAATTTAATTCCGATGCAATTTCTGTGTTTCATCGTCAATAAGAAGGTCCAAGGGATACTGTAAACCTGAAGTGAAGTATCGGAATCTAAAACTGGACTCACAGGAGAGGTTCAAATCATAGAAAGGGAGAGTGTCAGTCCTCTTCTACTTAAGTCGGCATTGTGCGTTTTGAATTTAAATCCGATGCAATTTCTGCGTTTCAACGTCAATAAGAAGGTGCAAGGTGTACAGTAAACCTGGAGTGAAGCATCGGAATCTCAATCTGGCCTCACAGGAGATGTTCGAATCATAGAAAGTGAGAGTGTCTGTCCTCTTGTACTTAAATCGGTATTGTACTCTTTGTGTTAAATTCGGATGCAAATTCTGTGTTTCATCGTCAATTAGAAGGTCCAAGGGATACAGTAAACCTGAAGTGAAGCATCGGAATCTAAAACTGGACTCACAGGAGAGGGTCAAATCATAGAAAGTGAGAGTGTCAGTCCTCTTGTACTTAAGACGGCATTGTGCCTTTTGTATTTGATTCCGATGTAAATTCTGTGTTTCATCATCAATAAGAAGGTGCAAGGTGTACAGTAAACCTGGAGTGAAGCATCGGAATCTAAATCTGACCTCACAGGAGAGGTTCGAATCATAGAAAGTGAGAGTGTCTGTCCTCTTGTATTTAAGTTGGCATTGTGCCATTTGTATTAAATTCGGATGCAATTTCTGTGTTTCATCGTCAATATGAAGGTCCAAGGGATACTGTAAACCTGAAGTGAAGCATCGGAATCTAAAACTGGACTCACAGGAGAGGTTCAAATGATAGAAAGTGAGAGTGTCAGTCCTCTTGTACTTAAGTCGCCATTGTGCCTTTTGTATTAAATTCGGATGCAAATTCTGTGTTTCATCGTCAATAAGAAGGTCCAAGGGATACAGTAAACCTGAAGTGAAGCATCGGAACCTAAAACTGGACTCATAGGAGAGGTTCAAATCATAGAAAGTTAGAGTGCCAGTCCTCTTGTACCCAGGTCGGCATTGTGCCTTTTGAATTTAATTCCGATGCTATTTCTGTGTTTCATTGTCAATAAGAAGGTCCAAGGGATACAGTAAACCTGAAGTGACGCATCGGAATCTAAAACTGGGCTCACAGGACAGGTTCAAATCATAGAAAGTGAGAGTATCAGTCCTCTTGTACTTAAGTCGCCATTGTGCCACTTGTATTAAATTCGGATGCAATATCTGTGTTTCATCGTCAATAAGAAGGTCCAAGGGATACAGTAAACCTGAAGTGAAGCATCGGAATCTAAAACTGGACTTACAGGAGAGGTTCAAATCATAGAAAGTGAGAGTGTCAGTCCTCTTTTACTTAAGTCGGCATTGTGCCTTTTAAATTAAATTCCGATGCTATATCTGTGTTTCATTGTCAATAAGAAGATCCAAGGGATACAGTAAACCTGAAGTGAAGCATCGGAATCTAAAAGTGGACTCACAGGAGAGGTTCTAATCATAGAAAGTTAGAATGTCATTCCTCTTGTACTTAAGTCGGCATTGTGCTTTTGTATTACATTCGGATGCAATTTCTGTGTTTCATCGTCAATAAGAAGGTGCAAGGTATACAGTAAACCTGAAGTGAAGCATCGGAATCTAAAACTGGACTCACCGGAGAGGTTCAAATCATAGAAAGTGAGAGTGTCAGTCCTCTTGTACTTAAGTCGCCATTGTGCCTTTTGTATTTAATTCGGATGCAATTTCTGTGTTTCATCGTCAATAAGAAGGTCCTAGGGATACAGTAAACCTGAATTGAAGCATCGGAATCCAAAACTGGACTCACAGGAGATGTTCAAATCATAGAAAGTTAGAGTGTCAGTCCTCTTGTATTTAAGTCGGCATTGTGCCTTTTGTATTAAATTCTGATGCAAACTCTGTGTTTCATCGTCAATATGAAGGTGCAAGGTATACAGTAAACCTGAAGTGAAGCATCGGAATCGAAAACTGGACTCACAGGAGAGGTACAAATCATAGAAAGTGAGAGTGTCAGTCCTCTTGTACTTAAGTCGACATTGTGCCATTTGTATTAAATTCGGATGCAATTTCTTTGTTTCATCGTCAATAAGAAGGTCCAAGGGATACAGTAAACCTGAAGTGAAGCATCGGAATCTAAAACTGGCCTCACAGCAGAGGTTCAAATCATAGAAAGTTAGAGTGTCAGTCCACTTTTACTTAAGTCGGCATTGTGCCTTTTGAATTTAATTCCGATGCTATTTCTGTGTTTCATTGTCAATAAGAAGGTCCAAGGGATACAGTATACCTGAAGTGAAGCATCGGAATCTAAAACAGGACTCACAGGAGAGGTTCTAATCATAGAAAGTTAGAGTGTCAGTCCTCTTGTATTTAAGTCGGCATTGTGCCTTTTGTATTAAATTCGGATGCAAACTCTGTGTTTCATCGTCAATAAGAAGGTGCAAGGTATACAGTAAACCTGAAGTGAAGCATCGGAATCTAAAACTGGACTCACTGGAGAGGTTCAAATCATAGAAAGTGAGAGTGTCAGTTCTCTTCTACATAGGTCGGCATTGTGCCTTTTGAATTTAATTCCGATGCAATTTCTGTGTTTCATCGTCAATAAGAAGGTCCAAAGGATACAGTAAAACTGAAGTGAAGCATCGGAATCTAAAACTGGACTCACAGGAGAGATTCAAATCATAGAAAGTTAGAGTGTCTCTCCTCTTGTACCTAATTCGGTATTGTGCCTTTTGTATTAAATTCGGATGCAATTTCTGTGTTTCATCGTCAATAAGAAAGTCGAAGGGATACAGTAAACTTTAAGTAAATCATCGGAATCTAAAACTGGACTCACAGGAGCGGTTCAAATCATAGAAAGTTAGAGTGTCAGTCCTCTTGTACTTAAGTCGGCATTGTGCCTTTTGTATTAATTTCGGATGCAAACTCTGTGTTTCATCGTCAATAAGAAGGTGCAAGGGATACAGTAAACCTAAAGTGAAGCATCGGAATCTAAAACTTGACTCACAGGAAAGGTTCAAATCATAGAAAGTGAGAGTGTCAGTCCTCTTGTACTTAAGTCGGCATTGTGACATTTGTATTAAATTTGGATGCAAATTATGTGTTTCATCGTCAATAAGAATGTCCAAGGGATACAGTAAACCTGAAGTGAAGCATCGGAATTTAAAACTGGACTCACAGGAGAGGTTCAAATCATAGAAAGTTAGAGTGTCACTCCTCTTGTACTTGATTCGGTATTGTGCCTTTTGTATTAAATTCGGGTGCAAATTCTGTGTTACATCGTCAATAAGAAGGTCCAAGGGATACAGTAAACCTGAAGTGAAGCATCGGAAGCCAAATGTTGACTCACAGGAGAGGTTCAAATCAGAGAAAGTGTGAGTGTCAGTCCTCTTGTACTTAAGTCGACTTTGTGCCATTTGTATTAAATTCGGATGCAATTTCTGTGTTTCGTCGTCAATAAGAAGGTCCAAGGGATACAGTAAACCTGAAGTGAATCATCGGAATCTAAAACTGGACTCACAGGAGAGTTTCAAATCATAGAAAGTTAGTGTGTCAGTCCTCTCTTACTTAAGTCGGCATTGTGCCTTTTGAATTTAATTCCGATGCTATTTCTGTGTTTCATTGTCAATAAGAAGGTCCAAGGGATACAGTAAACCTGAAGTGAAGCATCGGAATCTAAAACAGGACTCACAGGAGAGGTTCTAATCATAGAAAGTTAGAGTGTCAGTCCTCTTGTATTTAAGTCGGCATTGTGCCTTTTGTATTAAATTCGGATGCAAACTCTGTGTTTCATCGTCAATAAGAAGGTGCAAGGTATACAGTAAACCTGAAGTGAAGCATCGGAATCTAAAACTGGACTCACTGGAGAGGTTCAAATCATAGAAAGTGAGAGTGTCAGTTCTCTTCTACATAGGTCGGCATTGTGCCTTTTGAATTTAATTCCGATGCAATTTCTGTGTTTCATCGTCAATAAGAAGGTCCAAAGGATACAGTAAAACTGAAGTGAAGCATCGGAATCTAAAACTGGACTCACAGGAGAGATTCAAATCATAGAAAGTTAGAGTGTCTCTCCTCTTGTACCTAATTCGGTATTGTGCCTTTTGTATTAATTTCGGATGCAATTTCTGTGTTTCATCGTCAATAAGAAGGTCCAAGGGATACAGTAAACCTTAAGTAAATCATCGGAATCTAAAACTGGACTCACAGGAGAGTTTCAAATCATAGAAAGTTAGAGTGTCAGTCCTCTTGTACTTAAGTCGACATTGTGCCATTTGTATTAAATTCGGATGCAATTTCTGTGTTTCGTCGTCAACAAGAAGGTCCAAGAGATACAGTAAACCTGAAGTGAAGCATCGGAATCTAAAACTGGACTCACAGGAGAGGTTCAAATCATAGAAAGTAAGAATGTCAGTCCTCTTGTACTTAAGTCGGCATTGTGCCTTTTGTGTTCAATTTGGATCCAATTTCTGTGTTTCAGCGTCAATGAGAAGGTGCAAGGTATACAGTAAACCTGAAGAGAAGCATCGGAATGTAAAACTGGACTCACTGGAGAGGTTCAAATCATAGAAAGTGAGAGTTTCAGTCCTCTTGTACTTAAGTCGGCAAAGTGGCATTTGTATTAAATTCGGATGCAATTTCTGTGTTTCATCGTCAATAAGAAGGTCCAAGGGTTACAGTAAATCTGAAATGAAGCATCGGAATCAAAAACTGGACTCACAGGAGAGGTTCAAATCATAGAGAGTGAGAGTGTCAGTCCTCTTGTACTTAAGTCGGTATAGTACTTTTTGTGTTAAATTCGGATGCAAATTCTGTGTTTCATCGTCAATTAGAAGGTCCAAGGGATACAGTAAACCTGAAGTGAAGCATCGGAATCTAAAACTGGACTCACAGGAGAGGGTCAAATCATAGAAAGTGAGAGTGTCAGTCCTCTTGTACTTAAGACGGCATTGTGCCTTTTGAATTTGATTCCGATGTAAATTCTGTGTTTCATCATCAATAAGAAGGTGCAAGGTGTACAGTAAACCTGGAGTGAAGCATCGGAATCTAAATCTGACCTCACAGGAGAGGTTCGAATCATAGAAAGTGAGAGTGTCTGTCCTCTTGTACTTAAGTTGGCATTGTGCCATTTGTATTAAATTCGGATGCAATTTCTGTGTTTCATCGTCAATATGAAGGTCCAAGGGATACTGTAAACCTGACGTGAAGCATCGGAATCTAAAACTGGACTCACAGGAGAGGTTCAAATGATAGAAAGTGAGAGTGTCAGTCCTCTTGTACTTAAGTCGCCATTGTGCCTTTTGTATTAAATTCGGATGCAAATTCTGTGTTTCATCGTCAATAAGAAGGTCCAAGGGATACAGTAAACTTGAAGTGAAGCATCGGAACCTAAAACTGGACTCATAGGAGAGGTTCAAATCATAGAAAGTTAGAGTGCCAGTCCTCTTGTACCCAAGTCGGCATTGTGCCTTTTGAATTTAATTCCGATGCTATTTCTGTGTTTCATTGTCAATAAGAAGGTCCAAGGGATACAGTAAACCTGAAGTGACGCATCGGAATCTAAAACTGGGCTCACAGGAGAGGTTCAAATCATAGAAAGTGAGAGTGTCAGTCCTCTTGTACTTAAGTCGCCATTGTGCCATTTGTATTAAATTCGGATGCAATATCTGTGTTTCATCGTCAATAAGAAGGTCCAAGGGATACAGTAAACCTGAAGTGAAGCATCGGAATCTAAAACTGGACTTACAGGAGAGGTTCAAATCATAGAAAGTGAGAGTGTCAGTCCTCTTTTACTTAAGTCGGCATTGTGCCTTTTGAATTAAATTCCGATGCTATATCGGTGTTTCATTGTCAATAAGAAGATCCAAGGGATACAGTAAACCTGAAGTGAAGCATCGGAATCTAAAAGTGGACTCACAGGAGAGATTCTAATCATGGAAAGTTAGAATGTCATTCCTCTTGTACTTAAGTCGGCATTTTGCCTTTTGTATTACATTCGGATGCAATTTCTGTGTTTCATCGTCAATAAGAAGGTGCAAGGTATACAGTAAACCTGAAGTGAAGCATCGGAATCTAAAACTGGACTTACCGGAGAGGTTCAAATCATAGAAAGTGGGAGTGTCAGTCCTCTTGTACTTAAGTCGCCATTGTGCCTTTTGTATTTAATTCGGATGCAATTTCTGTGTTTCATCGTCAATAAGAAGGTCCTAGGGATACAGTAAACCTGAATTGAAGCATCGGAATCCAAAACTGGACTCACAGGAGAGATTCAAATCATAGAAAGTTAGAGTGTCTGTCCTCTTGTACCTAATTCGGTATTGTGCCTTTTGTATTAAATTCGGATGCAATTTCTGTGTTTCATCGTCAATAAGAAAGTCGAAGGGATACAGTAAACTTTAAGTAAATCATCGGAATCTAAAACTGGACTCACAGGAGCGGTTCAAATCATAGAAAGTTAGAGTGTCAGTCCTCTTGTACTTAAGTCGGCATTGTGCCTTTTGTATTAATTTCGGATGCCAACTCTGTGTTTCATCGTCAATAAGAAGGTGCAAGGGATACAGTAAACCTGAAGTGAAGCATCGGAATCTAAAACTTGACTCACAGGAAAGGTTCAATTCATAGAAAGTGAGAGTGTCAGTCCTCTTGTACTTAAGTCGGCATTGTGACATTTGTATTAAATTTGGATGCAATTTATGTGTTTCATCGTCAATAAGAAGGTCCAAGGGATACAATAAACCTGAAGTGAAGCATCGGAATTTAAAACTGGACTCACAGGAGAGGTTCAAATCATAGAAAGTTAGAGTGTCACTCCTCTTGTACTTGATTCGGTATTGTGCCTTTTGTATTAAATTCGGGTGCAAATTCTGTGTTACATCGTCAATAAGAAGGTCCAAGGGATACAGTAAACCTGAAGTGAAGCATCGGAAGCCAAATGTTGACTCACAGGAGAGGTTCAAATCAGAGAAAGTTAGAGTGTCAGTCCTCTTGTATTTAAGTCGGCATTGTGCCTTTTGTATTAAATTCAAATGAAAACTCTGTATTTCATCGTCAATAAGAAGGTGCAAGGTATACAGTAAACCTTAAGTGAAGCATCGGAATCTAAAACTGGACTCACAGGAGAGGTTCAAATCATAGAAAGTGAGAGTGTCAGTCCTCTTGTACTTAAGTCGCCATTGTGCCATTTGTATTAAATTGGGATGCAATATCTGTGTTTCATCGTCAATAAGAAGGTCCAAGGGATACAGTAAACCTGAAGTGAAGCATCGGAATCTAAAACTGGACTTACAGGAGAGGTTGAAATCATAGAAAGTGAGAGTGTCAGTCCTCTTTTACATAAGTCGGCATTGTGCCTTTTGAATTAAATTCCGATGCTATATCTGTGTTTCATTGTCAATAAGAAGATCCAAGGGATACAGTAAACCTGAAGTGAAGCATCGGAATCTAAAAGTGGACTCACAGGAGAGGTTCTAATCATAGAAAGTTAGAATGTCATTCCTCTTGTACTTAAGTCGGCATTGTGCCTTTTGTATTACATTCGGATGCAATTTCTGTGTTTCATCGTCAATAAGAAGGTGCAAGGTATACAGTAAACCTGAAGTGAAGCATCGGAATCTAAAACTGGACTCACCGGAGAGGTTCAAATCATAGAAAGTGAGAGTGTCAGTCCTCTTGTACTTAAGTCGCCATTGTTACTTTTGTATTTAATTCGGATGCAATTTCTGTGTTTCATCGTCAATAAGAAGGTCCTAGGGATACAGTAAACCTGAATTGAAGCATCGGAATCCAAAACTGGACTCACAGGAGATGTTCAAATCATAGAAAGTTAGAGTGTCAGTCCTCTTGTATTTAAGTCGGCATTGTGCCTTTTGTATTAAATTCTGATGCAAACTCTGTGTTTTATCGTCAATATGAAGCTGCAAGGTATACAGTAAACCTGAAGTGAAGCATCGGAATCTAAAACTGGACTCACAGGAGAGGTACAAATCATAGAAAGTGAGAGTGTCAGTCCTCTTGTACTTAAGTCGACATTGTGCCATTTGTATTAAATTCGGATGCAATTTCTTTGTTTCATCGTCAATAAGAAGGTCCAAGGGATACAGTAAACCTGAAGTGAAGCATCGGAATCTAAAACTGGCCTCACAGCAGAGGTTCAAATCATAGAAAGTTAGAGTGTCAGTCCACTTTTACTTAAGTCGGCATTGTGCCTTTTGAATTTAATTCCGATGCTATTTCTGTGTTTCATTGTCAATAAGAAGGTCCAAGGGATACAGTATACCTGAAGTGAAGCATCGGAATCTAAAACAGGACTCACAGGAGAGGTTCTAATCATAGAAAGTTAGAGTGTCAGTCCTCTTGTATTTAAGTCGGCATTGTGCCTTTTGTATTAAATTCGGATGCAAACTCTGTGTTTCATCGTCAATAAGAAGGTGCAAGGTATACAGTAAACCTGAAGTGAAGCATCGGAATCTAAAACTGGACTCACTGGAGAGGTTCAAATCATAGAAAGTGAGAGTGTCAGTTCTCTTCAACATAGGTCGGCATTGTGCCTTTTGAATTTAATTCCGATGCAATTTCTGTGTTTCATCGTCAATAAGAAGGTCCAAAGGATACAGTAAAACAGAAGTGAAGCATCGGAATCTAAAACTGGACTCACAGGAGAGATTCAAATCATAGAAAGTTAGAGTGTCTCTCCTCTTGTACCTAATTCGGTATTGTGCCTTTTGTATTAAATTCGGATGCAATTTCTGTGTGTCATCGTCAATAAGAAAGTCGAAGGGATACAGTAAACTTTAAGTAAATCATCGGAATCTAAAACTGGACTCACAGGAGCGGTTCAAATCATAGAAAGTTAGAGTGTCAGTTCTCTTGTACTTAAGTCGGCATTGTGCCTTTTGTATTAATTTCGGATGCAAACTCTGTGTTTCATCGTCAATAAGAAGGTGCAAGGGATACAGTAAACCTGAAGTGAAGCATCGGAATCTAAAACTTGACTCACAGGAAAGGTTCAAATCATAGAAAGTGAGAGTGTCAGTCCTCTTGTACTTAAGTCGGCATTGTGACATTTGTATTAAATTTGGATGCAATTTATGTGTTTCATCGTCAATAAGAATGTCCAAGGGATACAATAAACCTGAAGTGAAGCATCGGAATTTAAAACTGGCCTCACAGGAGAGGTTCAAATCATAGAAAGTTAGAGTGTCACTCCTCTTGTACTTGATTCGGTATTGTGCCTTTTGTATTAAATTCGGGTGCAAATTCTGTGTTACATCGTCAATAAGAAGGTCCAAGGGATACAGTAAACCTGAAGTGAAGCATCGGAAGCCAAATGTTGACTCACAGGAGAGGTTCAAATCAGAGAAGGTTAGAGTGTCAGTCCTCTTGTATTTAAGTCGGCATTGTGCCTTTTGTATTAAATTCGGATGAAAACTCTGTATTTCATCGTCAATAAGAAGGTGCAAGGTATACAGTAAACCTGAAGTGAGGCATCGGAATCTAAAACTGGACTCACAGGAGGGGTTCAAATCATAGAAAGTGTGAGTGTCAGTCCTCTTGTACTTATGTCGACTTTGTGCCCTTTGTATTAAATTCGGATGCAATTTCTGTGTTTCGTCGTCAATAAGAAGGTCCAAGGAATACAGTAAACCTGAAGTGAATCATCGGAATCTAAAACTGGACTCACAGGAGAGTTTCAAATCATAGAAAGTTAGAGTGTCAGTCCTCTCTTACTTAAGTCGGCATTGTGCCTTTTGAATTTAATTCCGATGCTATTTCTGTGTTTCATTGTCAATAAGAAGGTCCAAGGGATACAGTAAACCTGAAGTGAAGCATCGGAATCTAAAACTGGACCCACAGGAGAGGTTCAAATCATAGAAAGTGAGAGTGTCAGTTCTCTTCTACTTAGGTCGGCATTGTGCCTTTTGAATTTAATTCCGATGCAATTTCTGTGTTTCATCTTCAATAAGAAGGTCCAAAGGATACAGTAAAACTGAAGTGAAGCATCGGAATCTAAAACTGGACTCACAGGAGAGATTCAAATCACAGAAAGTTAGAGTGTCTCTCCTCTTGTACCTAATTCGGTATTGTGCCTTTTGTATTAAATTCGGATGCAATTTCTGTGTTTCATCGTCAATAAGAAGGTCCAAGGGATACAGTAAACCTTAAGTAAATCATCGGAATCTAAAACTGGACTCACAGGAGAGTTTCAAATCATAGAAAGTTAGAGTGTCAGTCCTCTTGTACTTAAGTCGACATTGTGCCATTTGTATTAAATTCGGATGCAATTTCTGTGTTTCATCGTCAATAAGAAGGTCCAAGGGATACAGTAAACCTGAAGTGAAGCATCGGAATCTAAAACTGGACTCACAGGAGAGGTTCAAATCATAGAAAGTAAGAATGTCAGTCCTCTTGTACTTAAGTCGGCATTGTGCCTTTTGTGTTCAATTTGGATCCAATTTCTGTGTTTCAGCGTCAATGAGAAGGTGCAAGGTATACAGTAAACCTGAAGAGAAGCATCGGAATGTAAAACTGGACTTACTGGGGAGGTTCAAATCATAGAAAGTGAGAGTTTCAGTCCTCTCGTACTTAAGTCGGCATTGTGGCATTTGTATTAAATTCGGATGCAATTTCTGTGTTTCATCGTCAATAAGAAGGTCCAAGGGTTACAGTAAATCTGAAATGAAGCATCGGAATCAAAAACTGGACTCACAGGAGAGGTTCAAATCATAGAGAGTGAGAGTGTCAGTCCTCTTGTACTTTAGTCGCCATTGTGATTTTTGTATTAAATTCGGATCCAACTTCTGTGTTTCATCGTCTATGAGAAGGTCCATGGGATACAGTAAACCTGAAGTGAAGCATCGGAATCAAAAACTGGACTCACAGGAGAGATTCAAATCATAGAAAGTTAGAGTGTCACTCCTCTTGTACTTAAGTCGGTATTGTGCCTTTTGTATTAAATTCGGATGCAATTTCTGTGTTTCATCACCAATAAGAAGGTCCAAGGTATACAGTACACATTAAGTGAAGCATCGGAATCTAAAACTGGACTCGCAGGAGAGGTTCAAATCATAGAAAGTGAGAGTGTCAGTCCTCTTGTACTTAAGTCGGCATTGTGGCTCTTGTATTAAATACGGATGCAATTTCTGTGCTACATCCTCAATAAGAAGGTCCAAGGGATACAGGAAACCTAAAGTGAAGCATCGGAATCCAAAACTGGACTCACAGGAGATGTTCAAATCATAGAAAGTTAGAGTGTTAGTCCTCTTGTATTTAAGTCGGCATTGTGCCTTTTGTATTAAATTCGGATGCAAACTCTGTGTTTCATCGTCAATAAGAAGGTGCAAGGTATAGAGTAAACCTGAAGTGAAGCATCGGAATCTAAAACTGGACTCACAGGAGAGGTTCAAATCATATAAAGTGAGAGTGTCAGTCCTCTTGTACTTAGGTCGACATTGTGCCATTTGTATTATATTCGGATGCAATTTCTGTGTTTCATCGTCAATAAGAAGGTCCAAGGGATACAGTAAACCTGAAGTGAAGCATGGGAATCTAAAACTGGCCTCACAGCAGAGGTTCAAATCATAGAAAGTTAGAGTGTCAGTCCACTTTTACTTAAGTCGGCATTGTGACTTTTAAATTTAATTCCGATGCTATTTCTGTGTTTCATTGTCAATAAGAAGGTCCAAGGGATACAGTAAACCTGAAGTGAAGCATCGGAATCTAAAACAGGACTCACAGGAGAGGTTCTAATAATAGAAAGTTAGAGTGTCAGTCCTCTTGTATTTAAGTCGGCATTGTGCCTTTTGTATTAAATTCGGATGCAAACTCTGCGTTTCATCGTCAATAAGAAGGTGCAAGGTATACAGTAAACCTGAATTGAAGCATCGGAATCCAAAAGTGGACTCACTGGAGAGGTTCAAATCATAGAATGTGAGAGTGTCAGTTCTCTTCCACATAGGTCGGCATTGGGCCTTTTGAATTTAATCCCGATGCAATTTCTGTGTTTCATCGTCAATAAGAAGGTCCAAAGGATACAGTAAAACTGAAGTGAAGCATCGGAATCTAAAACTGGACTCACAGGAGAGATTCAAATCATAGAAAGTTAGAGTGTCTCTCCTCTTGTACCTAATTCGGTATTGTGCCTTTTGTATTAAATTCGGATGCAATTTCTGTGTTTCATCGTCAATAAGAAAGTCCAAGGGATACAGTAAACTTTAAGTAAATCATCGGAATCTAAAACTGGACTCACAGGAGCGGTTCAAATCATAGAAAGTTAGAGTGTCAGTCCTCTTGTACTTAAGTCGGCATTTTGCCTTTTGTATTAATTTCTGATGCAAACTCTGTGTTTCATCGTCAATAAGAAGGTGCAAGGGATACAGTATACCTGAAGTGAAGCATCGGAATCTAAAACTGGACTCACAGGAGAGGTTCAAATCATAGAAAGTGAGAGTGTCAGTCCTCTTGTACTTAAGTCGGCATTGTGGCATTTGTATTAAATTCGGATGCAATTTCTGTGTTTCATCGTCAATAAGAAGGTCCCAGGGATACAGTAAACCTGACGTGAAGCATCGGAATCAAAAACTGGACTCACAGGAAGGATTAAAATCATAGAAAGTTAGAGTGTCACTTCTCTTGTACTTAAGTCGGTATTGTGCCTTTTGTATTAAATTCGGATGCAATTTCTGTGTTTCATCACCAATAAGAAGGTCCAAGGTATACAGTACACATTAAGTGAAGCATCGGAATCTAAAACTGGACTCACAGGAGAGGTTAAAATCATAGAAAGTGAGAGTGTCAGTCCTCTTGTACTTAAGTCGACATTGTGGCAGTTGTATTAAATTCGGATGCAATTTTTTGTGTTTTCATCGTCAATAAGAAGGTCCAAGGGTTACAGTAAACCTGGAGTGAAGCATCGGAATCTAAAACTGGCCTCACTGCAGAGGTTCAAATCATAGAAAGTTAGAGTGTCAGTCCACTTTTACTTAAGTCGGCATTGTGCCTTTTGAATTTAATTCCGATGCTATTTCTCTGTTTCATTGTCAATAAGAAGGTCCAAGGGATACAGTAAACCTGAAGTGAAGCATCGGAATCTAAAACAGGACTCACAGGAGAGGTTCTAATCATAGAAAGTTAGAGTGTCAGTCCTCTTGTATTTAAGTCGGCATTGTGCCTTTTGTATTAAATTCGGATGCAAACTCTGTGTTTCATCGTCAATAAGAAGTTGCAAGGTATACAGTAAACCTGAAGTGAAGCATCGGAATCTAAAACTGGACTCACTGGAGAGGTTCAAATCATAGAAAGTGATAGTGTCAGTTCTCTTCTACATAGGTCGGCATTGTGCCTTTTGAATTTAATTCCGATGCAATTTCTGTGTTTCATCGTCAATAAGAAGGTCCAAAGGATACAGTAAAACTGAAGTGAAGCATCAGAATCTAAAACTGGACTCACAGGAGAGATTCATATCATAGAAAGTTAGAGTGTCTCTCCTCTTGTACCTAATTCGGTATTGTGCCTTTTGTATTAAATTCGGATGCAATTTCTGTGTTTCATCGTCAATAAGTAAGTCCAAGGGATACAGTAATCTTTAAGTAAATCATCGGAATCTAAAACTGGACTCACAGGAGCGGTTCAAATCATAGAAAGTTAGAGTGTCAGTCCTCTTGTACTTAAGTCGGCATTGTGCCTTTTGTATTAATTTCGGATGCAAACTCTGTGTTTCATCGTCAATAAGAAGGTGCAAGGGATACAGTATACCTGAAGTGAAGCATCGGAATCTAAAACTGGACTCACAGAAGAAGTTCAAATCATAGAAAGTTAGAGTGTCAGTCATCTTGTACTTAAGTCGACATTGTGATTTTTGAATTTAATTCAGATGCAATTTCTGTGTTTCATCGTCAATAAGAAGGTCCAAGGTATACAGTAAACCTGGAGTGAAGCATCGTAATCTAAGACTGGACTCACAGGAGAGGTTCAAATCATAGAAAGTGAGAGTGTCAGTCCTCTTTTACTTAAGTCGGCATTGTGCGTTTTGAATTTAATTCCGATGTAATTTCTGTGTTTCATCGTCAATAAGAAGGTCCAAGGGATACAGTAAACCTGAAGTGAAGCATCGGAATCTAAAACTGGACTCACAGGAGAGGTTCAAATCATAGAAAGTGAGAGTGTCAGTCCTCTTGTACTTAAGTCGGCACTGTGGCATTTGTATTAAATTTGGATGCAATTTATGTGTTTCATCGTCAATAAGAAGGTCCAAGGGATACAATAAACCTGAAGTGAAGCATCGGAATTTAAAACTGGACTCACAGGAGAGGTTCAAATCATAGAAAGTTAGAGTGTCACTCCTCTTGTACTTGATTCGGTATTGTGCCTTTTGTATTACATTCGGGTGCAATTTCTGTGTGTCATCGTCAATAAGAAGGTCCAAGGGATACAGTAAACCTGAAGTGAAGCATCGGACTCTAAAACTGGACTCATAGGAGAGGTTCAAATCATAGAAAGTTAGAATGTCAGTCCTCTTGTACTTAAGTCGGCATTGTGCCTTTTGGATTGAATTCGGATGCAATTTCTGTGTTTCATCGTCAATAAGAAGGTGCAAGGTATACAGTAAACCTGAAGAGAAGCATCGGAATCTAGAACTGGACTCACTGGAGAGGTTCAAATCATAGAAAGTGAGAGTGTCAGTCCTCTTGTACTTAAGTCGGCATTGTGGCATTTGTATTAAATTCGGCTACAATTTCTGTGTTACATCGTCAATAAGAAGGTCCAAGGGATACAGTAAACCTGAAGTGAAGCATCGTAAGCCAAAACTGGACTCACAGGAGAGGTTCAAATCATAGAAAGTTAGAGTGTTAGTCCTCTTTTATTTAAGTCGGCATTGTGCCTTTTGTATTAAATTGGGATGCAAACTCTGTATTTCATCGTCAATAAGAAGGTGCAAGGTATACAGTAAACCTGAAGTGAAGCATCGGAATCTAAAACTGGACTCACAGGAGAGGTTCAAATCATAGAAAGTGAGAGTGTCAGTCCTCTTGTACTTAAGTCGACATTGTGCCATTTGTATTAAATTCGGATGCAATTTCTGTGTTTCATCGTCAATAAGAAGGTCCAAGGGATACAGTAAACCTGAAGTGAATCATCGGAATTTTAAACTAAACTCTCAGGAGAGTTTCTAATCATAGAAAGTTAGAGTGTCAGTCCTCTTTTACTTAAGTCGGCATTGTGCCTTTTGAATTTAATTCCGATGCTATTTCTGTGTTTCATTGTCAATAAGAAGGTCCAAGGGATACAGTAAACCTGAAGTGAAGCATCGGAATCTAAAACTGGACTCACAGGAGAGGTTCAAATCATAGAAAGTGAGAGTGTCAGTTCTCTTCTACTTAGGTCGGCATTGTGCCTTTTGAATTTAATTCCGATGCAATTTCTGTGTTTCATCTTCAATAAGAAGGTCCAAAGGATACAGTAAAACTGAAGTGAAGCATCGGAATCTAAAACTGGACTCACAGGAGAGATTCAAATCATAGAAAGTTAGAGTTTCTCTCCTCTTGTACCTAATTCGGTATTGTGCCTTTTGTATTAAATTCGGATGCAATATCTGTGTTTCATCGTCAATAAGAAGGTCCAAGGGATACAGTAAACCTTAAGTAAATCATCGGAATCTAAAACTGGACTCACAGGAGAGTTTCAAATCATAGAAAGTTAGAGTGTCAGTCCTCTTGTACTTAAGTCGACATTGTGCCATTTGTATTAAATTCGGATGCAATTTCTGTGTTTCATCGTCAATAAGAAGGTCCAAGTGATACAGTAAACCTGAAGTGAAGCATCGGAATCTAAAACTGGACTCACAGGAAAGGTTCAAATCATAGAAAGTTAGGATGTCAGTCCTCTTGTACTTAAGTCGGCATTGTGCCTTTTGTGTTGAATTCGGATCCAATTTCTGTGTTTCATCGTCAATGAGAAGGTGCAAGGTATACAGTAAACCTGAAGAGAAGCATCGGAATGTAAAACTGGACTCACTGGAGAGGTTCAAATCATAGAAAGTGAGAGTGTCAGTCCTCTTGTACATAAGTCGGCATTGTGGCATTTGTATTAAATTCGGATGCAATTTCTGTGTTTCATCGTCAATAAGAAGGTCCAAGGGTTACAGTAAATCTGAATTGAAGCATCGGAATCAAAAACTGGACTCACAGGAGAGGTTCAAATCATAGTGAGTGAGAGTGTCAGTCCTCTTGTACTTTAGTCGCCATTGTGATTTTTGTATTAAATTCGGATCCAATTTCTGTGTTTCATCGCCAATAAGAAGGTCCAAGGGATACAGTAAACCTGAAGTGAAGAATCGGAATCAAAAACTGGACTCACAGGAGAGATTAAAATCATAGAAGGTTAGAGTGTCTCTCCTCTTGTACCTAATTCGGTATTGTGCCTTTTGTATTAAATTCCAATGCAATTTCTGTGTTTCATCGTCAATAAGAAAGTCCAAGGGATACAGTAAACTTTAAGTAAATCATCGGAATCTAAAACTGGACTCACAGGAGCGGTTCAAATCACAGAAAGTTAGAGTGTCAGTCCTCTTGTACTTAAGTCGGCATTGTGCCTTTTGTATTAATTTCGGATGCAAACTGTGTGTTTCATCGTCAATAAGAAGGTGCAAGGGATACAGTATACCTGAAGTGAAGCATCGGAATCTAAAACTGGACTCACAGAAGAAGTTCAAATCATAGAAAGTTAGAGTGTCAGTCATCTTGTACTTAAGTCGACATTGTGATTTTTGAATTTAATTCCGATGCAATTTCTGTGTTTCATCGTCAATAAGAAGGTCCAAGGGATGCAGTAAACCTGAAGTGAAGCATCGGAATCCAAAACTGGACTCACAGGAGAGGTTCAAATCATAGAAAGTGAGAGTGTCAGTCCTCTTGTACTTAAGTCGGCATTGTGGCATTTGTATTAAATTCGGATGCAATTTCTGTGTTTCATCGTCAATAAGAAGGTCCAAGGGATACAGTAAACCTGAAGTGAAGCATCGGAATCAAAAACTGGACTCACAGGAGAGATTCAAATCATAGAAAGTTAGAGTGACACTCCACTTGTACTTAAGTCGGTATTGTGCCTTTTGTATTAAATTCGGATGCAATTTCTGTGTTTCATCACCAATAAGAAGGTCCAAGGTATACAGTACACATTAAGTGAAGCATCGGAATCTAAAACTGGACTCGCAGGAGAGGTTCAAATCATAGAAAGTGAGAGTGTCAGTCCTCTTGTACTTAAGTCGGCATTGTGGCTTTTGTATTAAATTCGGATGCAATTTCTGTGTTACATCGTCGATAAGAAGGTCCAAGGGATACAGGAGACCTGAAGTGAAGCATCGGAATCCAAAACTGGACTCACAGGAGATGTTCAAATCATAGAAAGTTAGAGTGTCAGTCCTCTTGTATTTAAGTCGGCATTGTGCCTTTTGTATTAAATTCGGATGCAAACTGTGTGTTTCATCGTCAATAAGAAGGTGCAAGGTATACAGTAAACCTGAAGTGAAGCATCGGAATCTAAAACTGGACTCACAGGAGAGGTTCAAATCATAGAAAGTGAGAGTGTCAGACCTTTTGTACTTAAGTCGACATTGTGCCATTTGTATTAAATTCGGATGCAATTTCTGTGTTTCATCGTCAATAAGAAGGTCCAAGGGATACAGTAAACCTGAAGTGAAGCATCGGAATCTAAAACTGGCCTCACAGCAGAGGTTCAAATCATAGAATGTTAGAGTGTCAGTCCACTTTTACTTAAGTCGGCATTGTGCCTTTTGAATTTAATTCCGATGCTATTTCTCTGTTTCATTGTCAATAAGAAGGTCCAAGGGATACAGTAAACCTGAAGTGAAGCATCGGAATCTAAAACTGGACTCACAGGAGAGGTTCTAATCATAGAAAGTTAGAGTGTCAGTCCTCTTGTATTTAAGTCGGCATTGTGCCTTTTGTATTAAATTCGGATGCAAACTCTGTGTTTCATCGTCAATAAGAAGGTGCAAGGTATACAGTAAACCTGAAGTGAAGCATCGGAATCTAAAACTGGGCTCACTGGAGAGGTTCAAATCATAGAAAGTGAGAGTGTCAGTTCTCTTCTACATAGGTCGGCATTGTGCCTTTTGAATTTAATTCCGATGCAATTTCTGTGTTTCATCGTCAATAAGAAGGTCCAAAGGATACAGTAAAACTGAAGTGAAGCATCGGAATCTAAAACTGGACTCACAGGAGAGATTCAAATCATAGAAAGTTAGAGTGTCTCTCCTCTTGTACCTAATTCAGTCTTGTGCCTTTTGAATTTAATTCCGATGCTATTTCTCTGTTTCATTGTCAATAAGAAGGTCCAAGGTATACAGTAAACCTGGAGTGAAGCATCGTAATCTAAGACTGGACTCACAGGAGAGGTTCAAATCATAGAAAGTGAGAGTGTCAGTCCTCTTTTACTTAAGTCGGCATTGTGCGTTTTGAATTTAATTCCGATGCAATTTCTGTGTTTCATTGTCAATAAGAAGGTCCAAGGGATACAGTAAACCTGAAGTGAAGCATCGGAATCTAAAACTGGACTCACAGGAGAGGTTCAAATCATAGAAAGTGAGAGTGTCAGTCCTCTTGTACTTAAGTCGGCATTGTGCCATTTGTATTAAATTCGGGTGCAATTTCTGGGTTTCATCGTCAATAAGAAGGTCCAAGGGGTACAGTAAACCTGAAGTGAAGCATCGGAATCAAAAACTTGACTCACAGGAAAGGTTCAAATCATAGAAAGTGAGAGTGTCAGTCCTCTTGTACTTAAGTCGGCATTGTGGCATTTGTATTAAATTTGGATGCAATTTATGTGTTTCATCGTCAATAAGAAGGTCCAAGGGATACAATAAACCTGAAGTGAAGCATCGGAATTTAAAACTGGACTCACAGGAGAGGTTCAAATCATAGAAAGTTAGAGTGTCACTCCTTTTGTACTTGATTCGGTATTGTGCCTTTTGTATTAAATTCGGGTGCAATTTCTGTGTGTCATCGTCAATAAGAAGGTCCAAGGGATACAGTAAACCTGAAGTGAAGCATCGGACTCTAAAAGTGGACTCATAGGAGAGGTTCAAATCATAGAAAGTTAGAATGTCAGACCTCTTGTACTTAAGTCGGCATTGTGCCTTTTGGATTGAATTCGGATGCAATTTCTGTGTTTCATCGTCAATAAGAAGGTGCAAGGTATACAGTAAACCTGAAGAGAAGCATCGGAATCTAAAACTGGACTCACTGGAGAGGTTCAAATCATAGAAAGTGAGAGTGTCAGTCCTCTTGTACTTAAGTCGGCATTGTGGCATTTGCATTAAATTCGGCTGCAATTTCTGTGTTACATCGTCAATAAGAAGGTCCAAGGGATACAGTAAACCTGAAGTGAAGCATCGTAAGCCAAAACTGGACTCACAGGAGAGGTTCAAATCATAGAAAGTTAGAGTGTTAGTCCTCTTTTATTTAAGTCGGCATTGTGCCTTTTGTATTAAATTCGGATGCAAACTCTGTATTTCATCGTCAATAAGAAGGTGCAAGGTATACAGTAAACCTGAAGTGAAGCATCGGAATCTAAAACTGGACTCACAGGAGGGGTTCAAATCATAGAAAGTGAGAGTGTCAGTCCTCTTGTACTTAAGTCGACATTGTGCCATTTGTATTAAATTCGGATGCAATTTCTGTGTTTCATCGTCAATAAGAAGGTCCAAGGGATACAGTAAACCTGAAGTGAATCATCGGAATTTAAAACTAAACTCTCACGAGAGTTTCAAATCATAGAAAGTCAGAGTGTCAGTTCTCTTCTACTTAGGTCGGCATTAGCCTTTTGAATTTAATTCCGATGCAATTTCTGTGTTTCATCTTCAATAAGAAGGTCCAAAGGATACAGTAAAACTGAAGTGAAGCATCGGAATCTAAAACTGGACTCACAGTAGAGTTTCAAATCATAGAAAGTTAGAGTGTCTCTCCTCTTGTACCTAATTCGGTATTGTGCCTTTTGTATTAAATTCGGATGCAATCTCTGTGTTTCATCGTCAATAAGAAGGTCCAAGGGATACAGTAAACCTTAAGTAAATCATCGGAATCTAAAACTGGACTCACAGGAGAGTTTCAAATCATAGAAAGTTAGAGTGTCAGTCCTCTTGTACTTAAGTCGACATTGTGCCATTTGTATTAAATTCGGATGCAATTTCTGTGTTTCATCGTCAATAAGAAGGTCCAAGGGATACAGTAAAACTGAAGTGAAGCATCGGAATCTAAAACTGGACTCACAGGAAAGGTTCAAATCATAGAAAGTTAGAATGTCAGTCCTCTTGTACTTAAGTCGGCATTGTGCCTTTTGTGTTGAATTCGGATCCAATTTCTGTGTTTCATCGTCAATGAGAAGGTGCAAGGTATACAGTAAACCTGAAGAGAAGCATCGGAATGTAAAACTGGACTCACTGGAGAGGTTCAAATCATAGAAAGTGAGAGTGTCAGTCCTCTTGTACTTAAGTCGGCATTGTGGCATTTGTATTACATTCGGATGCAATTTCTGTGTTTCATCGTCAATAAGAAGGTCCAAGGGATACAGTAAACCTGAAGTGAAGCATCGGAATCAAAAACTGGACTCACAGGAGAGATTCAAATCATAGAAAGTTAGAGTGTCACTCCTCTTGTACTTAAGCCGGTATTGTGCCTTTTGCATTAAATTCGGATGCAATTTCTGTGTTTCATCCCAATAAGAAGGTCCAAGGTATACAGTACACATTAAGTGAAGCATCGGAATCAAAAACTGGACTCACAGGAGAGGTTCAAATCATAGTGAGTGAGAGTGTCAGTCCTCTTGTACTTTAGTCGCCATTGTGATTTTTGTATTAAATTCGGATCCAATTTCTGTGTTTCATCGTCAATAAGAAGGTCCAAGGGATACAGTAAACCTGAAGTGAAGAATCGGAATCAAAAACTGGACTCACAGGAGAGATTAAAATCATAGAAGGTTAGAGTGTCTCTCCTCTTGTACCTAATTCGGTATTGTGCCTTTTGTATTAAATTCGGATGCAATTTCTGTGTTTCATCGTCAATAAGAAAGTCCAAGGGATACAGTAAACTTTAAGTAAATCATCGGAATCTAAAACTGGACTCACAGGAGCGGTTCAAATCATAGAAAGTTAGAGTGTCAGTCCTCTTGTACTTAAGTCGGCATTGTGCCTTTTGTATTAATTTCGGATGCAAACTCTGTGTTTCATCGTCAATAAGAAGGTGCAAGGGATACAGTATACCTGAAGTGAAGCATCGGAATCTAAAACTGGACTCACAGAAGAAGTTCAAATCATAGAAAGTTAGAGTGTCAGTCATCTTGTACTTAGGTCGACATTGTGATTTTTGAATTTAATTCAGATGCAATTTCTGTGTTTCATCGTCAATAAGAAGGTCCAAGGTATACAGTAAACCTGGAGTGAAGCATCGTAATCTAAGACTGGACTCACAGGAGAGGTTCAAATCATAGAAAGTGAGAGTGTCAGTCCTCTTTTACTTAAGTCGGCATTGTGCGTTTTGAATTTAATTCCGATGCAATTTCTGTGTTTCATCGTCAATAAGAAGGTCCAAGGGATACAGTAAACCTGAAGTGAAGCATCGGAATCTAAAACTGGACTCACAGGAGAGGTTCAAATCATAGAAAGTGAGAGTGTCAGTCCTCTTGTACTTAAGTCGGCATTGTGGCATTTGTATTACATTCGGATGCAATTTCTGTGTTTCATCGTTAATAAGAAGGTCCAAGGGATACAGTAAACCTGAAGTGAAGCATCGGAATCAAAAACTGGACTCACAGGAGAGATTCAAATCATAGAAAGTTAGAGTGTCACTCCTCTTGTACTTAAGCCGGTATTGTGCCTTTTGCATTAAATTCGGATGCAATTTCTGTGTTTCATAACAATAAGAAGGTCCAAGGTATACAGTACACATTAAGTGAAGCATCGGAATCTAAAACTGGACTCGCAGGAGAGGTTCAAATCATAGAAAGTTAGAATGTCAGACCTCTTGTACTTAAGTCGGCATTGTGCCTTTTGGATTGAATTCGGATGCAATTTCTGTGTTTCATCGTCAATAAGAAGGTGCAAGGTATACAGTAAACCTGAAGAGAAGCATCGGAATCTAAAACTGGACTCACTGGAGAGGTTCAAATCATAGAAAGTGAGAGTGTCAGTCCTCTTGTACTTAAGTCGGCATTGTGGCATTTGTATTAAATTCGGCTGCAATTTCTGTGTTACATCGTCAATAAGAAGGTCCAAGGGATACAGTAAACCTGAAGTGAAGCATCGTAAGCCAAAACTGGACTCACAGGAGAGGTTCAAATCATAGAAAGTTAGAGTGTTAGTCCTCTTGTATTTAAGTCGGCATTGTGCCTTTTGTATTAAATTCGGATGCAAACTCTGTATTTCATCGTCAATAAGAAGGTGCAAGGTATACAGTAAACCTGAAGTGAAGCATCGGAATCTAAAACTGGACTCACACGAGAGGTTCAAATCATAGAAAGTGAGAGTGTCAGTCCTCTTGTACTTATGTCGACATTGTGCCATTTGTATTAAATTCGGATGCAATTTCTGTGTTTCATCGTCAATAAGAAGATCCAACGGATACAGTAAACCTGAAGTGAATCATCGGAATCTAAAACTGGACTCTCAGGAGAGTTTCAAATCATAGAAAGTTAGAGTGTCAGTCCTCATTTACTTAAGTCGGCATTGTGCCTTTTGAATTGAATTCCGATGCTGTTTCTGTGTTTCATTGTCAATAAGAAGGTCCAAGGGATACAGTAAACCTGAAGTGAAGCATCGGAATCTAAAACTGGACTCACAGGAGAGGTTCAAATCATAGAAAGTGAGAGTGTCAGTTCTCTTCTACTTAGGTCGGCATTGTGACTTTTGAATTTAATTCCGATGCAATTTCTGTGTTTCATCTTCAATAAGGAGGTCCAAAGGATACAGTAAAACTGAAGTGAAGCATCGGAATCTAAAACTGGAATCACAGGAGAGATTCAAATCATAGAAAGTTAGAGTGTCTCTCCTCTTGTACCTAATTCGGTATTGTGCCTTTTGTATTAAATTCGGATGCAATTTCTGTGTTTCATCGTCAATAAGAAGGTCCAAGGGATACAGTAAACCTGAAGTGAAGCATCGGAATCTAAAACTGGACTCACAGGAGAGTTTCAAATCATAGAAAGTTAGAGTGTCAGTCCTCTTGTACTTAAGTCGACATTGTGCCATTTGTATTACATTCGGATGCAATTTCTGTGTTTCATCGTCAATAAGAAGGTCCAAGGGATACAGTAAACCTGAAGTGATGCATCGGAATCTAAAACTGGACTCACAGGAGAGGTTCAAATCATAGAAAGTTAGAATGTCAGTCCTCTTGTACTTAAGTCGGCATTGTGCCTTTTGTGTTGAATTCGGATCCAATTTCTGTGTTTCATCGTCAATGAGAAGGTGCAAGGTATACAGTAAACCTGAAGAGAAGCATCGGAATGTAAAACTGGACTCACTGGAGAGGTTCAAATCATAGAAAGTGAGAGTGTCAGTCCTCTTGTACTTAAGTCGGCATTGTGGCATTTGTATTAAATTCGGATGCAATTTCTGTGTTTCATCGTCAATAAGAAGGTCCAAGGGTTACAGTAAATCTGAAATGAACAATCGGAATCAAAAACTGGACTCACCGGAGAGATTCAAATCATAGAAAGTTAGAGTGTCACTCCTCTTGTACTTAAGTCGTTATTGCGCCTTTTGTATTAAATTCGGATGCAATTTCTGTGTTTCATCACCAATAAGAAGGTCCAAGGTATACAGTACACATTAAGTGAAGCATCGGAATCTAAAACTGGACTCGCAGGAGAGGTTCAAATCATAGAAAGTGAGAGTGTCAGTCCTCTTGTACTTAAGTCGGCATTGTGGCTTTTGTATTAAAATCGGATGCAATTTCTGTGTTACATCGTCAATAAGAAGGTCCAAGGGATACAGGAAACCTGAAGTGAAGCATCGGAATCCAAAACTGGACTCACAGGAGATGTTCAAATCATAGAACGTTAGAGTGTCAGTCGTCTTGTATTTAAGTCGGCATTGTGCCTTTTGTATTAAATTCGGATGCAAACTCTGTGTTTCATCGTCAATAAGAAGGTGCAAGGTATACAGTAAACCTGAAGTGAAGCATCGGAATCTAAAACTGGACTCACAGGAGAGGTTCAAATCATAAAAAGTGAGAGTGTCAGTCCTCTTGTACTTAAGTCGACATTGTGCCATTTGTATTAAATTCGGATGCAATTTCTGTGTTTCATCGTCAATAAGAAGGTCCAAGGGATACAGTAAACCTGAAGTGAAGCATCGGAATCTAAAACTGGCCTCACAGCAGAGGTTCAAATCATAGAAAGTTAGAGTGTCAGTCCACTTTTACTTAAGTCGGTATTGTGACTTTTGAATTTAATTCCGATGCTATTTCTGTGTTTCATTGTCAATACGAAGGTCCAAGGGATACAGTAAACCTGAAGTGAAGCATCGGAATCTAAAACAGGACTTGCAGGAGAGGTTCTAATCATAGAAAGTTAGAGTGTCAGTCCTCTTGTATTTAAGTCGGCATTGTGCCTTTTGTATTAAATTCGGATGCAAACTCTGTGTTTCATCGTCAATAAGAAGGTGCAAGGTATACAGTAAACCTGAAGTGAAGCATCGGAATCTAAAACTGGACTCACTGGAGAGGTTCAAATCATAGAAAGTGAGAGTGTCAGTTCTCTTCTACATAGGTCGGCGTTGTGCCTTTTGAATTTTATTCCGATGCAATTTCTGTGTTTCATCGTCAATAAGAAGGTCCAAAGGATACAGTAAAACTGAAGTGAAGCATCGGAATCTAAAACTGGACTCACAGGAGAGATTCAAATCATAGAAGGTTAGAGTGTCTCTCCTCTTGTACCTAATTCGGTATTGTGCCTTTTGTATTAAATTAGGATGCAATTTCTGTGTTTCATCGTCAATAAGAAAGTCCAAGGGACACAGTAAACCTGAAGTAAATCATCGGAAACTAAAACTGGACTCACAGGAGCGGTTCAAATCATAGAAAGTTAGAGTGTCAGTCCTCTTGTACTTAAGTCGGCATTGTGCCTTTTGTATTAATTTCGGATGAAATCTCTGTGTTTCATCGTCAATAAGAAGGTGTAAGGGATACAGTATACCTGAAGTGAAGCATCGGAATCTAAAACTGGACTCACAGAAGAAGTTCAAATCATAGAAAGTTAGAGTGTCAGTCATCTTGTACTTAAGTCGACATTGTGATTTTTGAATTTAATTCAGATGCAATTTCTGTGTTTCATCGTCAATAAGAAGGTGCAAGGTATACAGTAAACCTGAAGAGAAGCATCGGAATCTAAAACTGGACTCACTGGAGAGGTTCAAATCATAGAAAGTGAGAGTGTCAGTCCTCTTGTACTTAAGTCGGCATTGTGGCATTTGTATTAAATTCGGGTGCAATTTCTGTGTTACATCGTCAATAAGAAGGTCCAAGGGATACAGTAAACCTGAAGTGAAGCATCTTAAGCCAAAACTGAACTCACAGGAGAGGTTCAAATCATAGAAAGTGAGAGTGTCAGTCCTCTTGTACTTAAGTCGGCATTGTGGCATTTGTATTAAATTCGGCTGCAATTTCTGTGTTTCATTGTCAATAAGAAGGTCCGAGGGATACTGTAAACCTGAAGTGAAGTATCGGAATCTAAAACTGGACTCACAGGAGAGGTTCAAATCATAGAAAGTGAGAGTGTCAGTTCTCTTCTACTTAGGTCGGCATTGTGCCTTTTGAATTTAATTCCGATGCAATTTCTGTGTTTCATCGTCAATAAGAAGGTCCAAGGGATACAGTAAACCTGAAGTAAATCATCGGAATCTAAAACTGGACTCACAGGAGAGTTTCAAATCATAGAAAGTTAGAGTGTCAGTCCTCTTGTACTTAAGTCGACATTGTGCCATTTGTATTAAATTCGGATGCAATTTCTGTGTTTCATCGTCAATAAGAAGGTCCAAGGGATACAGTAAACCTGAAGTGAAGCATCGGAATCTAAAACTGGACTCACAGGAGAGGTTCAAATCATAGAAAGTTAGAATGTCAGTCCTCTTGTACTTAAGTCGGCATTGTGCCTTTTGTGTTGAATTCGGATCCAATTTCTGTGTTTCATCGTCAATGAGAAGGTGCAAGGTATACAGTAAACCTGAAGAGAAGAATCGGAATGTAAAACTGGACTCACTGGAGAGGTTCAAATCATAGAAGGTGAGAGTGACAGTCCTCTTGTACTTAAGTCGGCATTGTGGCATTTGTATTAAATTCGGATGCAATTTCTGTGTTTCATCGTCAATAAGAAGGTCCAAGGGTTGCAGTAAATCTGAAATGAAGCATCGGAATCAAAAACTGAACTCACAGGAGAGGTTCAAATCATAGTGAGTGAGAGTGTCAGTCCTCTTGTACTTTAGTCGCCATTGTGATTTTTGTATTAAATTCGGATCCAATTTCTGTGTTTCATCGTCAATAAGAAGGTCCAAGGGATACAGTAAACCTGAAGTGAAGAATCGGAATCAAAAACTGGACTCACAGGAGAGATTCAAATCATAGAAAGTTAGAGTGTCACTCCTCTTGTACTTAAGTCGGTATTGCGCTTTTGTATTAAATTCGGATGCAATTTCTGTGTTACATCGTCAACAAGAAGGTCCAAGGGATACAGGAAACCTGAAGTGAAGCATCGGAATCCAAAACTGGACTCACAGGAGATGTTCAATTCATAGAACGTTAGAGTGTCAGTCCTCTTGTATTTAAGTCGGCATTGTGCTTTTTGTATTAAATTCGGATGCAAACTCTGTGTTTCATCGTCAATAAGAAGGTGCAAGGTATACAGTAAACCTGAAGTGAAGCATTGGAATCTAAAACTGGACTCACAGGAGAGGTTCAAATCAAAGAAAATGAGAGTGTCAGCCCTCTTGTACTTAAGTCGACATTGTGCCATTTGTATTAAATTCGGATGCTATTTCTGTGTTTCATCGTCAATAAGAAGGTCCAAGGGATACAGTAAACCTGAAGTGAAGCATCGGAATCTATAACTGGCCTCACAGCAGAGGTTCAAATCATAGAAAGTTAGAGTGTCAGTCCACTTTTACTCAAGTCGGCATTGTGACTTTTGAATTTAATTCCGATGCTATTTCTGTGTTTCATTGTCAATAAGAAGGTCCATGGGATACAGTAAACCTGAAGTGAAGCATCGGAATCTAAAACAGGACTTACAGGAGAGGTTCTAATCATAGAAAGTTAGAGTGTCAGTCCTCTTGTATTTAAGTCGGCATTGTGCCTTTTGTATTAAATTCGGATGCAAACTCTGTGTTTCATCGTCAATAAGAAGGTGCAAGGGATACAGTATACCTGAAGTGAAGCATCGGAATCTAAAACTGGACTCACAGAAGAAGTTCAAATCATAGAATGTTTGAGTGTCACTCCTCTTGTACTTAAGTCGGTATTGTGCCTTTTGTATTAAATTCGGATGCAATTTCTGTGTTTCTTCACCAATAAGAAGGTCCAAGGTATACAGTACACATTAAGTGAAGCATCGGAATCTAAAACAGGACTCGCAGGAGAGGTTCAAATCATAGAAGGTGAGAGTGTCAGTCCTCTTGTACTTAAGTCGGCATTGTGGCTTTTGTATTAAATTCGGATGCAATTTCTGTGTTACATCATCAATAAGAAGGTCCAAGGGATACAGGAAACCTGAAGTGAAGCATCGGAATCCAAAACTGGACTCACAGGAGATGTTCAAATCATAGAAAGTTAGAGTGTCAGTCCTCTTGTATTTAAGTCGGCATTGTGCCTTTTGTATTAAATTCGGATGCAAACTCTGTGTTTCATCGTCAATAAGAAGGTGCAAGGTATACAGTAAACCTGAAGTGAAGCATCGGAATCTAAAACTGGACTCACAGGAGAGGTTCAAATCATAGAAAGTGAGAGTGTCAGTCTTCTTGTACTTAAGTCGACATTGTGCCATTTGTATTAAATTCGGATGCAATTTCTGTGTTTCATCGTCAATAAGAAGGTCCAAGGGATACAGTAAACCTGAAGTGAAGCATCGGAATCTAAAACTGGCCTCACAGCAGAGGTTCAAATCATAGAAAGTTAGAGTGTCAGTCCACTTTTACTTAAGTCGGCATTGTGCCTTTTGAATTTAATTCCGATGCTATTTCTCTGTTTCATTGTCAATAAGAAGGTCCAAGGGATACAGTAAACCTGAAGTGAAGCATCGGAATCTAAAACTGGACTCAAAGGAGAGGTTCTAATCATAGAAAGTTAGAGTGTCAGTCCTCTTGTATTTAAGTCGGCATTGTGCCTTTTGTATTAAATTCGGATGCAAACTCGGTGTTTCATCGTCAATAAGAAGGTGCAAGGTATACAGTAAACCTGAAGTGAAGCATCGGAATTTAAAACTGGGCTCACTGGAGAGGTTCAAATCATAGAAAGTGAGAGTGTCAGTTCTCTTCTACATAGGTCGGCATTGTGCCTTTTGAATTTAATTCCGATGCAATTTCTGTGTTTCATCGTCAATAAGAAGGTCCAAAGGATACAGTAAAACTGAAGTGAAGCATCGGAATCTAAAACTGGACTCACAGGAGACATTCAAATCATAGAAAGTTAGAGTGTCTCTCCTCTTGTACCTAATTCGGTATTGTGCCTTTTGTATTAAATTCGTATGCAATTTCTGTGTTTCATCGTCAATAAGAAAGTCCAAGGGATACAGTAAACTTTAAGTAGATCATCGGAATCCAAAACTGGACTCAGAGGAGCGGTTCAAATCATAGAATGTTAGAGTGTCAGTCCTCTTGTACTTAAGTCGGCATTGTGCCTTTTGTATTAATTTCGGATGCAAACTCTGTGTTTCATCGTCAATAAGAAGGTGCAAGGGATACAGTAAACCTGAAGTGAAGCATCGGAATCTAAAACTGGACTCACAGAAGAAGTTCAAATCATAGAAATTTAGAGTGTCAGTCATCTTGTACTTAAGTCGACATTGTGATTTTTGAATTTAATTCAGATGCAATTTCTGTGTTTCATCGTCAATAAGAAGGTCCAAGGTATACAGTAAACCTGGAGTGAAGCATCGTAATCTAAGACTGGACTCACAGGAGATGTTCAAATCATAGAAAGTGAGAGTGTCAGTCCTCTTTCACTTAAGTCGGCATTGTGCGTTTTGAATTTAATTCCGATGCAATTTCTGCGTTTCATCGTAAATAAGAAGGTCCAAGGGATACAGTAAACCTGAAGTGAAGCATCGGAATCTAAAACTGGACTCACAGGAGAGGTTCAAATCATAGAAAGTGAGAGTGTCAGTTCTCTTCTACTTAGGTCGGCATTGTGCCTTTTGAATTTAATTCCGATGCAATTTCTGTGTTTCATCTTCAATAAGGAGGTCCAAAGGATACAGTAAAACTGAAGTGAAGCATCGGAATCTAAAACTGGAATCACAGGAGAGATTCAAATCATAGAAAGTTAGAGTGTCTCTCCTCTTGTACCTAATTCGGTATTGTGCCTTTTGTATTAAATTCGGATGCAATTTCTGTGTTTCATCGTCAATAAGAAGGTCCAAGGGATACAGTAAACCTGAAGTGAAGCATGGGAATCTAAAACTGGACTCACAGGAGAGTTTCAAATCATAGAAAGTTAGAGTGTCAGTCCTCTTGTACTTAAGTCGACATTGTGCCATTTGTATTACATTCGGATGCAATTTCTGTGTTTCATCGTCAATAAGAAGGTCCAAGGGATACAGTAAACCTGAAGTGATGCATCGGAATCTAAAACTGGACTCACAGGAGAGGTTCAAATCATAGAAAGTTAGAATGTCAGTCCTCTTGTACTTAAGTCGGCATTGTGCCTTTTGTGTTGAATTCGGATCCAATTTCTGTGTTTCATCGTCAATGAGAAGGTGCAAGGTATACAGTAAACCTGAAGAGAAGCATCGGAATGTAAAACTGGACTTACTGGAGAGGTTCAAATCATAGAAAGTGAGAGTGTCAGTCCTCTTGTACTTAAGTCGGCATTGTGGCATTTGTATTAAATTCGGATGCAATTTCTGTGTTTCATCGTCAATAAGAAGGTCCAAGGGTTACAGTAAATCTGAAATGAACAATCGGAATCAAAAACTGGACTCACCGGAGAGATTCAAATCATAGAAAGTTAGAGTGTCACTCCTCTTGTACTTAAGTCGTTATTGCGCCTTTTGTATTAAATTCGGATGCAATTTCTGTGTTTCATCACCAATAAGAAGGTCCAAGGTATACAGTACACATTAAGTGAAGCATCGGAATCTAAAACTGGACTCGCAGGAGAGGTTCAAATCATAGAAAGTGAGAGTGTCAGTCCTCTTGTACTTAAGTCGGCATTGTGGCTTTTGTATTAAAATCGGATGCAATTTCTGTGTTACATCGTCAATAAGAAGGTCCAAGGGATACAGGAAACCTGAAGTGAAGCATCGGAATCCAAAACTGGACTCACAGGAGATGTTCAAATCATAGAACGTTAGAGTGTCAGTCGTCTTGTATTTAAGTCGGCATTGTGCCTTTTGTATTAAATTCGGATGCAAACTCTGTGTTTCATCGTCAATAAGAAGGTGCAAGGTATACAGTAAACCTGAAGTGAAGCATCGGAATCTAAAACTGGACTCACAGGAGAGGTTCAAATCATAGAAAGTGAGAGTGTCAGTCCTCTTGTACTTAAGTCGACATTGTGCCATTTGTATTAAATTCGGATGCAATTTCTGTGTTTCATCGTCAATAAGAAGGTCCAAGGGATACAGTAAACCTGAAGTGAAGCATCGGAATCTAAAACTGGCCTCACAGCAGAGGTTCAAATCATAGAAAGTTAGAGTGTCAGTCCACTTTTACTTAAGTCGGTATTGTGACTTTTGAATTTAATTCCGATGCTATTTCTGTGTTTCATTGTCAATACGAAGGTCCAAGGGATACAGTAAACCTGAAGTGAAGCATCGGAATCTAAAACAGGACTTGCAGGAGAGGTTCTAATCATAGAAAGTTAGAGTGTCAGTCCTCTTGTATTTAAGTCGGCATTGTGCCTTTTGTATTAAATTCGGATGCAAACTCTGTGTTTCATCGTCAATAAGAAGGTGCAAGGTATACAGTAAACCTGATGTGAAGCATCGGAATCTAAAACTGGACTCACTGGAGAGGTTCAAATCATAGAAAGTGAGAGTGTCAGTTCTCTTCTACATAGGTCGGCGTTGTGCCTTTTGAATTTTATTCCGATGCAATTTCTGTGTTTCATCGTCAATAAGAAGGTCCAAAGGATACAGTAAAACTGAAGTGAAGCATCGGAATCTAAAACTGGACTCACAGGAGAGATTCAAATCATAGAAGGTTAGAGTGTCTCTCCTCTTGTACCTAATTCGGTATTGTGCCTTTTGTATTAAATTAGGATGCAATTTCTGTGTTTCATCGTCAATAAGAAAGTCCAAGGGACACAGTAAACCTGAAGTAAATCATCGGAAACTAAAACTGGACTCACAGGAGCGGTTCAAATCATAGAAAGTTAGAGTGTCAGTCCTCTTGTACTTAAGTCGGCATTGTGCCTTTTGTATTAATTTCGGATGAAATCTCTGTGTTTCATCGTCAATAAGAAGGTGTAAGGGATACAGTATACCTGAAGTGAAGCATCGGAATCTAAAACTGGACTCACAGAAGAAGTTCAAATCATAGAAAGTTAGAGTGTCAGTCATCTTGTACTTAAGTCGACATTGTGATTTTTGAATTTAATTCAGATGCAATTTCTGTGTTTCATCGTCAATAAGAAGGTGCAAGGTATACAGTAAACCTGAAGAGGAGCATCGGAATCTAAAACTGGACTCACTGGAGAGGTTCAAATCATAGAAAGTGAGAGTGTCAGTCCTCTTGTACTTAAGTCGGCATTGTGGCATTTGTATTAAATTCGGGTGCAATTTCTGTGTTACATCGTCAATAAGAAGGTCCAAGGGATACAGTAAACCTGAAGTGAAGCATTTTAAGCCAAAACTGAACTCACAGGAGAGGTTCAAATCATAGAAAGTGAGAGTGTCAGTCCTCTTGTACTTAAGTCGGCATTGTGGCATTTGTATTAAATTCGGCTGCAATTTCTGTGTTTCATTGTCAATAAGAAGGTCCGAGGGATACTGTAAACCTGAAGTGAAGCATCGGAATCTAAAACTGGACTCACAGGAGAGGTTCAAATCATAGAAAGTGAGAGTGTCAGTTCTCTTCTACTTAGGTCGGCATTGTGCCTTTTGAATTTAATTCCGATGCAATTTCTGTGTTTCATCGTCAATAAGAAGGTCCAAGGGATACAGTAAACCTGAAGTAAATCATCGGAATCTAAAACTGGACTCACAGGAGAGTTTCAAATCATAGAAAGTTAGAGTGTCAGTCCTCTTGTACTTAAGTCGACATTGTGCCATTTGTATTAAATTCGGATGCAATTTCTGTGTTTCATCGTCAATAAGAAGGTCCAAGGGATACAGTAAACCTGAAGTGAAGCATCGGAATCTAAAACTGGACTCACAGGAGAGGTTCAAATCATAGAAAGTTAGAATGTCAGTCCTCTTGTACTTAAGTCGGCATTGTGCCTTTTGTGTTGAATTCGGATCCAATTTCTGTGTTTCATCGTCAATGAGAAGGTGCAAGGTATACAGTAAACCTGAAGAGAAGAATCGGAATGTAAAACTGGACTCACTGGAGAGGTTCAAATCATAGAAAGTGAGAGTGACAGTCCTCTTGTACTTAAGTCGGCATTGTGGCATTTGTATTAAATTCGGATGCAATTTCTGTGTTTCATCGTCAATAAGAAGGTCCAAGGGTTGCAGTAAATCTGAAATGAAGCATCGGAATCAAAAACTGAACTCACAGGAGAGGTTCAAATCATAGTGAGTGAGAGTGTCAGTCCTCTTGTACTTTAGTCGCCATTGTGATTTTTGTATTAAATTCGGATCCAATTTCTGTGTTTCATCGTCAATAAGAAGGTCCAAGGGATACAGTAAACCTGAAGTGAAGAATCGGAATCAAAAACTGGACTCACAGGAGAGATTCAAATCATAGAAAGTTAGAGTGTCACTCCTCTTGTACTTAAGTCGGTATTGCGCTTTTGTATTAAATTCGGATGCAATTTCTGTGTTACATCGTCAACAAGAAGGTCCAAGGGATACAGGAAACCTGAAGTGAAGCATCGGAATCCAAAACTGGACTCACAGGAGATGTTCAATTCATAGAACGTTAGAGTGTCAGTCCTCTTGTATTTAAGTCGGCATTGTGCTTTTTGTATTAAATTCGGATGCAAACTCTGTGTTTCATCGTCAATAAGAAGGTGCAAGGTATACAGTAAACCTGAAGTGAAGCATCGGAATCTAAAACTGGACTCACAGGAGAGGTTCAAATCAAAGAAAATGAGAGTGTCAGTCCTCTTGTACTTAAGTCGGCATTGTGCCTTTTGTATTAAATTCGGATGCAAACTCTGTGTTTCATCGTCAATAAGAAGGTGCAAGGTATACAGTAAACCTGAAGTGAAGCATCGGAATCTAAAACTGGACTCACAGGAGAGGTTCAAATCATAGAAAGTGAGAGTGTCAGTCCTCTTGTACTTAAGTCGACATTGTGCCATTTGTATTAAATTCGGATGCAATTTCTGTGTTTCATCGTCAATAAGAAGGTCCAAGGGATACAGTAAACCTGAAGTGAAGCATCGGAATCTAAAACTGGCCTCACAGCAGAGGTTCAAATCATAGAAAGTTAGAGTGTCAGTCCACTTTTACTTAAGTCGGTACTGTGACTTTTGAATTTAATTCCGATGCTATTTCTGTGTTTCATTGTCAATACGAAGGTCCAAGGGATACAGTAAACCTGAAGTGAAGCATCGGAATCTAAAACAGGACTTGCAGGAGAGGTTCTAATCATAGAAAGTTAGAGTGTCAGTCCTCTTGTATTTAAGTCGGCATTGTGCCTTTTGTATTAAATTCGGATGCAAACTCTGTGTTTCATCGTCAATAAGAAGGTGCAAGGTATACAGTAAACCTGATGTGAAGCATCGGAATCTAAAACTGGACTCACTGGAGAGGTTCAAATCATAGAAAGTGAGAGTGTCAGTTCTCTTCTACATAGGTCGGCGTTGTGCCTTTTGAATTTTATTCCGATGCAATTTCTGTGTTTCATCGTCAATAAGAAGGTCCAAAGGATACAGTAAAACTGAAGTGAAGCATCGGAATCTAAAACTGGACTCACAGGAGAGATTCAAATCATAGAAGGTTAGAGTGTCTCTCCTCTTGTACCTAATTCGGTATTGTGCCTTTTGTATTAAATTAGGATGCAATTTCTGTGTTTCATCGTCAATAAGAAAGTCCAAGGGACACAGTAAACCTGAAGTAAATCATCGGAAACTAAAACTGGACTCACAGGAGCGGTTCAAATCATAGAAAGTTAGAGTGTCAGTCCTCTTGTACTTAAGTCGGCATTGTGCCTTTTGTATTAATTTCGGATGAAATCTCTGTGTTTCATCGTCAATAAGAAGGTGTAAGGGATACAGTATACCTGAAGTGAAGCATCGGAATCTAAAACTGGACTCACAGAAGAAGTTCAAATCATAGAAAGTTAGAGTGTCAGTCATCTTGTACTTAAGTCGACATTGTGATTTTTGAATTTAATTCAGATGCAATTTCTGTGTTTCATCGTCAATAAGAAGGTGCAAGGTATACAGTAAACCTGAAGAGGAGCATCGGAATCTAAAACTGGAGTCACTGGAGAGGTTCAAATCATAGAAAGTGAGAGTGTCAGTCCTCTTGTACTTAAGTCGGCATTGTGGCATTTGTATTAAATTCGGGTGCAATTTCTGTGTTACATCGTCAATAAGAAGGTCCAAGGGATACAGTAAACCTGAAGTGAAGCATTTTAAGCCAAAACTGAACTCACAGGAGAGGTTCAAATCATAGAAAGTGAGAGTGTCAGTCCTCTTGTACTTAAGTCGGCATTGTGGCATTTGTATTAAATTCGGCTGCAATTTCTGTGTTTCATTGTCAATAAGAAGGTCCGAGGGATACTGTAAACCTGAAGTGAAGCATCGGAATCTAAAACTGGACTCACAGGAGAGGTTCAAATCATAGAAAGTGAGAGTGTCAGTTCTCTTCTACTTAGGTCGGCATTGTGCCTTTTGAATTTAATTCCGATGCAATTTCTGTGTTTCATCGTCAATAAGAAGGTCCAAGGGATACAGTAAACCTGAAGTAAATCATCGGAATCTAAAACTGGACTCACAGGAGAGTTTCAAATCATAGAAAGTTAGAGTGTCAGTCCTCTTGTACTTAAGTCGACATTGTGCCATTTGTATTAAATTCGGATGCAATTTCTGTGTTTCATCGTCAATAAGAAGGTCCAAGGGATACAGTAAACCTGAAGTGAAGCATCGGAATCTAAAACTGGACTCACAGGAGAGGTTCAAATCATAGAAAGTTAGAATGTCAGTCCTCTTGTACTTAAGTCGGCATTGTGCCTTTTGTGTTGAATTCGGATCCAATTTCTGTGTTTCATCGTCAATGAGAAGGTGCAAGGTATACAGTAAACCTGAAGAGAAGAATCGGAATGTAAAACTGGACTCACTGGAGAGGTTCAAATCATAGAAAGTGAGAGTGACAGTCCTCTTGTACTTAAGTCGGCATTGTGGCATTTGTATTAAATTCGGATGCAATTTCTGTGTTTCATCGTCAATAAGAAGGTCCAAGGGTTGCAGTAAATCTGAAATGAAGCATCGGAATCAAAAACTGAACTCACAGGAGAGGTTCAAATCATAGTGAGTGAGAGTGTCAGTCCTCTTGTACTTTAGTCGCCATTGTGATTTTTGTATTAAATTCGGATCCAATTTCTGTGTTTCATCGTCAATAAGAAGGTCCAAGGGATACAGTAAACCTGAAGTGAAGAATCGGAATCAAAAACTGGACTCACAGGAGAGATTCAAATCATAGAAAGTTAGAGTGTCACTCCTCTTGTACTTAAGTCGGTATTGCGCTTTTGTATTAAATTCGGATGCAATTTCTGTGTTACATCGTCAACAAGAAGGTCCAAGGGATACAGGAAACCTGAAGTGAAGCATCGGAATCCAAAACTGGACTCACAGGAGATGTTCAATTCATAGAACGTTAGAGTGTCAGTCCTCTTGTATTTAAGTCGGCATTGTGCTTTTTGTATTAAATTCGGATGCAAACTCTGTGTTTCATCGTCAATAAGAAGGTGCAAGGTATACAGTAAACCTGAAGTGAAGCATCGGAATCTAAAACTGGACTCACAGGAGAGGTTCAAATCAAAGAAAATGAGAGTGTCAGCCCTCTTGTACTTAAGTCGACATTGTGCCATTTGTATTAAATTCGGATGCAATTTCTGTGTTTCATCGCCAATAAGAAGGTCCAAGGGATACAGTAAACCTGAAGTGAAGCATCGGAATCTATAACTGGCCTCACAGCAGAGGTTCAAATCATAGAAAGTTAGAGTGTCAGTCCACTTTTACTCAAGTCGGCATTGTGACTTTTGAATTTAATTCCGATGCTATTTCTGTGTTTCATTGTCAATAAGAAGGTCCATGGGATACAGTAAACCTGAAGTGAAGCATCGGAATCTAAAACAGGACTTACAGGAGAGGTTCTAATCATAGAAAGTTAGAGTGTCAGTCCTCTTGTATTTAAGTCGGCATTGTGCCTTTTGTATTAAATTCGGATGCAAACTCTGTGTTTCATCGTCAATAAGAAGGTGCAAGGGATACAGTATACCTGAAGTGAAGCATCGGAATCTAAAACTGGACTCACAGAAGAAGTTCAAATCATAGAAAGTTTGAGTGTCACTCCTCTTGTACTTAAGTCGGTATTGTGCCTTTTGTATTAAATTCGGATGCAATTTCTGTGTTTCTTCACCAATAAGAAGGTCCAAGGTATACAGTACACATTAAGTGAAGCATCGGAATCTAAAACTGGACTCGCAGGAGAGGTTCAAATCATAGAAGGTGAGAGTGTCAGTCCTCTTGTACTTAAGTCGGCATTGTGGCTTTTGTATTAAATTCGGATGCAATTTCTGTGTTACATCATCAATAAGAAGGTCCAAGGGATACAGGAAACCTGAAGTGAAGCATCGGAATCCAAAACTGGACTCACAGGAGATGTTCAAATCATAGAAAGTTAGAGTGTCAGTCCTCTTGTATTTAAGTCGGCATTGTGCCTTTTGTATTAAATTCGGATGCAAACTCTGTGTTTCATCGTCAATAAGAAGGTGCAAGGTATACAGTAAACCTGAAGTGAAGCATCGGAATCTAAAACTGGACTCACAGGAGAGGTTCAAATCATAGAAAGTGAGAGTGTCAGTCTTCTTGTACTTAAGTCGACATTGTGCCATTTGTATTAAATTCGGATGCAATTTCTGTGTTTCATCGTCAATAAGAAGGTCCAAGGGATACAGTAAACCTGAAGTGAAGCATCGGAATCTAAAACTGGCCTCACAGCAGAGGTTCAAATCATAGAAAGTTAGAGTGTCAGTCCACTTTTACTTAAGTCGGCATTGTGCCTTTTGAATTTAATTCCGATGCTATTTCTCTGTTTCATTGTCAATAAGAAGGTCCAAGGGATACAGTAAACCTGAAGTGAAGCATCGGAATCTAAAACTGGACTCACAGGAGAGGTTCTAATCATAGAAAGTTAGAGTGTCAGTCCTCTTGTATTTAAGTCGGCATTGTGCCTTTTGTATTAAATTCGGATGCAAACTCGGTGTTTCATCGTCAATAAGAAGGTGCAAGGTATACAGTAAACCTGAAGTGAAGCATCGGAATTTAAAACTGGGCTCACTGGAGAGGTTCAAATCATAGAAAGTGAGAGTGTCAGTTCTCTTCTACATAGGTCGGCATTGTGCCTTTTGAATTTAATTCCGATGCAATTTCTGTGTTTCATCGTCAATAAGAAGGTCCAAAGGATACAGTAAAACTGAAGTGAAGCATCGGAATCTAAAACTGGACTCACAGGAGACATTCAAATCATAGAAAGTTAGAGTGTCTCTCCTCTTGTACCTAATTCGGTATTGTGCCTTTTGTATTAAATTCGGATGCAATTTCTGTGTTTCATCGTCAATAAGAAAGTCCAAGGGATACAGTAAACTTTAAGTAAATCATCGGAATCCAAAACTGGACTCAGAGGAGCGGTTCAAATCATAGAATGTTAGAGTGTCAGTCCTCTTGTACTTAAGTCGGCATTGTGCCTTTTGTATTAATTTCGGATGCAAACTCTGTGTTTCATCGTCAATAAGAAGGTGCAAGGGATACAGTAAACCTGAAGTGAAGCATCGGAATCTAAAACTGGACTCACAGAAGAAGTTCAAATCATAGAAATTTAGAGTGTCAGTCATCTTGTACTTAAGTCGACATTGTGATTTTTGAATTTAATTCAGATGCAATTTCTGTGTTTCATCGTCAATAAGAAGGTCCAAGGTATACAGTAAACCTGGAGTGAAGCATCGTAATCTAAGACTGGACTCACAGGAGATGTTCAAATCATAGAAAGTGAGAGTGTCAGTCCTCTTTCACTTAAGTCGGCATTGTGCGTTTTGAATTTAATTCCGATGCAATTTCTGCGTTTCATCGTAAATAAGAAGGTCCAAGGGCTACAGTAAACCTGAAGTGAAGCATCGGAATCTAAAACTGGACTCACAGGAGAGGTTCAAATCATAGAAAGTTAGAGTGTCACTCCCCTTGTACTTGATTCGGTATTGTGCCTTTTGTATTAAATTCGGGTGCAATTTCTGTGTGTCATCGTCAATAAGAAGGTCCAAGGGATACAGTAAACCTGAAGTGAAGCAACGGAAGCCAAAACTGGACTCACAGGAGAGGTTCAAATCATAGAAAGTTAGAGTGTTAGTCCTCTTGTATTTAATTCGGCATTGTGCCTTTATTATTAAATTCGGATGCAAACTCTGTATTTCATCGTCAATAAGAAGGTGCAAGGTATACAGTAAACCTGAAGTGAAGCATCGGAATCTAAAACTGGACTAACAGGAGAGGTTCAAATCATAGAAAGTGAGAGAGTCAGTCCTCTTGTACTTAAGACGACATTGTGCCATTTGTATTAAATTCGGATGCAATTCCTGTGTTTCATCGTCAATAAGAAGGTCCAAGGGATACAGTAAACCTGAAGTGAATCATCGGAATCTAAAACTGGACTCACAGGAGAGTTTCAAATCATAGAAAGTTAGAGTGTCGGTCTTCTTTTACTTAAGTCGGCATTGTGCCTTTTGAATTTAATTCCGATGCTATTTCTGTGTTTCATTGTCAATAAGAAGGTCCAAGGGATACAGTAAACCTGAAGTGAAGCATCGGAATCTAAAAGTGGACTCACATGAGAGGTTCAAATCATAGAAAGTGAGAGTGTCAGTTCTCTTCTACTTAGGTCGGCAATGTGCCTTTTGAATTTAATTCCGATGCAATTTCTGTGTTTCATCGTCAATAAGAAGGTCCAAAGGATACAGTAAAACTGAAGTGAAGCATCGGAATCTAAAACTGGACTCACAGGAGAGATTCAAATCATAGAACGTTAGAGTATCTCTCCTCTTGTACCTAATTCGGTATTGTGCCTTTTGTATTAAATTCGGATGCAATTTCTGTGTTTCATCGTCACTAAGAAGGTCCAAGGGATACAGTAAACCTTAAGTAAATCATCGGAATCTAAAACTGGACTCACAGGAGGGTTTCAAATCATAGAAAGTTAGAGTGTCAGTCCTCTTGTACTTAAGTCGACATTGTGCCATTTGTATTAAATTCGGATGCAATTTCTGTGTTTCATCGTCAATAAGAAGGTCCAAGGGATACAGTAAACCTGAAGTGAAGCATCGGAATCTAAAACTGGACTCACAGGAGAGGTTCAAATCATAGAAAGTTAGAATGTCAGTCCTCTTGTACTTAAGACGGCATTGTGCCTTTTGTGTTTAATTCGAATCCAATTTCTGTGTTCCATCGTCAATGAGAAGGTACAAGGTATACAGTAAACCTGAAGAGAAGCATCGGAATCTAAAACTGGACTCACTGGAGAGGTTCAAATCATAGAAAGTGAGAGTGTCAGTCCTCTTGTACTGAAGTCGGCATTGTGGCATTTGTATTAAATTCGGATGCAATTTCTGTGTTTCAACGTCAATAAGAAGGTCCAAGGGATACAGTAAATCTGAAGTGAAGCATCGGAATCAAAAACTGGACTCACAGGAGAGGTTCAAATCATAGAGAGTGAGAGTGTCAGTCCTCTTGTACTTTAGTCGCCATTGTGATTTTTGTATTAAATTCGGATCCAATTTCTGTGTTTCATCGTCAATAAGAAGGTCCAAGGGATACAGTAAACCTGAAGTGAAGCATCGGAATCAAAAACTGGACTCACAGGAGAGATTCAAATCATAGAAAGTTAGAGTATCACTCCTCTTGTACTTAAGTCGGTATTGTGCCTTTTGTATTAAATTCGGATGCAATTTCTGTGTTTCATCACCAATAAGAAGGTCCAAGGTATACAGTAAACATTAAGTGAAGCATCGGAATCTAAAACTGGACTCACAGGAGAGGTTCAAATCATAGAAAGTGAGAGTGTCAGTCCTCTTGTACTTAAGTCGGCATTGTGGCTTTTGTATTAAATTCGGATGCAATATTCTGTGTTACATCGTCAATAAGAAGGTCCAAGGATTACAGGAAACCTGAAGTGAAGCATCGGAATCCAAAACTGGACTCACAGGAGAGGTTCAAATCATAGAAAGTTAGAGTGTTAGTCCTCTTGTATTTAAGTCGGCATTGTGCCTTTTGTATTAAATTCGGATGCCAACTCTGTGTTTCATCGTCAATAAGAAGGTGCAAGGTATACAGTAAACCTGAAGTGAAGCATCGGAATCTAAAACTGGACTCATGGACTCACAGGAGAGGTTCAAATCATAGAAAGTGAGAGTGTCAGTCCTCTTGTACTTAAGTCGACATTGTGCCATTTGTATTAAATTCGGATGCAATTTCTGTGTTTCAGCGTCAATAAGAAGGTCCAAGGGATACAGTAAACCTGAAGTGAAGCATCGGAATCTAAAACTGGACTCACAGGAGAGTTTCAAATCATAGAAAGTTAGAGTGTCAGTCCTCTTTTACTTAAGTCTTCATTGTGCCTTTTGAATTTAATTCCGATGCAATTTCTGTCTTCCATTGTCAATAAGAAGGTCCAAGGGATACAGTAAACCTGAAGTGTAGCATCGGAATCTAAAACTGGACTCACAGGAGAGGTTCATATCATAGAAAGTGAGAGTGTCAGTTCTCTTCTACTTAGGTCGGCATTGTGCCTTTTGAATTTAATTCCGATGCAATTTCTGTGTTTCATCGTCAATAAGAAGGTCCAAAGGATACTGTAAAACTGAAGTGAAGCATCGGAATCTAAAACAGGACTCACAGGAGAGTTTCAAATCATAGAAAGTTAGAGTGTCTCTCCTCTTGTACCTAATTCGGTATTGTGCCTTTTGTATTAAATTCGGATGCAATTTCTGTGTTTCATCGTCAATAAGAAGGTCCAAGGAATACAGTAAACCTTACGTAAATCATCGGAATCTAAAACTGGACTCACAGGGGAGTTTCAAATCATAGAAAGTTAGAGTGTAAGTCCTCTTGTACTTAAATCGGCATTGTGCCTTTTGTATTAATTTCGGATGCAAACTCTGTGTTTCATCGCAATAAGAAGGTCCAAGGGATACAGTAAACCTGAAGTGAAGCATCGGAATCTAAAACTGGACTCACAGAAGAAGTTCAAATCATAGAAAGTTAGAGTGTCAGTCCTCTTGTACTTAAGTCATCATTGTGATTTTTGAATGTAATTCCGATGCAATTTCTGTGTTTCATCGTCAATAAGAAGGTCCAAGACTTACAGTAAACATGAAGTGAAGCATCGGACTCTAAAACTGGACTCACAGGAGAGGTTCAAATCATAGAAAGTTAGAGTGTCAGTCCTCTTTTACTTAAGTCGGCATTGTGCCTTTTGTATTAAATTCCGATGCAATTTCTGTGTTTCATCGTCAATAAGAAGGTCCAAGGGATACAGTAAACCTGAAGTGAAGCATCGGAATCTAAAACTGGACTCACAGGAGAGGTTCAAATCATAGAAAGTTAGAATGTCAGTCCTCTTGTACATAAGTCGGCATTGTGCCTTTTGTGTTGAATTCGGATCCAATTTCTGTGTTCCATCTTCAATGAGAAGGTGCAAGGTATACAGTAAACCTGAAGAGAAGCATCGGAATCTAAAACTGGACTCACTGGAGAGGTTCAAATCATAGAAAGTGAGAGTGTCAGTCCTCTTGAACTTAAGTCGGCATTGTGGCATTTGTATTAAATTCGGATGCAAGTTCTGTGTTTCATCGTCAATAAGAAGGTCCAAGGGTTACAGTAAATCTGAAGTGAAGCATCGGAATCAAAAACTGGACTCACAGGAGAGGTTCAAATCATAGAGAGTGAGAGTGTCAGTCCTCTTGTACTTTAGTCGCCATTGTGATTTTTGTATTAAATTCGGATCCAATCTCTGTGTTTCATCGTCAATAAGAAGGTCCAAGGGATACAGTAAACCTGAAGTGAAGCATCGGAATCAAAAACTGGACTCACAGGAGAGATTCAAATCATAGAAGGTTAGAGTGTCACTCCTCTTGTACTTATGTCGGTATTGCGCCTTTTGTATTAAATTCGGATGCAATTTCTGTGTTTCATCACCAATAAGAAGGTCCAAGGTATACAGTACACATTAAGTGAAGCATCGGAATCTAAAACTGGACTCGCAGGAGAGGTTCAAATCATAGAAAGTGAGAGTGTCAGTCCTCTTGTACTTAAGTCGGCATTGTGGCTTTTGTATTAAATTCGGATGCAATTTCTGTGTTACATCGTCAATAAGAAGGTCCAAGGGATACAGGAAACCTGAAGTGAAGCATCGGAATCCAAAACTGGACTCACAGGAGAGATTCAAATCATAGAAAGTTAGAGTGTAGTCCTCTTATATTTAAGTCGGCATTGTGCCTTTTGTATTAAATTCGGATGCCAACTCTGTGTTTCATCGTCAATAAGAAGGTGCAAGGTATACAGTAAACCTGAAGTGAAGCATCGGAATCTAAAACTGGACTCACAGGTGAGTATCAAATCATAGAAAGTGAGAGTGTCAGTCCTCTTGTACTTAAGTCGACATTGTGCCATTTGTATTAGATTCGGATGCAATTTCTGTGTTTCATCGTCAATAAGATGGTCCAAGGGATACAGTAAACCTGAAGTGAAGCATCGGAATCGAAAACTGGACTCACAGGAGAGTTTCAAATCATTGAAAGTTGGAGTGTCAGTCCTCTTTTACTTAAGTCGGCATTGTGCCTTTTGAATTTAATTCCGATGCTATTTCTGTGTTTCATTGTCAATAAGAAGGTCCAACGGATACAGTAAACCTGAAGTGAAGCATCGGAATCTAAAACTGGACTCACAGGAGAGGTTCAAACCATGGAAAGTGACAGTGTCAGTTCTCTTCTACTTAGGTCGCCATTGTGCCTTTTGAATTTAATTCCGATGCAATTTCTGTGTTTCTTCGTCAATAAGAAGGTCCAAAGGATACAGTAAACCTGAAGAGAAGCATCGGAATCTAAAACTGGACTCACTGGAGAGGTTCAAATCTTAGAAAGTGAGAGTGTCAGTCCTCTTGTACTTAAGTCGGCATTGTGGCATTTGTATTAAATTCGGATGCAATTTCTGTGTTTCATCGGCAATTAGAAGGTCCAAGGGTTACAGTAAACCTGAAGTGAAGCATCGGAATCAAAAACTGGACTCACAGGAGACGTTCAAATCATAGAGAGTGAGAGTGTCAGTCCTCTTGTACTTTTGTCGCCATTCTGATTTTTGTATTAAATTCGGATCCAATTTCTGTGTTTCATCGTCAATAAGAAGGTCCAAGGTATACAGTAAACCTGAAGTGAAGCATCGGAATCTAAAACTGGACTCACAGGAGAGGTTCAAATCATATAATGTCAGAGTGTCAACCCTCTTTTACTTAAGTGGCATTTTGCCTTTTGTATTAAATTCCGATGCAATTTCTGTGTTTCATCGTCAATAAGAAGGTCCAAGGGATACAGTAAACCTCAAGTGAAGCATCAGAATCTGAAACTGGACTCACAGGAGAGGTTCAAATCATTGAAAGTTAGAGTGTCAGTCCTCTTTTACTGAAGTCGGCATTGTGCCTTTTGTATTAAATTCCGATGCAATTTCTGTGTTTCATCGTCAATCAGAAGGTGCAAGGTATACAGTAAACCTGAAGTGAAGCATCGGAATCTAAAATTGGACTCAAAGGAGAGGTTCAAATCATAGAAAGTGAGTGTGTCAGTCCTCTTGTACTTAAGACGGCATTGTCCCATTTGAATTTAATTCCGATGCAATTTCTGTGTTTCATCGTCAATAAGAAGGTGCAAGGTATACAGTAAACCTTAAGTGAAGCATCGGAATCTAAATCTAACCTCACAGGAGAGGTTCGAATCATAGATAGTGAGAGTGTCAGTCCTCTTGTACTTAAGTCGGCATTGTGCCATTAGTTTTAAATTCGGATGCAATGTCTTTGTTTCATCGTCAATAAGAAGGTCCAAGGGATACAGTAAACCTGAAGTGAAGCATCGGAATCTAAAACTGGACTCACTGGAGAGGTTCAAATCATAGAAAGTGAAAGTGTCAGTCCTCTTGTACTTAAGCCGCCATTGTGCCTTTTGTATGAAATTCGGATGCAATTTCTGTGTTTCATCGTCAATAAGAAGGTCCAAGGGATACAGTAAACCTGAAGTGAAGCATCGGAATCTAAAACTGGACTCACAGGAGAGGTTTAAATCATTGAAAGTTAGAGTGTCAGTCCTCTTTTACTTAAGTCGGCATTGTGCCTTTTGAATTTAATTCCGATGCTATTTCTGTGTTTCATTGTCAATAAGAAGGTCCAACGGATACAGTAAACCTGAAGTGAAGCATCGGAATCTAAAACTGGACTCACAGGAGAGGTTCAAATCATAGAAAGTGAGAGTGTCAGTTCTCTTCTACTTAGGTCGCCATTGTGCCTTTTGAATTTAATTCCGATGCAATTTCTGTGTTTCATCGTCAATAAGAAGGTCCAAAGGATACAGTAAACCTGAAGAGAAGCATCGGAATCTAAAACTGGACTCACTGGAGAGGTTCAAATCTTAGAAAGTGAGAGTGTCAGTCCTCTTGTACTTAAGTCGGCATTGTGGCATTTGTATTAAATTCGGATGCAATTTCTGTGTTTCATCGGCAATTAGATGGTCCAAGGGTTACAGTAAACCTGAAGTGAAGCATCGGAATCAAAAACTGGACTCACAGGAGAGGTTCAAATAATAGAGAGTGAGAGTGTCAGTCCTCTTGTACATTTGTCGCCATTCTGATTTTTGTATTAAATTCGGATCCAATTTCTGTGTTTCATCGTCAATAAGAAGGTCCAAGGTATACAGTAAACCTGAAGTGAAGCATCGGAATCTAAAACTGGACTCACAGGAGAGGTTCAAATCATATAATGTCAGAGTGTCAACCCTCTTTTACTTAAGTGGCATTTTGCCTTTGGTATTAAATTCCGATACAATTTCTGTGTTTCATCGTCAATAAGAAGGTCCAAGGGATACAGTAAACCTCAAGTGAAGCATCAGAATCTGAAACTGGACTCACAGGAGAGGTTCAAATCATAGAAAGTTAGAGTGTCAGTCCTCTTTTACTTAAGTCGGCATTGTGCCTTTTGTATTAAATTCCGATGCAATTTCTGTGTTTCATCGTCAATCAGAAGGTGCAAGGTATACAGTAAACCTGAAGTGAAGCATCGGAATCTAAAATTGGACTCACAGGAGAGGTTCAAATCATAGAAAGTGAGTGTGTCAGTCCTTTTGTACTTAAGTCGGCATTGTGCCATTTGTATTAAAATCGGATGAAATTTCTGTGCTTCATCGTCATTAAGAAGGTCAAAGGTATACAGTAAACCTGACGTGAAGCATCGGAATCTAAAACTGGACTCACAGGAGAGGTTCAAATCATGGAAAGTTAGAGTGTCAGTCATCTTGTACTTAAGTCGACATTGTGATTTTTGAATTTAATTCAGATGCAATTTCTGTGTTTCATCGTCAATAAGAAGGTCCAAGGTATACAGTAAACCAGGAGTGAAGCATCGTAATCTAAGACTGGACTCACAGGAGATGTTCAAATCATAGAAAGTGAGAGTGTCAGTCCTCTTTCACTTAAGTCGGCATTGTGCATTTTGAATTTAATTCCGATGCAATTTCTGCGTTTCATCGTCAATAAGAAGGTCCAAGGGATACAGTAAACCTGAAGTGAAGCATCGGAATCTAAAACTGGACTCACAGGAGAGGTTCAAATCATAGAAAGTGAGAGTGTCAGTAATCTTGTACTTAAGTTGGCATGGTGCCATTTGTATTAAATTCGGGTGCAATTTCCAGGTTTCATCGTCAATAAGAAGGTCCAAGGGGTACAGTAAACCTGAAGTGAAGCATCGGAATCAAAAACTTGACTCACAGGAAAGGTTCAAATCATAGAAAGTTAGAGTGTCAGTCCTCTTGTACTTAAGTCGGCATTGTGACTTTTGTATTAAATTTGGATGCAATTTATGTGTTTCATCGTCAATAAGAAGGTCCAAGGGATACAATAAACCTGAAGTGAAGCATCGGAATCTAAAACTGGACTCACAGGAGAGGTTCAAATCATAGAAAGTTAGAGTGTCACTCCTCTTGTACTTGATTCGGTATTGTGCCTTTTGTATTAAATTCGGGTGCAATTTCTGTGTGTCATCGTCAATAAGAAGGTCCAAGGGATACAGTAAACCTGAAGTGAAGCATCGGAAGCCAAAACTGGACTCACAGGAGAGGTTCAAATCATAGAAAGTTAGAGTGTTAGTCCTCTTGTATTTAATTCGGCATTGTGCCTTTTTTATTAAATTCGGATGCAAACTCTGTATTTCATCGTCAATAAGAAGGTGCAAGGTATACAGTAAACCTGAAGTGAAGCATCGGAATCTAAAACTGGACTCACATTAGAGGATCAAATCATAGAAAGTGAGAGAGTCAGTCCTCTTGTACTTAAGACGACATTGTGCCATTTGTATTAAATTCGGATGCAATTTCTGTGTTTCATCGTCAATAAGAAGGTCCAAGGGATACAGTAAACCTGAAGTGAATCATCGGAATCTAAAACTGGACTCACAGGAGAGTTTCAAATCATAGAAAGTTAGAGTGTCGGTCTTCTTTTACTTAAGTCGGCATTGTGCCTTTTGAATTTAATTCCGATGCTATTTCTGTGTTTCATTGTCAATAAGAAGGTCCAAGGGATACAGTAAACCTGAAGTGAAGCATCGGAATCTAAAAAAGGACTCACATGAGAGGTTCAAATCATAGAAAGTGAGAGTGTCAGTTCTGTTCTACTTAGGTCGGCAATGTGCCTTTTGAATTTAATTCCGATGCAATTTCTGTGTTTCATCGTCAATAAGAAGGTCCAAAGGATACAGTAAAACTGAAGTGAAGCATCGGAATCTAAAACTGGACTCACAGGAGAGATTCAAATCATAGAACGTTAGAGTATCTCTCCTCTTGTACCTAATTCGGTATTGTGCCTTTTGTATTAAATTCGGATGCAATTTCTGTGTTTCATCGTAAATAAGAAGGTCCAAGGGATACAGTAAACCTTAAGTAAATCATCGGAATCTAAAACTGGACTCACAGGAGGGTTTCAAATCATAGAAAGTTAGAGTGTCAGTCCTCTTGTACTTAAGTCGACATTGTGCCATTTGTATTAAATTCGGATGCAATTTCTGTGTTTCATCGTCAATAAGAAGGTCCAAGGGATACAGTAAACCTGAAGTGAAGCATCGGAATCTAAAACTGGACACACAGGAGAGCTTCAAATCATAGAAAGTTAGAATGTCAGTCCTCTTGTACTTAAGACGGCATTGTGCCTTTTGTGTTTAATTCGAATCCAATTTCTGTGTTCCATCGTCAATGAGAAGGTACAAGGTATACAGTAAACCTGAAGAGAAGCATCGGAATCTAAAACTGGACTCACTGGAGAGATTCAAATCATAGAAAGTGAGACTGTCAGTCCTCTTGTACTGAAGTCGGCATTGTGGCATTTGTATTAAATTCGGATGCAATTTCTGTGTTTCATCGTCAATAAGAAGGTCCAAGGGATACAGTAAATCTGAAGTGAAGCATCGGAATCAAAAACTGGACTCACAGGAGAGGTTCAAATCATAGAGAGTGAGAGTGTCAGTCCTCTTGTACTTTAGTCGCCATTGTGATTTTTGTATTAAATTCGGATCCAATTTCTGTGTTTCATCGTCAATAAGAAGGTCCAAGGGATACAGTAAACCTGAAGTGAAGCATCGGAATCAAAAACTGGACTCACAGGAGAGATTCAAATCATAGAAAGTTAGAGTGTCACTCCTCTTGTACTTAAGTCGGTATTGTGCCTTTTGTATTAAATTCGGATGCAATTTCTGTGTTTCATCACCAATAAGAAGGTCCAAGGTATACAGTACACATTAAGTGAAGCATCGGAATCCAAAACTGGACTCACAGGAGAGGTTCAAATCATAGAAAGTGAGAGTGTCAGTCCTCTTGTACTTAAGTCGGCATTGTGGCTTTTGTATTAAATTCGGATGCAATATTCTGTGTTACATCGTCAATAAGAAGGTCCAAGGATTACAGGAAACCTGAAGTGAAGCATCGGAATCCAAAACTGGACTCACAGGAGAGGTTCAAATCATAGAAAGTTAGAGTGTTAGTCCTCTTGTATTTAAGTCGGCATTGTGCCTTTTGTATTAAATTCGGATGCCAACTCTGTGTTTCATCGTCAATAAGAAGGTGCAAGGTATACAGTAAACCTGAAGTGAAGCATCGGAATCTAAAACTGGACTCATGGACTCACAGGAGAGGTTCAAATCATAGAAAGTGAGAGTGTCAGTCCTCTTGTACTTAAGTCGACATTGTGCCATTTGTATTAAATTCGGACGCAATTTCTGTGTTTCATCGTCAATAAGAAGGTCCAAGGGATACAGTAAACCTGAAGTGAAGCATCGGAATCTAAAACTGGACTCACAGGAGAGTTTCAAATCATAGAAAGTTAGAGTGTCAGTCCTCTTTTACTTAAGTCTTCATTGTGCCTTTTGAATTTAATTCCGATGCAATTTCTGTGTTCCATTGTCAATAAGAAGGTCCAAGGGATACAGTAAACCTGAAGTGAAGCATCGGAATCTAAAACTGGACTCACAGGAGAGGTTCATATCTTAGAAAGTGAGAGTGTCAGTTCTCTTCTACTTAGGTCGGCATTGTGCCTTTTGAATTTAATTCCGATGCAATTTCTGTGTTTCATCGTCAATAAGAAGGTCCAAAGGATACTGTAAAACTGAAGTGAAGCATCGGAATCTAAAACAGGACTCACAGGAGAGTTTCAAATCATAGAAAGTTAGAGTGTCTCTCCTCTTGTACCTAATTCGGTATTGTGCCTTTTGTATTAAATTCGGGTGCAATTTCTGTGTTTTATCGTCAATAAGAAGGTCCAAGGAATACAGTAAACCTTAAGTAAATCATCGGAATCTAAAACTGGACTCACAGGGGAGTTTCAAATCATAGAAAGTTAGAGTGTAAGTCCTCTTGTACTTAAATCGGCATTGTTCCTTTTGTATTAATTTCGGATGCAAACTCTGTGTTTCAACTCAATAAGAAGGTCCAAGGGATACAGTAAACCTGAAGTGAAGCATCGGACTCTAAAACTGGACTCACAGGAGAGGTTCAAATCATAGATAGTTAGAGTGTCAGTCCTCTTTTACTTAAGTCGGCATTGTGCCTTTTGTATTAAATTCGGATGCAAGTTCTGTGTTTCATCGTCAATAAGAAGGTCCAATTGTTACAGTAAATCTGAAGTGAAGCATCGGAATCAAAAACTGGACTCACAGGAGAGGTTCAAATCATAGAGAGTGAGAGTGTCAGTCCTCTTGTACTTTAGTGGCCATTGTGATTTTTGTATTAAATTCGGATCCAATCTCTGTGTTTCATCGTCAATAAGAAGGTCCAAGGGATACAGTAAACCTGAAGTGAAGCATCGGAATCAAAAACTGGACTCACAGGAGAGATTCAAATCATAGAAGGTTAGAGTGTCACTCCTCTTGTACTTAAGTCGGTATTGTGCCTTTTGTATAAAATTCGGATGCAATTTCTGTGTTTCATCACCAATAAGAAGGTCCAAGGTATACAGTACACATTAAGTGAAGCATCGGAATCTAAAACTGGACTCGCAGGAGAGGTTCAAATCATAGAAAGTGAGAGTGTCAGTCCTCTTGTACTTAAGTCGACATTGTGCCATTTGTATTAAATTCGGATGCAATTTCTGTGTTTCATCGTCAATAAGAAGGTCCAAGGGATACAGTAAACCTGAAGTGAAGCATCGGAATCTAAAACTGGACTCACAGGAGAGTTTCAAATCATTGAAAATTAGAGTGTCAGTCCTCTTTTACTTAAGTCGGCATTGTGCCTTATGAATTTAATTCCGATGCTATTTCTGTGTTTCATTGTCAATAAGAAGGTCCAACGGATACAGTAAACCTGAAGTGAAGCATCGGAATCTAAAACTGGACTCACAGGAGAGGTTCAAACCATGGAAAGTGAGAGTGTCAGTTCTCTTCTACTTAGGTCGCCATTGTGCCTTTTGAATTTAATTCCGATGCAATTTCTGTGTTTCTTCGTCAATAAGAAGGTCCAAAGGATACAGTAAACCTGAAGAGAAGCATCGGAATCTAAAACTGGACTCACTGGAGAGGTTCAAATCTTAGAAAGTGAGAGTGTCAGTCCTCTTGTACTTAAGTCGGCATTGTGGCATTTGTATTAAATTCGGATGCAATTTCTGTGTTTCATCGGCAATTAGAAGGTCCAAGGGTTACAGTAAACCTGAAGTGAAGCATCGGAATCAAAAACTGGACTCACAGGAGAGGTTCAAATCATAGAGAGTGAGAGTGTCAGTCCTCTTGTACTTTTGTCGCCATTCTGATTTTTGTATTAAATTCGGATCCAATCTCTGTGTTTCATCGTCAATAAGAAGGTCCAAGGGTTACAGTAAATCTGAAGTGAAGCATCGGAATCTAAAACTGGACTCACAGGTGAGGTTCAAATCATAGAAAGTGAGAGTGTCAGTCCTCTTGTACTTAAGTCGACATTGTGCCATTTGTATTAAATTCGGATGCAATTTCTGTGTTTCATCGTCAATAAGAAGGTCCAAGGGATACAGTAAACCTGAAGTGAAGCATCGGAATCTAAAACTGGACTCACAGGAGAGTTTCAAATCATTGAAAGTTAGAGTGTCAGTCCTCTTTTACTTAAGTCGGCATTGTGCCTTATGAATTTAATTCCGATGCTATTTCTGTGTTTCATTGTCAATAAGAAGGTCCAACGGATACAGTAAACCTGAAGTGAAGCATCGGAATCTAAAACTGGACTCACAGGAGAGGTTCAAACCATGGAAAGTGAGAGTGTCAGTTCTCTTCTACTTAGGTCGCCATTGTGCCTTTTGAATTTAATTCCGATGCAATTTCTGTGTTTCTTCGTCAATAAGAAGGTCCAAAGGATACAGTAAACCTGAAGAGAAGCATCGGAATCTAAAACTGGACTCACTGGAGAGGTTCAAATCTTAGAAAGTGAGAGTGTCCGTCCTCTTGTACTTAAGTCGGCATTGTGGCATTTGTATTAAATTCGGATGCAATTTCTGTGTTTCATCGGCAATTAGAAGGTCCAAGGGTTACAGTAAACCTGAAGTGAAGCATCGGAATCAAAAACTGGACTCACAGGAGAGGTTCAAATCATAGAGAGTGAGAGTGTCAGTCCTCTTGTACTTTTGTCGCCATTCTGATTTTTGTATTAAATTCGGATCCAATTTCTGTGTTTCATCGTCAATAAGATGGTCCAAGGTATACAGTAAACCTGAAGTGAAGCATCGGAATCTAAATCTGGACTCACAGGAGAGGTTCAAATCATATAATGTCAGAGTGTCAACCCTCTTTTACTTAAGTGGCATTTTGCCTTTTGTATTAAATTCCGATGCAATTTCTGTGTTTCATCGTCAATAAGAAGGTCCAAGGGATACAGTAAACCTCAAGTGAAGCATCGGAATCTAAAACTGGACTCTCAGGAGAGGTTCAAATCAAAGAAAGTGAGAGTGTCAGTCCTCTTGTACTTAAGACGGCATTGTCCCATTTGAATTTAATTCCGATGCAATTTCTGTGTTTCATCGTCAATAAGAAGGTGCAAGGTATACAGTAAACCTGAAGTGAAGCATCGGAATCTAAATCTAACCTCACAGGAGAGGTTCGAATCATAGAGAGTGAGAGTGTCAGTCCTCTTGTACTTAAGTCGGCATTGTGCCATTTGTTTTAAATTCGGATGCAATTTCTGTGTTTCATCGTCAATAAGAAGGTCCAAGGGATACAGTAAACCTGAAGTGAAGCATCGGAATCTAAAACTGGACTCACAGGAGAGGTTCAAATCATAGAAAGTGAAAGTGTCAGTCCTCTTGTACTTAAGCCGCCATTGTGCCTTTTGTATGAAATTCGGATGCAATTTCTGTGTTTCATCGTCAATAAGAAGGTCCAAGGGAGTCAGTAAACCTGAAGTCAAGCATCGGAATCTAAAACTGGACTCACAGGAGAGGTTCACATCATTGAAAGTTAGAGTGTCAGTCCTCTTTTACTTAAGTCGGCATTGTGCCTTTTGAATTTAATTCCGATGCTATTTCTGTGTTTCATTGTCAATAAGAAGGTCCAACGGATACAGTAAACCTAAAGTGAAGCATCGGAATCTAAAACTGGACTCACAGGAGAGGTTCAAATCATAGAAAGTGAGAGTGTCAGTTCTCTTCTACTTAGGTCGCCATTGTGCCTTTTGAATTTAATTCCGATGCAATTTCTGTGTTTCATCGTCAATAAGAAGGTCCAAAGGATACAGTAAACCTGAAGAGAAGCATCGGAATCTAAAACTGGACTCACTGGAGAGATTCAAATTTTAGAAAGTGAGAGTGTCAGTCCTCTTGTACTTAAGTCGGCATTGTGGCATTTGTATTAAATTCGGATGCAATTTCTGTGTTTCATCGGCAATTAGAAGGTCCAAGGGTTACAGTAAACCTGAAGTGAAGCATCGGAATCAAAAACTGGACTCACAGGAGAGGTTCAAATCATAGAGAGTGAGAGTGTCAGTCCTCTTGTACATTTGTCGCCATTCTGATTTTTGTATTAAATTCGGATCCAATTTCTGTGTTTCATCGTCAATAAGATGGTCCAAGGTATACAGTAAACCTGAAGTGAAGCATCGGAATCTAAAACTGGACTCACAGGAGAGTTTCAAATCATAGAAAGTTAGAGTGTCAGTCCTCTTTTACTTAAGTCGGCATTGTGCCTTTTGTATTAAATTCGGATGGAATTTCTGTGTTTCAACGTAAATAAGAAGGAGCAAGGTTTACAGTAAACCTGAAGTGAAGCATCGGAATCTAAAACTGGACTCTCAGGAGAGGTTCAAATCATGGAAAGTGAGAGTGTCAGTCCTCTTGTAGTTAAGTCGACATTGTGCCATTTGTATTACATTCGGATGCAATTTCTGTGTTTCATCGTCTACAAGAATGTCCAAGGGATACAGTAAACCTGAAGTGAAGCATCGGAATCTAAAACTGGACTCACAGGAGAGTTTCAAATCATAGAAAGTTAGAGTGTCAGTCCTCTTTTACTTAAGTCGGCATTGTGCCTTTTGTATTAAATTCCGATGCAATTTCTATGTTTCATCGTCAATAAGAAGGTGCAAGGTATACAGTAAACCTGAAGTGAAGCATCGGAATTTAAAACCGGTCTCACAGGAGAGGTTCAAATCATAGAAAGTGAGAGTGTCAGTCTTCTTGTACTTAAGTCGGCATTGTGCCCTTTGTATTAACTTCGGATGCGATTTCCGTGTTTTATCGTCAATAAGAAGGTCCAAGAGATACAGTAAACCTGAAGTGAAGCATCGGAATCTAAATCTGACCTCACAGGAGAGGTTCGAATCATAGAAAGTGAGAGTGTCAGCCCTCTTGTACTTATGTCGGCATTGTGCCATTTGTATTAAATTCGGATGCAATTTCTGTGTTTCATCGTCAATAAGAATGTCCAAGGGATACAGTAAACCTGAGGTGAAGCATCGGAATCTAAAACTGGACTCACAGGAGAGGTTCAAATCATAGAAAGTAAAAGTGTCAGTCCTCTTGTACTTAAGACGCCATTGTGCCTTTTGTATTAAATTCGGATGCAATTTCCGTGTTTCATCGTCAATAAGAAGGTTGGAGGGATACAGTAAACCTGAAGTGAAGCATCGGAATCTAAAACTGGACTCACAGGAGAGGTTCAAATCATAGAAAGTGAGAGTGTCAGTCCTCTTGTACTTAAGACGGCATTGTGCCTTTTGAATTTCATTCCGATGCAATTTCTGTGTTTCATCGTCAATAAGAAGGTGCAAGGTATACAGTAAACCTGAAGTGAAGCATCGGAATCTAAATCTAACCTCACAGGAGAGGTTCGAATCATAGAGAGTGATAGTGTCAGTCCTCTTGTACTTAAGTCGGCATTGTGCCATTTGTTTTAAATTCGGATGCAATTTCTGTGTTTCATCGTCAATAAGAAGGTCCAAGGGATACAGTAAACCTGAAGTGAAGCATCGGAATCTAAAACTGGACTCACAGGAGAGGTTCAAATCATAGAAAGTGAAAGTGTCAGTTCTCTTGTACGTAAGCCGCCATTGTGCCTTTTGTATTAAATTCGAATGCAATTTCTGTGTGTCATCGTCAATAAGAAGGTCCAAGGGATACAGTAAACCTGAAGTGAAGCATCGGAATCTAAAACTGGACTCACAGGAGATGTTCAAATCATAGAATGTGAGAGTGTCAGTCCTCTTGTACTTAAGTCGGCATTGTGCCATTTGTATTAAATTCGGATGCAATTTCTGTGTTTCATCGTCAATAAGAATGTCCAAGGGATACAGTAAACCTGAGGTGAAGCATCGGAATCTAAAACTGGACTCTTAGGAGAGGTTCAAATCTTAGAAAGTTAGAATGTCAGTCCTCTTGTACTTAAGTCGGCATTGTGCCGTTTGAATTTAATTCCGATGCTTAATCTGTATTTCATTGTCAATAAGAAGGTCCAAGGGATACAGTAAACCTGAAGTGAAGCATCGGAATCTAAAACTGGACTCACAGGAGAGGTTCAAATCATAGAAAGTTAGAATGTCAGTCCTCTTGTACTTAAGTCGGCATTGTGCCTTTTGCATTAAATTAGGATGCAATTTCTGTGTTTCATCGTCAATAAGAAGGTGCAAGGTATACAGCAAACATGAAGTGAAGCATCGGAATCTAAAACTGGACTCACAGGAGAGGTTCAAATCATAGAAAGTGAGAGTGTCAGTCCTCTTGTACTTAAGTCGACATTGTGCCATTTGTATTAAATTCGGATGCAATTTCTGTGTTTCATCGTCAATAAGAAGGTCCAAGGGATACAGTAAACCTGAAGTGAAGCATCGGAATCTAAAACTGGACTCACAGGAGAGGTTCAAATCATAGAAAGTGAGAGTGTCAGTCCTATTTTGCTTAAGTCGGCATTGTGCATTTTGAATATAATTCCGATGCAATTTCTGTGTTTCATCGTCAATAAGAAGGTCCAAGGGATACAGTAAACCTGAAGTGAAGCATCGGAATCTAAAACTGGACTCACAGGAGAGGTTCAAATCATAGAAAGTGAAAGTGTCAGTTCTCTTGTACGTAAGCCGCCATTGTGCCTTTTGTATTAAATTCGAATGAAATTTCTGTGTGTCATCGTCAATAAGAAGGTCCAAGGGATACAGTAAACCTGAAGTGAAGCATCGGAATCTACAACTGGACTCACAGGAGATGTCCAAATCATAGAAAGTGAGAGTGTCAGTCCTCCTGTACTTAAGTCGGCATTGTGCCCTTTGTATTAAATTCGAATGCAAACTCTGTGTTTCATCGTCAATAAGAAGGTCCAAGGGATACAGTAAACCTTAAGTGAAGGATCAGAATTTAAAACTGGACTCTTAGGAGAGGTTCAAATCATAGAAAGTTAGAATGTCAGTCCTCTTGTACTTAAGTCGGCATTGTGCCTTTTGAATTTAATTCCGATGCTTCATCTGTATTTCATTGTCAATAAGAAGGTCCAAGGGATACAGTAAACCTGAAGTGAAGCATCGGAATCTAAAACTGGACTCACAGGAGAGGTTCAAATCATAGAAAGTTAGAATGTCAGTCCTCTTGTACTTAAGTCGGCATTGTGAGTTTTGCATTAAATTCGGATGCAATTTCTGTGTTTCATCGTCAATAAGAAGGTGCAAGGTATTCAGCAAACATGAAGTGAAGCATCGGAATCTAAAACTGGACTCACAGGAGAGGTTCAAATCATAGAAAGTGAGAGTGTCAGTCCTCTTGTACTTAAGTCGACATTGTGCCATTTGTATTAAATTCGGATGCAATTTCTGTGTTTCATCGTCAATAAGAAGGTCCAAGGGATACAGTAAACCTGAAGTGAAGCATCGGAATCTAAAACTGGACTCACAGGAGAGGTTCAAATCATAGAAAGTGAGAGTGTCAGTCCTATTTTGCTTAAGTCGGCATTGTGCCTTTTGTATTAAATTCGGATGGAATTTCTGTGTTTCAACGTAAATAAGAAGGAGCAAGGTTTACAGTAAACCTGAAGTGAAGCATCGGAATCTAAAACTGGACTCTCAGGAGAGGTTCAAATCATAGAAAGTGAGAGTGTCAGTCCTCTTGTAGTTAAGTCGACATTGTGCCATTTGTATTACATTCGGATGCAATTTCTGTGATTCATCGTCAACAAGAAGGTCCAAGGGATACAGTAAACCTGAAGTGAAGCATCGGAATCTAAAACTGGACTCACAGGAGAGGTTCAAATCATAGAAAGTGAGAGTGTCAGTCCTCTTGTACTTAAGACGGCATTGTGCCTTTTGAATTTAATTCCGATGCAATTTCTGTGTTTCATCGTCAACAAGAATGTGCAAGGTATACAGTAAACCTGAAGTGAAGCATCGGAATCTAAATCTAACCTCACAGGAGAGGTTCGAATCATAGAGAGTGAGAGTGTCAGTCCTCTTGTACTTAAGTCGGCATTGTGCCATTTGTTTTAAATTCGGATGCAATTTCTGTGTTTCATCGTCAAAAAGAAGGTCCAAGGGATACAGTAAACCTGAAGTGAAGCATCGGAATCTAAAACTGGACTCACAGGAGAGGTTCAAATCATAGAAAGTGAAAGTGTCAGTCCTCTTGTACTTAAGCCGCCATTGTGCCTTTTGTATTAAATTCGGATGCAATTTCTGTGTTTCATCGTCAATAAGAAGGTCCAAGGGTTACAGTAAACCTGAAGTGAAGCATCGGAATCAAAAACTGGACTCACAGGAGAGGTTCAAATCATAGAGAGTGAGAGTGTCAGTCCTCTTGTACATTTGTCGCCATTCTGATTTTTGTATTAAATTCGGATCCAATTTCTGTGTTTCATCGTCAATAAGAAGGTCCAAGGTATACAGTAAACCTGAAGTGAAGCATCGGAATCTAAAACTGGACTCACAGGAGAGTTTCAAATCATAGAAAGTTAGAGTGTCAGTCCTCTTTTACTTAAGTCGGCATTGTGCCTTTTGTATTAAATTCGGATGGAATTTCTGTGTTTCAACGTAAATAAGAAGGAGCAAGGTTTACAGTAAACCTGAAGTGAAGCATCGGAATCTAAAACTGGACTCTCAGGAGAGGTTCAAATCATAGAAAGTGAGAGTGTCAGTCCTCTTGTAGTTAAGTCGACATTGTGCCATTTGTATTACATTCGGATGCAATTTCTGTGTTTCATCGTCAACAAGAAGGTCCAAGGGATACAGTAAACCTGAAGTGAAGCATCGGAATCTAAAACTGGACTCACAGGAGAGTTTCAAATCATAGAAAGTTAGAGTGTCAGTCCTCTTTTACTTAAGTCGGCATTGTGCCTTTTGTATTAAATTCCGATGCAATTTCTATGTTTCATCGTCAATAAGAAGGTGCAAGGTATACAGTAAACCTGAAGTGAAGCATCGGAATTTAAAACCGGTCTCACAGGAGAGGTTCAAATCATAGAAAGTGAGAGTGTCAGTCTTCTTGTACTTAAGTCGGCATTGTGCCGTTTGTATTAAATTCGGATGCGATTTCCGTGTTTTATCGTCAATAAGAAGGTCCAAGAGATACAGTAAACCTGAAGTGAAGCATCGGAATCTAAATCTGACCTCACAGGAGAGGTTCGAATCATAGAAAGTGAGAGTGTCAGCCCTCTTGTACTTAAGTCGGCATTGTGCCATTTGTATTAAATTCGGATGCAATTTCTGTGTTTCATCGTCAATAAGAATGTCCAAGGGATACAGTAAACCTGAGGTGAAGCATCGGAATCTAAAACTGGACTCACAGGAGAGGTTCAAATCATAGAAAGTAAAAGTGTCAGTCCTCTTGTACTTAAGACGCCATTGTGCCTTTTGTATTAAATTCGGATGCAATTTCTGTGTTTCATCGTCAATAAGAAGGTTGGAGGGATACAGTAAACCTGAAGTGAAGCATCGGAATCTAAAACTGGACTCACAGGAGAGGTTCAAATCATAGAAAGTGAGAGTGTCAGTCCTCTTGTACTTAAGACGGCATTGTGCCTTTTGAATTTCATTCCGATGCAATTTCTGTGTTTCATCGTCAATAAGAAGGTGCAAGGTATACAGTAAACCTGAAGTGAAGCATCGGAATCTAAATCTAACCTCACAGGACAGGTTCGAATCATAGAGAGTGATAGTGTCAGTCCTCTTGTACTTAAGTCGGCATTGTGCCATTTGTTTTAAATTCGGATGCAATTTCTGTGTTTCATCGTCAATAAGAAGGTCCAAGGGATACAGTAAACCTGAAGTGAAAATCGGAATCTAAAACTGGACTCACAGGAGAGGTTCAAATCATAGAAAGTGAAAGTGTCAGTTCTCTTGTACGTAAGCCGCCATTGTGCCTTTTGTATTAAATTCGAATGCAATTTCTGTGTGTCATCGTCAATAAGAAGGTCCAAGGGATACAGTAAACCAGAAGTGAAGCATCGGAATCTAAAACTGGACTCACAGGAGATGTTCAAATCATAGAATGTGAGAGTGTCAGTCCTCTTGTACTTAAGTCGGCATTGTGCCATTTGTATTAAATTCGGATGCAATTTCTGTGTTTCATCGTCAATAAGAATGTCCAAGGGATACAGTAAACCTGAGGTGAAGCATCGGAATCTAAAACTGGACTCACAGGAGATGTTCAAATCATAGAATGTGAGAGTGTCAGTCCTCTTGTACTTAAGCCGCCATTGTGCCTTTTGTATTAAATTCGGATGCAATTTCTGTGTTTCATCGTCAATAAGAAGGTCCAAGGGATACAGTAAACCTGAAGTGAAGCATCGGAATCTAAAACTGGACTCACAGGAGATGTTCAAATCATAGAAAGTTAGAATGTCAGTCCTCTTGTACTTAAGTCGGCATTGTGCCTTTTGCATTAAATTCGGATGCAATTTCTGTGTTCCATCGTCAATAAGAAGGTGCAAGGTATACAGCAAACATGAAGTGAAGCATCGGAATCTAAAACTGGACTCACAGGAGAGGTTCAAATCATGGAAAGTGTGAGTGTCAGTCCTCTTGTACTTAAGTCGGCATTGTGCCCTTTGTATTAAATTCGAATGCAAACTCCGTGTTTCATCGTCAATAAGAAGGTCCAAGGGATACAGTAAACCTTAAGTGAAGGATCAGAATTTAATACTGGACTCTTAGGAGAGGTTCAAATCATAGAAAGTTAGAATGTCAGTCCTCTTGTACTTAAGTCGGCATTGTGCCGTTTGAATTTAATTCCGATGCTTAATCTGTATTTCATTGTCAATAAGAAGGTCCAAGGGATACAGTAAACCTGAAGTGAAGCATCGGAATCTAAAACTGGACTCACAGGAGAGGTTCAAATCATAGAAAGGTAGAATGTCAGTCCTCTTGTACTTAAGTCGGCATTGTGCCTTTTGCATTAAATTCGGATGCAATTTCTGTGTTTCATCGTCAATAAGAAGGTGCAAGGTATACAGCAAACATGAAGTGAAGCATCGGAATCTAAAACTGGACTCACAGGAGAGGTTCAAATCATAGAAAGTGAGAGTGTCAGTCCTCTTGTACTTAAGTCGACATTGTGCCATTTGTATTAAATTCGGATGCAATTTCTGTGTTTCATCGTCAATAAGAAGGTCCAAGGGATACAGTAAACCTGAAGTGAAGCATCGGAATCTAAAACTGGACTCACAGGAGAGGTTCAAATCATAGAAAGTGAGAGTGTCAGTCCTATTTTGCTTAAGTCGGCATTGTGCATTTTGAATTTAATTCCGATGCAATTTCTGTGTTTCATCGTCAATAAGAAGGTCCAAGGGATACAGTAAACCTGAAGTGAAGCATCGGAATCTAAAACTGGACTCACAGGAGAGGTTCAAATCATAGAAAGTGAAAGTGTCAGTTCTCTTGTACGTAAGCCGCCATTGTGCCTTTTGTATTAAATTCGAATGAAATTTCTGTGTGTCATCGTCAATAAGAAGGTCCAAGGGATACAGTAAACCTGAAGTGAAGCATCGGAATCTAAAACTGGACTCACAGGAGATGTCCAAATCATAGAAAGTGAGAGTGTCAGTCCTCTTGTACTTATGTCGGCATTGTGCCATTTGTATTAAATTCGGATGCGATTTCTGTGTTTTATCGTCACTAAGAAGGTCCAAGAGATACAGTAAACCTGAAGTGAAGCATCGGAATCTAAATCTGACCTCACAGGAGAGGTTCGAATCATAAAAAGTGAGAGTGTCAGCCCTCTTGTACTTAAGTCGGCATTGTGCCATTTGTATTAAATTCGGATGCAATTTCTGTGTTTCATCGTCAATAAGAATGTCCAATGGATACAGTAAACCTGAGGTGAAGCATCGGAATCTAACACTGGACTCACAGGAGAGGTTCAAATCATAGAAAGTGAAAGTGTCAGTCCTCTTGTACTTAAGACGCCATTGTGCCTTTTGTATTAAATTCGGATGCAATTTCTGTGTTTAATCGTCAATAAGAATGTGCAAGGTATACAGTAAACCTGAAGTGAAGCATCGGAATCTAAATCTAACCTCACACGAGAGGTTCGAATCATAGAGAGTGAGAGTGTCAGTCCTCTTGTACTTAAGTCGGCATTGTGCCATTTGTTTTAGATTCGGATGCAATTTCTGTGTTTCATCGTCAAAAAGAAGGTCCAAGGGATACAGTAAACCTGAAGTGAAGCATCGGAATCTAAAACTGGACTCACAGGAGAGGTTCAAATCATAGAAAGTGAAAGTGTCAGTCCTCTTGTACTTAAGCCGCCATTGTGCCTATTGTATTAAATTCGGATGCAATTTCTGTGTTTCATCGTCAATAAGAAGGTCCAAGGGATACAGTAAACCTGAAGTGAAGCATCGGAATCTAAAACTGGACTCACAGGAGATGTTCAAATCATAGAAAGTTAGAGTGTTAGTCCTCTTGTACTTAAGTCGGCATTGTGCCCTTTGTATTAAATTCGAATGCAAACTCTGTGTTTCATCGTCAATAAGAAGGTCCAAGGGATACAGTAAACCTTAAGTGAAGGATCAGAATTTAAAACTGGACTCTTAGGAGAGGTTCAAATCATAGAAAGTTAGAATGTCAGTCCTCTTGTACTTAAGTCGGCATTGTGCCTTTTAAATTTAATTCCGATGCTTAATCTGTATTTCATTGTCAATAAGAAGGTCCAAGGGATACAGTAAACCTGAAGTGAAGCATCGGAATCTAAAACTGGACTCACAGGAGAGGTTCAAATCATAGAAAGTTAGAATGTCAGTCCTCTTGTACTTAAGTCGGCATTGTGAGTTTTGCATTAAATTCGGATGCAATTTCTGTGTTTCATCGTCAATAAGAATTTGCAAGGTATTCAGCAAACATGAAGTGAAGCATCGGAATCTAAAACTGGACTCACAGGAGAGGTTCAAATCATAGAAAGTGAGAGTGTCAGTCCTCTTGTACTTAAGTCGACATTGTGCCATTTGTATTAAATTCGGATGCAATTTCTGTGTTTCATCGTCAATAAGAAGGTCCAAGGGATACAGTAAACCTGAAGTGAAGCATCGGAATCTAAAACTGGACTCACAGGAGAGGTTCAAATCATAGAAAGTGAGAGTGTCTGTCCTATTTTGCTTAAGTCGGCATTGTGCATTTTGAATTTAATTCCGATGCAATTTCTGTGTTTCATCGTCAATAAGAAGGTCCAAGGGATACAGTAAACCTGAAGTGAAGCATCGGAATCTAAAACTGGACTCACAGGAGAGGTTCAAATCATAGAAAATTAGAGTGTCAGTCCTCTTGTACTTAAGTCAGCATTGTGCCTTTTGAATTTAATTCCGATGCAATTTCTGTGTTTCAACGTCAATAAGAAGGTCCATGGGATACAGTAAACCTGAAGTGAAGCATCGGAATGTAAAACTGGACTCACAGGAGAGGTTCAAATCATAGAAAGTGAGAGTGTCAGTCCTATTTTGCTTAAGTCGGCATTGTGCGTTTTGAATTTAATTCCGATGCAATTTCTGTGTTTCATCGTCAATAAGAAGGTCCAAGGGATATAGTAAACCTGAAGTGAAGCATCGGAATCTAAAACTGGACTCACAGGAGATTTTCAAATCATAGAAATTGAGAGTGTCAGTCCTTTTGTACTTAAGTCGCTATTGTAATTTTTGCATTAGATTCGGATGCAATTTCTGTGTTTCATCGTCAATAAGAAGGTCCAAGGGATACAGTAAACCTGAAGTGAAGCATCGGAATCTAAAACTGGACTAACAGGAGAGGTGCAAACCATAGAAAGTGAGAGTGTCAGTCCTCTTGTACTTAAGTCGGCATTGTACTTTTGTACTAAATTCGGATGCAAACTCTGTGTTTCATCGTCAATTAGAAGGTCCAAGGGATACAGTAAACCTGAAGTGAAGTATCGGAATGTAAAACTGGACTCACAGGAGAGGTTCAAATCATAGAAAGTGAGAGTGTCAGTCCTCTTGTACTTAAGTCGGCATTGTGCCTTTTGAATTTAATTCCGATGCAATTTCCGTGTTTCATCGTCAATAAGGAGCTGCAAGGTATACAGTAAATCTGAAGTAAAGCTTCGGAATCCAAAACTGGACTCACAGGAGAGGTTCAAATCATAGAAAGTGAGAGTGTTAGTCCTCTTCTACTTTGGTCGGCACTGTGCCTTTTGAATTTAATTCCGATGCTATTTCTATGTTTCATCGTCAATAAGAACGTCCAAGGGAGACAGTAAACCTGAAGTAAAGCATCGGAATCTAAAACTGGACTCACAGGAGAGGTTCAAATCATAGAATGTTAGAGTGTCAGTCCTCTTGTACTTAAGTCGGCAATGTGCCTTTTGTATTAAATTCGGATGCAAACTCTGTGTCTCATCGTCAATAAGAAGGTCCAAGGGATACAGTAAACCTGAAGTGAAGCATCGGAATCTAAAACTGGACTCACAGGAGAGGTTCAAATCATAGAAAGTTAGAGTGTCAGTCCTCTTGTACTTAAGTGGGCATTGTGCCTTTTGAATTTAATTCCGATGCTATTTCTGTGTTTCATTGTCAATAAGAAGGTCCAAGGGATACAGTAAACCTGAAGTGAAGCATCGGAATCTAAATCTGACCTCACAGGAGAGGTTCAAATCATAGAAAGTGAGAGTGTCAGTCCTCTATTACTTAAGTCGGCATTGTGCGTTTTAAATTTAATTCCGATGCAATATCTGTGTTTCATCGTCAATAATAAGGTCCAAGGGATACCGTAAACCTGACGTGAAGCATCAGAATGTAAAACTGGACTCACAGGAGAGGTTCAAATCATAGAAAGTGAAATTGTCGGTCCTCTTGTACTAAAGTCGGCATTGTGAGTTTTGCATTAAATTCGGATGCAATTTCTGTGTTTCATCGTCAATAAGAAGGTGCAAGGTATTCAGCAAACATGAAGTGAAGCATCGGAATCTAAAACTGGACTCACAGGAGAGGTTCAAATCATAGAAAGTGAGAGTGTCAGTCCTCTTGTACTTAAGTCGACATTGTGCCATTTGTATTAAATTCGGATGCAATTTCTGTGTTTCATCGTCAATAAGAAGGTCCAAGGGATACAGTAAACCTGAAGTGAAGCATCGGAATCTAAAACTGGACTCACAGGAGAGGTTCAAATCATAGAAAGTGAGAGTGTCAGTCCTCTTGTACTTAAGACGGCATTGTGCCTTTTGAATTTAATTCCGATGCAATTTCTGTGTTTCATCGTCAATAAGAATGTGCAAGGTATACAGTAAACCTGAAGTGAAGCATCGGAATCTAAATCTAACCTCACACGAGAGGTTCGAATCATAGAGAGTGAGAGTGTCAGTCCTCTTGTACTTAAGTCGGCATTGTGCCATTTGTTTTAGATTCGGATGCAATTTCTGTGTTTCATCGTCAAAAAGAAGGTCCAAGGGATACAGTAAACCTGAAGTGAAGCATCGGAATCTAAAACTGGACTCACAGGAGAGGTTCAAATCATAGAAAGTGAAAGTGTCAGTCCTCTTGTACTTAAGCCGCCATTGTGCCTATTGTATTAAATTCGGATGCAATTTCTGTGTTTCATCGTCAATAAGAAGGTCCAAGGGATACAGTAAACCTTAAGTGAAGGATCAGAATTTAAAACTGGACTCTTAGGAGAGGTTCAAATCATAGAAAGTTAGAATGTCAGTCCTCTTGTACTTAAGTCGGCATTGTGCCTTTTAAATTTAATTCCGATGCTTAATCTGTATTTCATTGTCAATAAGAAGGTCCAAGGGATACAGTAAACCTGAAGTGAAGCATCGGAATCTAAAACTGGACTCACAGGAGAGGTTCAAATCATAGAAAGTTAGAATGTCAGTCCTCTTGTACTTAAGTCGGCATTGTGAGTTTTGCATTAAATTCGGATGCAATTTCTGTGTTTCATCGTCAATAAGAATTTGCAAGGTATTCAGCAAACATGAAGTGAAGCATCGGAATCTAAAACTGGACTCACAGGAGAGGTTCAAATCATAGAAAGTGAGAGTGTCAGTCCTCTTGTACTTAAGTCGACATTGTGCCATTTGTATTAAATTCGGATGCAATTTCTGTGTTTCATCGTCAATAAGAAGGTCCAAGGGATACAGTAAACCTGAAGTGAAGCATCGGAATCTAAAACTGGACTCACAGGAGAGGTTCAAATCATAGAAAGTGAGAGTGTCTGTCCTATTTTGCTTAAGTCGGCATTGTGCATTTTGAATTTAATTCCGATGCAATTTCTGTGTTTCATCGTCAATAAGAAGGTCCAAGGGATACAGTAAACCTGAAGTGAAGCATCGGAATCTAAAACTGGACTCACAGGAGAGGTTCAAATCATAGAAAATTAGAGTGTCAGTCCTCTTGTACTTAAGTCAGCATTGTGCCTTTTGAATTTAATTCCGATGCAATTTCTGTGTTTCAACGTCAATAAGAAGGTCCATGGGATACAGTAAACCTGAAGTGAAGCATCGGAATGTAAAACTGGACTCACAGGAGAGGTTCAAATCATAGAAAGTGAGAGTGTCAGTCCTATTTTGCTTAAGTCGGCATTGTGCGTTTTGAATTTAATTCCGATGCAATTTCTGTGTTTCATCGTCAATAAGAAGGTCCAAGGGATATAGTAAACCTGAAGTGAAGCATCGGAATCTAAAACTGGACTCACAGGAGATTTTCAAATCATAGAAATTGAGAGTGTCAGTCCTTTTGTACTTAAGTCGCTATTGTAATTTTTGCATTAGATTCGGATGCAATTTCTGTGTTTCATCGTCAATAAGAAGGTCCAAGGGATACAGTAAACCTGAAGTGAAGCATCGGAATCTAAAACTGGACTAACAGGAGAGGTGCAAACCATAGAAAGTGAGAGTGTCAGTCCTCTTGTACTTAAGTCGGCATTGTACTTTTGTACTAAATTCGGATGCAAACTCTGTGTTTCATCGTCAATTAGAAGGTCCAAGGGATACAGTAAACCTGAAGTGAAGTATCGGAATGTAAAACTGGACTCACAGGAGAGGTTCAAATCATAGAAAGTGAGAGTGTCAGTCCTCTTGTACTTAAGTCGGCATTGTGCCTTTTGAATTTAATTCCGATGCAATTTCCGTGTTTCATCGTCAATAAGGAGCTGCAAGGTATACAGTAAATCTGAAGTAAAGCTTCGGAATCCAAAACTGGACTCACAGGAGAGGTTCAAATCATAGAAAGTGAGAGTGTCAGTCCTCTTGTACTTAAGTCGGCATTGTGCCCTTTGTATTAAATTCGAATGCAAACTCTGTGTTTCATCGTCAATAAGAAGGTCCAAGGGATACAGTAAACCTTAAGTGAAGGATCAGAATTTAAAACTGGACTCTTAGGAGAGGTTCAAATCATAGAAAGTTAGAATGTCAGTCCTCTTGTACTTAAGTCGGCATTGTGCCTTTTAAATTTAATTCCGATGCTTAATCTGTATTTCATTGTCAATAAGAAGGTCCAAGGGATACAGTAAACCTGAAGTGAAGCATCGGAATCTAAAACTGGACTCACAGGAGAGGTTCAAATCATAGAAAGTTAGAATGTCAGTCCTCTTGTACTTAAGTCGGCATTGTGAGTTTTGCATTAAATTCGGATGCAATTTCTGTGTTTCATCGTCAATAAGAAGGTGCAAGGTATTCAGCAAACATGAAGTGAAGCATCGGAATCTAAAACTGGACTCACAGGAGAGGTTCAAATCATAGAAAGTGAGAGTGTCAGTCCTCTTGTACTTAAGTCGGCATTGTGCCCTTTGTATTAAATTCGAATGCAAACTCTGTGTTTCATCGTCAATAAGAAGGTCCAAGGGATACAGTAAACCTTAAGTGAAGGATCAGAATTTAAAACTGGACTCTTAGGAGAGGTTCAAATCATAGAAAGTTAGAATGTCAGTCCTCTTGTACTTAAGTCGGCATTGTGCCTTTTAAATTTAATTCCGATGCTTAATCTGTATTTCATTGTCAATAAGAAGGTCCAAGGGATACAGTAAACCTGAAGTGAAGCATCGGAATCTAAAACTGGACTCACAGGAGAGGTTCAAATCATAGAAAGTTAGAATGTCAGTCCTCTTGTACTTAAGTCGGCATTGTGAGTTTTGCATTAAATTCGGATGCAATTTCTGTGTTTCATCGTCAATAAGAATTTGCAAGGTATTCAGCAAACATGAAGTGAAGCATCGGAATCTAAAACTGGACTCACAGGAGAGGTTCAAATCATAGAAAGTGAGAGTGTCAGTCCTCTTGTACTTAAGTCGACATTGTGCCATTTGTATTAAATTCGGATGCAATTTCTGTGTTTCATCGTCAATAAGAAGGTCCAAGGGATACAGTAAACCTGAAGTGAAGCATCGGAATCTAAAACTGGACTCACAGGAGAGGTTCAAATCATAGAAAGTGAGAGTGTCTGTCCTATTTTGCTTAAGTCGGCATTGTGCATTTTGAATTTAATTCCGATGCAATTTCTGTGTTTCATCGTCAATAAGAAGGTCCAAGGGATACAGTAAACCTGAAGTGAAGCATCGGAATCTAAAACTGGACTCACAGGAGAGGTTCAAATCATAGAAAATTAGAGTGTCAGTCCTCTTGTACTTAAGTCGACATTGTGCCATTTGTATTAAATTCGGATGCAATTTCTGTGTTTCATCGTCAATAAGAAGGTCCAAGGGATACAGTAAACCTGAAGTGAAGCATCGGAATCTAAAACTGGACTCACAGGAGAGGTTCAAATCATAGAAAGTGAGAGTGTCAGTCCTATTTTGCTTAAGTCGGCATTGTGCCTTTTGTATTAAATTCGGATGGAATTTCTGTGTTTCAACGTAAATAAGAAGGAGCAAGGTTTACAGTAAACCTGAAGTGAAGCATCGGAATCTAAAACTGGACTCTCAGGAGAGGTTCAAATCATAGAAAGTGAGAGTGTCAGTCCTCTTGTAGTTAAGTCGACATTGTGCCATTTGTATTACATTCGGATGCAATTTCTGTGATTCATCGTCAACAAGAAGGTCCAAGGGATACAGTAAACCTGAAGTGAAGCATCGGAATCTAAAACTGGACTCACAGGAGAGGTTCAAATCATAGAAAGTGAGAGTGTCAGTCCTCTTGTACTTAAGACGGCATTGTGCCTTTTGAATTTAATTCCGATGCAATTTCTGTGTTTCATCGTCAACAAGAATGTGCAAGGTATACAGTAAACCTGAAGTGAAGCATCGGAATCTAAATCTAACCTCACAGGAGAGGTTCGAATCATAGAGAGTGAGAGTGTCAGTCCTCTTGTACTTAAGTCGGCATTGTGCCATTTGTTTTAAATTCGGATGCAATTTCTGTGTTTCATCGTCAAAAAGAAGGTCCAAGGGATACAGTAAACCTGAAGTGAAGCATCGGAATCTAAAACTGGACTCACAGGAGAGGTTCAAATCATAGAAAGTGAAAGTGTCAGTCCTCTTGTACTTAAGCCGCCATTGTGCCTTTTGTATTAAATTCGGATGCAATTTCTGTGTTTCATCGTCAATAAGAAGGTCCAAGGGTTACAGTAAACCTGAAGTGAAGCATCGGAATCAAAAACTGGACTCACAGGAGAGGTTCAAATCATAGAGAGTGAGAGTGTCAGTCCTCTTGTACATTTGTCGCCATTCTGATTTTTGTATTAAATTCGGATCCAATTTCTGTGTTTCATCGTCAATAAGAAGGTCCAAGGTATACAGTAAACCTGAAGTGAAGCATCGGAATCTAAAACTGGACTCACAGGAGAGTTTCAAATCATAGAAAGTTAGAGTGTCAGTCCTCTTTTACTTAAGTCGGCATTGTGCCTTTTGTATTAAATTCGGATGGAATTTCTGTGTTTCAACGTAAATAAGAAGGAGCAAGGTTTACAGTAAACCTGAAGTGAAGCATCGGAATCTAAAACTGGACTCTCAGGAGAGGTTCAAATCATAGAAAGTGAGAGTGTCAGTCCTCTTGTAGTTAAGTCGACATTGTGCCATTTGTATTACATTCGGATGCAATTTCTGTGTTTCATCGTCAACAAGAAGGTCCAAGGGATACAGTAAACCTGAAGTGAAGCATCGGAATCTAAAACTGGACTCACAGGAGAGTTTCAAATCATAGAAAGTTAGAGTGTCAGTCCTCTTTTACTTAAGTCGGCATTGTGCCTTTTGTATTAAATTCCGATGCAATTTCTATGTTTCATCGTCAATAAGAAGGTGCAAGGTATACAGTAAACCTGAAGTGAAGCATCGGAATTTAAAACCGGTCTCACAGGAGAGGTTCAAATCATAGAAAGTGAGAGTGTCAGTCTTCTTGTACTTAAGTCGGCATTGTGCCGTTTGTATTAAATTCGGATGCGATTTCCGTGTTTTATCGTCAATAAGAAGGTCCAAGAGATACAGTAAACCTGAAGTGAAGCATCGGAATCTAAATCTGACCTCACAGGAGAGGTTCGAATCATAGAAAGTGAGAGTGTCAGCCCTCTTGTACTTAAGTCGGCATTGTGCCATTTGTATTAAATTCGGATGCAATTTCTGTGTTTCATCGTCAATAAGAATGTCCAAGGGATACAGTAAACCTGAGGTGAAGCATCGGAATCTAAAACTGGACTCACAGGAGAGGTTCAAATCATAGAAAGTAAAAGTGTCAGTCCTCTTGTACTTAAGACGCCATTGTGCCTTTTGTATTAAATTCGGATGCAATTTCTGTGTTTCATCGTCAATAAGAAGGTTGGAGGGATACAGTAAACCTGAAGTGAAGCATCGGAATCTAAAACTGGACTCACAGGAGAGGTTCAAATCATAGAAAGTGAGAGTGTCAGTCCTCTTGTACTTAAGACGGCATTGTGCCTTTTGAATTTCATTCCGATGCAATTTCTGTGTTTCATCGTCAATAAGAAGGTGCAAGGTATACAGTAAACCTGAAGTGAAGCATCGGAATCTAAATCTAACCTCACAGGAGAGGTTCGAATCATAGAGAGTGATAGTGTCAGTCCTCTTGTACTTAAGTCGGCATTGTGCCATTTGTTTTAAATTCGGATGCAATTTCTGTGTTTCATCGTCAATAAGAAGGTCCAAGGGATACAGTAAACCTGAAGTGAAAATCGGAATCTAAAACTGGACTCACAGGAGAGGTTCAAATCATAGAAAGTGAAAGTGTCAGTTCTCTTGTACGTAAGCCGCCATTGTGCCTTTTGTATTAAATTCGAATGCAATTTCTGTGTGTCATCGTCAATAAGAAGGTCCAAGGGATACAGTAAACCAGAAGTGAAGCATCGGAATCTAAAACTGGACTCACAGGAGATGTTCAAATCATAGAATGTGAGAGTGTCAGTCCTCTTGTACTTAAGTCGGCATTGTGCCATTTGTATTAAATTCGGATGCAATTTCTGTGTTTCATCGTCAATAAGAATGTCCAAGGGATACAGTAAACCTGAGGTGAAGCATCGGAATCTAAAACTGGACTCACAGGAGATGTTCAAATCATAGAATGTGAGAGTGTCAGTCCTCTTGTACTTAAGCCGCCATTGTGCCTTTTGTATTAAATTCGGATGCAATTTCTGTGTTTCATCGTCAATAAGAAGGTCCAAGGGATACAGTAAACCTGAAGTGAAGCATCGGAATCTAAAACTGGACTCACAGGAGATGTTCAAATCATAGAAAGTTAGAATGTCAGTCCTCTTGTACTTAAGTCGGCATTGTGCCTTTTGCATTAAATTCGGATGCAATTTCTGTGTTCCATCGTCAATAAGAAGGTGCAAGGTATACAGCAAACATGAAGTGAAGCATCGGAATCTAAAACTGGACTCACAGGAGAGGTTCAAATCATGGAAAGTGTGAGTGTCAGTCCTCTTGTACTTAAGTCGGCATTGTGCCCTTTGTATTAAATTCGAATGCAAACTCTGTGTTTCATCGTCAATAAGAAGGTCCAAGGGATACAGTAAACCTTAAGTGAAGGATCAGAATTTAATACTGGACTCTTAGGAGAGGTTCAAATCATAGAAAGTTAGAATGTCAGTCCTCTTGTACTTAAGTCGGCATTGTGCCGTTTGAATTTAATTCCGATGCTTAATCTGTATTTCATTGTCAATAAGAAGGTCCAAGGGATACAGTAAACCTGAAGTGAAGCATCGGAATCTAAAACTGGACTCACAGGAGAGGTTCAAATCATAGAAAGGTAGAATGTCAGTCCTCTTGTACTTAAGTCGGCATTGTGCCTTTTGCATTAAATTCGGATGCAATTTCTGTGTTTCATCGTCAATAAGAAGGTGCAAGGTATACAGCAAACATGAAGTGAAGCATCGGAATCTAAAACTGGACTCACAGGAGAGGTTCAAATCATAGAAAGTGAGAGTGTCAGTCCTCTTGTACTTAAGTCGACATTGTGCCATTTGTATTAAATTCGGATGCAATTTCTGTGTTTCATCGTCAATAAGAAGGTCCAAGGGATACAGTAAACCTGAAGTGAAGCATCGGAATCTAAAACTGGACTCACAGGAGAGGTTCAAATCATAGAAAGTGAGAGTGTCAGTCCTATTTTGCTTAAGTCGGCATTGTGCATTTTGAATTTAATTCCGATGCAATTTCTGTGTTTCATCGTCAATAAGAAGGTCCAAGGGATACAGTAAACCTGAAGTGAAGCATCGGAATCTAAAACTGGACTCACAGGAGAGGTTCAAATCATAGAAAGTGAAAGTGTCAGTTCTCTTGTACGTAAGCCGCCATTGTGCCTTTTGTATTAAATTCGAATGAAATTTCTGTGTGTCATCGTCAATAAGAAGGTCCAAGGGATACAGTAAACCTGAAGTGAAGCATCGGAATCTAAAACTGGACTCACAGGAGATGTCCAAATCATAGAAAGTGAGAGTGTCAGTCCTCTTGTACTTATGTCGGCATTGTGCCATTTGTATTAAATTCGGATGCGATTTCTGTGTTTTATCGTCACTAAGAAGGTCCAAGAGATACAGTAAACCTGAAGTGAAGCATCGGAATCTAAATCTGACCTCACAGGAGAGGTTCGAATCATAAAAAGTGAGAGTGTCAGCCCTCTTGTACTTAAGTCGGCATTGTGCCATTTGTATTAAATTCGGATGCAATTTCTGTGTTTCATCGTCAATAAGAATGTCCAATGGATACAGTAAACCTGAGGTGAAGCATCGGAATCTAACACTGGACTCACAGGAGAGGTTCCAATCATAGAAAGTGAAAGTGTCAGTCCTCTTGTACTTAAGACGCCATTGTGCCTTTTGTATTAAATTCGGATGCAATTTCTGTGTTTAATCGTCAATAAGAATGTGCAAGGTATACAGTAAACCTGAAGTGAAGCATCGGAATCTAAATCTAACCTCACACGAGAGGTTCGAATCATAGAGAGTGAGAGTGTCAGTCCTCTTGTACTTAAGTCGGCATTGTGCCATTTGTTTTAGATTCGGATGCAATTTCTGTGTTTCATCGTCAAAAAGAAGGTCCAAGGGATACAGTAAACCTGAAGTGAAGCATCGGAATCTAAAACTGGACTCACAGGAGAGGTTCAAATCATAGAAAGTGAAAGTGTCAGTCCTCTTGTACTTAAGCCGCCATTGTGCCTATTGTATTAAATTCGGATGCAATTTCTGTGTTTCATCGTCAATAAGAAGGTCCAAGGGATACAGTAAACCTGAAGTGAAGCATCGGAATCTAAAACTGGACTCACAGGAGATGTTCAAATCATAGAAAGTTAGAGTGTTAGTCCTCTTGTACTTAAGTCGGCATTGTGCCCTTTGTATTAAATTCGAATGCAAACTCTGTGTTTCATCGTCAATAAGAAGGTCCAAGGGATACAGTAAACCTTAAGTGAAGGATCAGAATTTAAAACTGGACTCTTAGGAGAGGTTCAAATCATAGAAAGTTAGAATGTCAGTCCTCTTGTACTTAAGTCGGCATTGTGCCTTTTAAATTTAATTCCGATGCTTAATCTGTATTTCATTGTCAATAAGAAGGTCCAAGGGATACAGTAAACCTGAAGTGAAGCATCGGAATCTAAAACTGGACTCACAGGAGAGGTTCAAATCATAGAAAGTTAGAATGTCAGTCCTCTTGTACTTAAGTCGGCATTGTGAGTTTTGCATTAAATTCGGATGCAATTTCTGTGTTTCATCGTCAATAAGAATTTGCAAGGTATTCAGCAAACATGAAGTGAAGCATCGGAATCTAAAACTGGACTCACAGGAGAGGTTCAAATCATAGAAAGTGAGAGTGTCAGTCCTCTTGTACTTAAGTCGACATTGTGCCATTTGTATTAAATTCGGATGCAATTTCTGTGTTTCATCGTCAATAAGAAGGTCCAAGGGATACAGTAAACCTGAAGTGAAGCATCGGAATCTAAAACTGGACTCACAGGAGAGGTTCAAATCATAGAAAATTAGAGTGTCAGTCCTCTTGTACTTAAGTCAGCATTGTGCCTTTTGAATTTAATTCCGATGCAATTTCTGTGTTTCAACGTCAATAAGAAGGTCCATGGGATACAGTAAACCTGAAGTGAAGCATCGGAATGTTAAACTGGACTCACAGGAGAGGTTCAAATCATAGAAAGTGAGAGTGTCAGTCCTATTTTGCTTAAGTCGGCATTGTGCGTTTTGAATTTAATTCCGATGCAATTTCTGTGTTTCATCGTCAATAAGAAGGTCCAAGGGATATAGTAAACCTGAAGTGAAGCATCGGAATCTAAAACTGGACTCACAGGAGATTTTCAAATCATAGAAATTGAGAGTGTCAGTCCTTTTGTACTTAAGTCGCTATTGTAATTTTTGCATTAGATTCGGATGCAATTTCTGTGTTTCATCGTCAATAAGAAGGTCCAAGGGATACAGTAAACCTGAAGTGAAGCATCGGAATCTAAAACTGGACTAACAGGAGAGGTGCAAACCATAGAAAGTGAGAGTGTCAGTCCTCTTGTACTTAAGTCGGCATTGTACTTTTGTACTAAATTCGGATGCAAACTCTGTGTTTCATCGTCAATTAGAAGGTCCAAGGGATACAGTAAACCTGAAGTGAAGTATCGGAATGTAAAACTGGACTCACAGGAGAGGTTCAAATCATAGAAAGTGAGAGTGTCAGTCCTCTTGTACTTAAGTCGGCATTGTGCCTTTTGAATTTAATTCCGATGCAATTTCCGTGTTTCATCGTCAATAAGGAGCTGCAAGGTATACAGTAAATCTGAAGTAAAGCTTCGGAATCCAAAACTGGACTCACAGGAGAGGTTCAAATCATAGAAAGTGAGAGTGTTAGTCCTCTTCTACTTTGGTCGGCACTGTGCCTTTTGAATTTAATTCCGATGCTATTTCTATGTTTCATCGTCAATAAGAACGTCCAAGGGAGACAGTAAACCTGAAGTAAAGCATCGGAATCTAAAACTGGACTCACAGGAGAGGTTCAAATCATAGAATGTTAGAGTGTCAGTCCTCTTGTACTTAAGTCGGCAATGTGCCTTTTGTATTAAATTCGGATGCAAACTCTGTGTCTCATCGTCAATAAGAAGGTCCAAGGGATACAGTAAACCTGAAGTGAAGCATCGGAATCTAAAACTGGACTCACAGGAGAGGTTCAAATCATAGAAAGTTAGAGTGTCAGTCCTCTTGTACTTAAGTGGGCATTGTGCCTTTTGAATTTAATTCCGATGCTATTTCTGTGTTTCATTGTCAATAAGAAGGTCCAAGGGATACAGTAAACCTGAAGTGAAGCATCGGAATCTAAATCTGACCTCACAGGAGAGGTTCAAATCATAGAAAGTGAGAGTGTCAGTCCTCTATTACTTAAGTCGGCATTGTGCGTTTTAAATTTAATTCCGATGCAATATCTGTGTTTCATCGTCAATAATAAGGTCCAAGGGATACCGTAAACCTGACGTGAAGCATCAGAATGTAAAACTGGACTCACAGGAGAGGTTCAAATCATAGAAAGTGAAATTGTCGGTCCTCTTGTACTAAAGTCGGCATTGTGAGTTTTGCATTAAATTCGGATGCAATTTCTGTGTTTCATCGTCAATAAGAAGGTGCAAGGTATTCAGCAAACATGAAGTGAAGCATCGGAATCTAAAACTGGACTCACAGGAGAGGTTCAAATCATAGAAAGTGAGAGTGTCAGTCCTCTTGTACTTAAGTCGACATTGTGCCATTTGTATTAAATTCGGATGCAATTTCTGTGTTTCATCGTCAATAAGAAGGTCCAAGGGATACAGTAAACCTGAAGTGAAGCATCGGAATCTAAAACTGGACTCACAGGAGAGGTTCAAATCATAGAAAGTGAGAGTGTCAGTCCTCTTGTACTTAAGACGGCATTGTGCCTTTTGAATTTAATTCCGATGCAATTTCTGTGTTTCATCGTCAATAAGAATGTGCAAGGTATACAGTAAACCTGAAGTGAAGCATCGGAATCTAAATCTAACCTCACACGAGAGGTTCGAATCATAGAGAGTGAGAGTGTCAGTCCTCTTGTACTTAAGTCGGCATTGTGCCATTTGTTTTAGATTCGGATGCAATTTCTGTGTTTCATCGTCAAAAAGAAGGTCCAAGGGATACAGTAAACCTGAAGTGAAGCATCGGAATCTAAAACTGGACTCACAGGAGAGGTTCAAATCATAGAAAGTGAAAGTGTCAGTCCTCTTGTACTTAAGCCGCCATTGTGCCTATTGTATTAAATTCGGATGCAATTTCTGTGTTTCATCGTCAATAAGAAGGTCCAAGGGATACAGTAAACCTTAAGTGAAGGATCAGAATTTAAAACTGGACTCTTAGGAGAGGTTCAAATCATAGAAAGTTAGAATGTCAGTCCTCTTGTACTTAAGTCGGCATTGTGCCTTTTAAATTTAATTCCGATGCTTAATCTGTATTTCATTGTCAATAAGAAGGTCCAAGGGATACAGTAAACCTGAAGTGAAGCATCGGAATCTAAAACTGGACTCACAGGAGAGGTTCAAATCATAGAAAGTTAGAATGTCAGTCCTCTTGTACTTAAGTCGGCATTGTGAGTTTTGCATTAAATTCGGATGCAATTTCTGTGTTTCATCGTCAATAAGAATTTGCAAGGTATTCAGCAAACATGAAGTGAAGCATCGGAATCTAAAACTGGACTCACAGGAGAGGTTCAAATCATAGAAAGTGAGAGTGTCAGTCCTCTTGTACTTAAGTCGACATTGTGCCATTTGTATTAAATTCGGATGCAATTTCTGTGTTTCATCGTCAATAAGAAGGTCCAAGGGATACAGTAAACCTGAAGTGAAGCATCGGAATCTAAAACTGGACTCACAGGAGAGGTTCAAATCATAGAAAGTGAGAGTGTCTGTCCTATTTTGCTTAAGTCGGCATTGTGCATTTTGAATTTAATTCCGATGCAATTTCTGTGTTTCATCGTCAATAAGAAGGTCCAAGGGATACAGTAAACCTGAAGTGAAGCATCGGAATCTAAAACTGGACTCACAGGAGAGGTTCAAATCATAGAAAATTAGAGTGTCAGTCCTCTTGTACTTAAGTCAGCATTGTGCCTTTTGAATTTAATTCCGATGCAATTTCTGTGTTTCAACGTCAATAAGAAGGTCCATGGGATACAGTAAACCTGAAGTGAAGCATCGGAATGTAAAACTGGACTCACAGGAGAGGTTCAAATCATAGAAAGTGAGAGTGTCAGTCCTATTTTGCTTAAGTCGGCATTGTGCGTTTTGAATTTAATTCCGATGCAATTTCTGTGTTTCATCGTCAATAAGAAGGTCCAAGGGATATAGTAAACCTGAAGTGAAGCATCGGAATCTAAAACTGGACTCACAGGAGATTTTCAAATCATAGAAATTGAGAGTGTCAGTCCTTTTGTACTTAAGTCGCTATTGTAATTTTTGCATTAGATTCGGATGCAATTTCTGTGTTTCATCGTCAATAAGAAGGTCCAAGGGATACAGTAAACCTGAAGTGAAGCATCGGAATCTAAAACTGGACTAACAGGAGAGGTGCAAACCATAGAAAGTGAGAGTGTCAGTCCTCTTGTACTTAAGTCGGCATTGTACTTTTGTACTAAATTCGGATGCAAACTCTGTGTTTCATCGTCAATTAGAAGGTCCAAGGGATACAGTAAACCTGAAGTGAAGTATCGGAATGTAAAACTGGACTCACAGGAGAGGTTCAAATCATAGAAAGTGAGAGTGTCAGTCCTCTTGTACTTAAGTCGGCATTGTGCCTTTTGAATTTAATTCCGATGCAATTTCCGTGTTTCATCGTCAATAAGGAGCTGCAAGGTATACAGTAAATCTGAAGTAAAGCTTCGGAATCCAAAACTGGACTCACAGGAGAGGTTCAAATCATAGAAAGTGAGAGTGTCAGTCCTCTTGTACTTAAGTCGGCATTGTGCCCTTTGTATTAAATTCGAATGCAAACTCTGTGTTTCATCGTCAATAAGAAGGTCCAAGGGATACAGTAAACCTTAAGTGAAGGATCAGAATTTAAAACTGGACTCTTAGGAGAGGTTCAAATCATAGAAAGTTAGAATGTCAGTCCTCTTGTACTTAAGTCGGCATTGTGCCTTTTAAATTTAATTCCGATGCTTAATCTGTATTTCATTGTCAATAAGAAGGTCCAAGGGATACAGTAAACCTGAAGTGAAGCATCGGAATCTAAAACTGGACTCACAGGAGAGGTTCAAATCATAGAAAGTTAGAATGTCAGTCCTCTTGTACTTAAGTCGGCATTGTGAGTTTTGCATTAAATTCGGATGCAATTTCTGTGTTTCATCGTCAATAAGAAGGTGCAAGGTATTCAGCAAACATGAAGTGAAGCATCGGAATCTAAAACTGGACTCACAGGAGAGGTTCAAATCATAGAAAGTGAGAGTGTCAGTCCTCTTGTACTTAAGTCGGCATTGTGCCCTTTGTATTAAATTCGAATGCAAACTCTGTGTTTCATCGTCAATAAGAAGGTCCAAGGGATACAGTAAACCTTAAGTGAAGGATCAGAATTTAAAACTGGACTCTTAGGAGAGGTTCAAATCATAGAAAGTTAGAATGTCAGTCCTCTTGTACTTAAGTCGGCATTGTGCCTTTTAAATTTAATTCCGATGCTTAATCTGTATTTCATTGTCAATAAGAAGGTCCAAGGGATACAGTAAACCTGAAGTGAAGCATCGGAATCTAAAACTGGACTCACAGGAGAGGTTCAAATCATAGAAAGTTAGAATGTCAGTCCTCTTGTACTTAAGTCGGCATTGTGAGTTTTGCATTAAATTCGGATGCAATTTCTGTGTTTCATCGTCAATAAGAATTTGCAAGGTATTCAGCAAACATGAAGTGAAGCATCGGAATCTAAAACTGGACTCACAGGAGAGGTTCAAATCATAGAAAGTGAGAGTGTCAGTCCTCTTGTACTTAAGTCGACATTGTGCCATTTGTATTAAATTCGGATGCAATTTCTGTGTTTCATCGTCAATAAGAAGGTCCAAGGGATACAGTAAACCTGAAGTGAAGCATCGGAATCTAAAACTGGACTCACAGGAGAGGTTCAAATCATAGAAAGTGAGAGTGTCTGTCCTATTTTGCTTAAGTCGGCATTGTGCATTTTGAATTTAATTCCGATGCAATTTCTGTGTTTCATCGTCAATAAGAAGGTCCAAGGGATACAGTAAACCTGAAGTGAAGCATCGGAATCTAAAACTGGACTCACAGGAGAGGTTCAAATCATAGAAAATTAGAGTGTCAGTCCTCTTGTACTTAAGTCAGCATTGTGCCTTTTGAATTTAATTCCGATGCAATTTCTGTGTTTCAACGTCAATAAGAAGGTCCATGGGATACAGTAAACCTGAAGTGAAGCATCGGAATGTAAAACTGGACTCACAGGAGAGGTTCAAATCATAGAAAGTGAGAGTGTCAGTCCTATTTTGCTTAAGTCGGCATTGTGCGTTTTGAATTTAATTCCGATGCAATTTCTGTGTTTCATCGTCAATAAGAAGGTCCAAGGGATATAGTAAACCTGAAGTGAAGCATCGGAATCTAAAACTGGACTCACAGGAGATTTTCAAATCATAGAAATTGAGAGTGTCAGTCCTTTTGTACTTAAGTCGCTATTGTAATTTTTGCATTAGATTCGGATGCAATTTCTGTGTTTCATCGTCAATAAGAAGGTCCAAGGGATACAGTAAACCTGAAGTGAAGCATCGGAATCTAAAACTGGACTAACAGGAGAGGTGCAAACCATAGAAAGTGAGAGTGTCAGTCCTCTTGTACTTAAGTCGGCATTGTACTTTTGTACTAAATTCGGATGCAAACTCTGTGTTTCATCGTCAATTAGAAGGTCCAAGGGATACAGTAAACCTGAAGTGAAGTATCGGAATGTAAAACTGGACTCACAGGAGAGGTTCAAATCATAGAAAGTGAGAGTGTCAGTCCTCTTGTACTTAAGTCGGCATTGTGCCTTTTGAATTTAATTCCGATGCAATTTCCGTGTTTCATCGTCAATAAGGAGCTGCAAGGTATACAGTAAATCTGAAGTAAAGCTTCGGAATCCAAAACTGGACTCACAGGAGAGGTTCAAATCATAGAAAGTGAGAGTGTTAGTCCTCTTCTACTTTGGTCGGCACTGTGCCTTTTGAATTTAATTCCGATGCTATTTCTATGTTTCATCGTCAATAAGAACGTCCAAGGGAGACAGTAAACCTGAAGTAAAGCATCGGAATCTAAAACTGGACTCACAGGAGAGGTTCAAATCATAGAATGTTAGAGTGTCAGTCCTCTTGTACTTAAGTCGGCAATGTGCCTTTTGTATTAAATTCGGATGCAAACTCTGTGTCTCATCGTCAATAAGAAGGTCCAAGGGATACAGTAAACCTGAAGTGAAGCATCGGAATCTAAAACTGGACTCACAGGAGAGGTTCAAATCATAGAAAGTTAGAGTGTCAGTCCTCTTGTACTTAAGTGGGCATTGTGCCTTTTGAATTTAATTCCGATGCTATTTCTGTGTTTCATTGTCAATAAGAAGGTCCAAGGGATACAGTAAACCTGAAGTGAAGCATCGGAATCTAAATCTGACCTCACAGGAGAGGTTCAAATCATAGAAAGTGAGAGTGTCAGTCCTCTATTACTTAAGTCGGCATTGTGCGTTTTAAATTTAATTCCGATGCAATATCTGTGTTTCATCGTCAATAATAAGGTCCAAGGGATACCGTAAACCTGACGTGAAGCATCAGAATGTAAAACTGGACTCACAGGAGAGGTTCAAATCATAGAAAGTGAAATTGTCGGTCCTCTTGTACTAAAGTCGGCATTGTGAGTTTTGCATTAAATTCGGATGCAATTTCTGTGTTTCATCGTCAATAAGAAGGTGCAAGGTATTCAGCAAACATGAAGTGAAGCATCGGAATCTAAAACTGGACTCACAGGAGAGGTTCAAATCATAGAAAGTGAGAGTGTCAGTCCTCTTGTACTTAAGTCGACATTGTGCCATTTGTATTAAATTCGGATGCAATTTCTGTGTTTCATCGTCAATAAGAAGGTCCAAGGGATACAGTAAACCTGAAGTGAAGCATCGGAATCTAAAACTGGACTCACAGGAGAGGTTCAAATCATAGAAAGTGAGAGTGTCAGTCCTCTTGTACTTAAGACGGCATTGTGCCTTTTGAATTTAATTCCGATGCAATTTCTGTGTTTCATCGTCAATAAGAATGTGCAAGGTATACAGTAAACCTGAAGTGAAGCATCGGAATCTAAATCTAACCTCACACGAGAGGTTCGAATCATAGAGAGTGAGAGTGTCAGTCCTCTTGTACTTAAGTCGGCATTGTGCCATTTGTTTTAGATTCGGATGCAATTTCTGTGTTTCATCGTCAAAAAGAAGGTCCAAGGGATACAGTAAACCTGAAGTGAAGCATCGGAATCTAAAACTGGACTCACAGGAGAGGTTCAAATCATAGAAAGTGAAAGTGTCAGTCCTCTTGTACTTAAGCCGCCATTGTGCCTATTGTATTAAATTCGGATGCAATTTCTGTGTTTCATCGTCAATAAGAAGGTCCAAGGGATACTGTAAACCTGAAGTGAAGCATCGGAATCTAAAACTGGACTCACAGGAGATGTTCAAATCATAGAAAGTTAGAGTGTTAGTCCTCTTGTACTTAAGTCGGCATTGTGCCCTTTGTATTAAATTCGAATGCAAACTCTGTGTTTCATCGTCAATAAGAAGGTCCAAGGGATACAGTAAACCTTAAGTGAAGGATCAGAATTTAAAACTGGACTCTTAGGAGAGGTTCAAATCATAGAAAGTTAGAATGTCAGTCCTCTTGTACTTAAGTCGGCATTGTGCCTTTTAAATTTAATTCCGATGCTTAATCTGTATTTCATTGTCAATAAGAAGGTCCAAGGGATACAGTAAACCTGAAGTGAAGCATCGGAATCTAAAACTGGACTCACAGGAGAGGTTCAAATCATAGAAAGTTAGAATGTCAGTCCTCTTGTACTTAAGTCGGCATTGTGAGTTTTGCATTAAATTCGGATGCAATTTCTGTGTTTCATCGTCAATAAGAAGGTGCAAGGTATTCAGCAAACATGAAGTGAAGCATCGGAATCTAAAACTGGACTCACAGGAGAGGTTCAAATCATAGAAAGTGAGAGTGTCAGTCCTCTTGTACTTAAGTCGACATTGTGCCATTTGTATTAAATTCGGATGCAATTTCTGTGTTTCATCGTCAATAAGAAGGTCCAAGGGATACAGTAAACCTGAAGTGAAGCATCGGAATCTAAAACTGGACTCACAGGAGAGGTTCAAATCATAGAAAGTGAGAGTGTCTGTCCTATTTTGCTTAAGTCGGCATTGTGCATTTTGAATTTAATTCCGATGCAATTTCTGTGTTTCATCGTCAATAAGAAGGTCCAAGGGATACAGTAAACCTGAAGTGAAGCATCGGAATCTAAAACTGGACACACAGGAGAGGTTCAAATCATAGAAAATTAGAGTGTCAGTCCTCTTGTACTTAAGTCAGCATTGTGCCTTTTGAATTTAATTCCGATGCAATTTCTGTGTTTCAACGTCAATAAGAAGGTCCATGGGATACAGTAAACCTGAAGTGAAGCATCGGAATGTAAAACTGGACTCACAGGAGAGGTTCAAATCATAGAAAGTGAGAGTGTCAGTCCTATTTTGCTTAAGTCGGCATTGTGCGTTTTGAATTTAATTCCGATGCAATTTCTGTGTTTCATCGTCAATAAGAAGGTCCAAGGGATATAGTAAACCTGAAGTGAAGCATCGGAATCTAAAACTGGACTCACAGGAGATTTTCAAATCATAGAAATTGAGAGTGTCAGTCCTTTTGTACTTAAGTCGCTATTGTAATTTTTGCATTAGATTCGGATGCAATTTCTGTGTTTCATCGTCAATAAGAAGGTCCAAGGGATACAGTAAACCTGAAGTGAAGCATCGGAATCTAAAACTGGACTAACAGGAGAGGTGCAAACCATAGAAAGTGAGAGTGTCAGTCCTCTTGTACTTAAGTCGGCATTGTACTTTTGTACTAAATTCGGATGCAAACTCTGTGTTTCATCGTCAATTAGAAGGTCCAAGGGATACAGTAAACCTGAAGTGAAGTATCGGAATGTAAAACTGGACTCACAGGAGAGGTTCAAATCATAGAAAGTGAGAGTGTCAGTCCTCTTGTACTTAAGTCGGCATTGTGCCTTTTGAATTTAATTCCGATGCAATTTCCGTGTTTCATCGTCAATAAGGAGCTGCAAGGTATACAGTAAATCTGAAGTAAAGCTTCGGAATCCAAAACTGGACTCACAGGAGAGGTTCAAATCATAGAAAGTGAGAGTGTTAGTCCTCTTCTACTTTGGTCGGCACTGTGCCTTTTGAATTTAATTCCGATGCTATTTCTATGTTTCATCGTCAATAAGAACGTCCAAGGGAGACAGTAAATCTGAAGTGAAGCATCGGAATCTAAAACTGGACTGACAGGAGAGGTTCGATCATAGAAAGTGAGAGTGTCAGTCCTCTTGTACTTAAGTCGGCATTGCGCAATTTGTATTAAATTCGGATGCAATTTCTGTGTTTCATCGTCAATAAGAAGGTCCAAGGGATACAGTAAACCTTAGGTGAAGCATCGGAATCTAAAACTGGACTCAGAGGAGAGAATCAAATCATATAAAGTGAGAGTGTCCGTCCTCTTGTACTAAAGTCACCATTGTGACTTTTGTATTAATTTCGGATGCAATTTCTGTGTTTCATCGTCAACAAGAAGGTCCAAGGGATACAGTAAACCTGAAGTGAAGCATCGGAATCTAACACTGGACTCACAGGAGAGGTTCAAATCATAGAAAGTGAGAGTGTCAGTCCTCTTGTACTTAAGTCGCTATTGTGCCTTTTGTATTAAATTCGGATGCAATTTCTGTGTGTCATCGTCAATAAGAAGGTCCAAGGGATACAGTAAACCTGAAGTAAAGCATCGGAATCTAAAACTGGACTCACACGAGAGGTTCAAATCATAGAAAGTGAGAGTGTCACACCTCTTGTACTTAAGTCGCCATTGTGCGTTTTGTATTAAATTCGGATGCAATTTCTGTGTGTCATCGTCAATAAGAAGGTCCAAGGGATACAGTAAACCTGAAGTAAAGCATCGGAATCTAAAACTGGACTCACAGGAGAGGTTCAAATCATAGAATGTTAGAGTGTCAGTCCTCTTGTACTTAAGTCGGCAATGTGCCTTTTGTATTAAATTCGGATGCAAACTCTGTGTCTCATCGTCAATAAGAAGGTCCAAGGGATACAGTAAACCTGAAGTGAAGCATCGGAATGTAAAACTGGACTCACAGGAGAGGTTCAAATCATAGAAAGTTAGAGTGTCAGTCCTCTTGTACTTAAGTGGGCATTGTGCCTTTTGAATTTAATTCCGATGCTATTTCTGTGTTTCATTGTCAATAAGAAGGTCCAAGGGATACAGTAAACCTGAAGTGAAGCATCGGAATCTAAATCTGACCTCACAGGAGAGGTTCAAATCATAGAAAGTGAGAGTGTCAGTCCTCTATTACTTAAGTCGGCATTGTGCGTTTTAAATTTAATTCCGATGCAATATCTGTGTTTCATCGTCAATAATAAGGTCCAAGGGATACCGTAAACCTGACGTGAAGCATCAGAATGTAAAACTGGACTCACAGGAGAGGTTCAAATCATAGCAAGTGAAATTGTCGGTCCTCTTGTACTAAAGTCGCCATTGTGATTTTTGTATTAAATTCGGATGCTATTTCTGTGTTTCATCGTCAATACGAAGGTCCAAGGGATACAGTAATCCAGAAGTGAAGCATCGGAATCTAAAACTGGACTCACAGGAGAGGTGCAAATCATAGAAAGTTAGAGTGTCAGTCCTCTTGTACTTATGTCGGCATTGTACCTTTTGTATTAAATTCGGATGCAAGCTCTGTGTTTCATCGTCAATTAGAAGGTCCAAGGGATACAGTAAACCTGACGTGAAGCATCGGAATGTAAAACTGGACTCACAGGAGAGGTTCAAATCATAGAAAGTGAGAGTGTCAGTCCTCTTGTACTTAAGTCGGCATTGTGCGTTTTGAATTTAATACCGATGCAATTTCTGTGTTTCATCGTCAATTAGAAGCTGCAAGGTATACAGTAAACCTGAAGTGAAGCATCGGAATCTAAAACTGGACTCACAGGAGAGGTTCAAATCATAGAAAGTGAGAGTGTTAGTCCTCTTCTACTTAGGTCGGCACTGTGCCTTTTGAATTTAGTTCCGATGCAATTTCTGTGTTTCATCGTCAATAAGAACGTCAAAGGGATACAGTAAACCTGAAGTGAAGCATCGGAATCTAAAACTGGACTCACAGGAGAGGTTCGAATCATAGAAAGTGAGAGTATCAGACCTCTTGCACTTAAGTAGGCACTGTGCCATTTGTATTATCTTCGGATGCAAATTCTGTGTTTCATCGTCAATAAGAAGGTCCAAGGGATACAGTAAACCAGAGGTGAAGCATCGGAATCTAAAACTGGACTCACAGGAGAGATTCCAATCATAGAAAGTGAGGGTGTCACTCCTCTTGTACTTAAGTCACCGTTGCGACTTTTGTATTAATTTCGGATGCAATTTCTGTGTTTCATCGTCAATAAGAACGTCCAAGGGATACAGTAAACCTGTAGTGAAGCATCGGAATCTAAAACTGGACTCACAGAAGAGGTTCAAATCATAGAAAGTGAGAGTGTCAGTCCTCTTGTACTTAAGTCGCCATTGTGCCTTTTGTATTAAATTCGGATGCAATTTCTGTGTGTAATCGTCAATAAGAAGGTCCAAGGGATACAGTAAACCTGAAGGAAAGCATCGGAACCTAAAACTGGACTCACAGGAGAGGTTCAAATCATAGAAAGTTAGAGTGTCAGTCCTCTTGTACTTAAGTCGGCATTGTGCCTTTTGTATTAAATTCGGATGCAAACTCTGTGTTTCATCGTCAATAAGAAGGTCCATGGGATACAGTAAACCTGAAGTGAAGCATCGGAATCTAAAACTGGACTCACAGGAGATGTGCAAATCATAGAAAGTTAGAGTGTCAGTCCTCTTGTACTTAAGTCGGCATTGTACCTTTTGTATTAAATTCGGATGCAAACTCTGCGTTTCATCGTCAATTAGAAGGTCCAAGGGATACAGTAAACCTGAAGTGAAGCATCGGAATGTAAAACTGGACTCACAGGAGAGGTTCAAATCATAGAAAGTGAGAGTGTCAGTCCTCTTGTACTTAAGTCGGCATTGTGCCTTTTGAATTTAATACCGATGCAATTTCTGTGTTTCATCGTCAATTAGAAGCTGCAAGGTATACAGTAAGCCTGAAGTGAAGCTTCGGAATCTAAAACTGGACTCACAGGAGAGGTTCAAATCATAGAAAGTGAGAGTGTTAGTCCTCTTCTACTTAGGTCGGCACTGTACCTTTTGAATTTAGTTCCGATGCAATTTCTGTGTGTCATCGTCAATAAGAAGGTCCAAGGGATACAGTAAACCTGAAGTGAAGCATCGGAATCTAAAACTGGACTCACAGGAGAGGTTCAAATCATAGAAAGTTAGAATGTCAGTCCTCTTGTACTTAAGTCGGCATTGTGAGTTTTGCATTAAATTCGGATGCAATTTCTGTGTTTCATCGTCAATAAGAAGGTGCAAGGTATTCAGCAAACATGAAGTGAAGCATCGGAATCTAAAACTGGACTCACAGGAGAGGTTCAAATCATAGAAAGTGAGAGTGTCAGTCCTCTTGTACTTAAGTCGACATTGTGCCATTTGTATTAAATTCGGATGCAATTTCTGTGTTTCATCGTCAATAAGAAGGTCCAAGGGATACAGTAAACCTGAAGTGAAGCATCGGAATCTAAAACTGGACTCACAGGAGAGGTTCAAATCATAGAAAGTGAGAGTGTCAGTCCTCTTGTACTTAAGACGGCATTGTGCCTTTTGAATTTAATTCCGATGCAATTTCTGTGTTTCATCGTCAATAAGAATGTGCAAGGTATACAGTAAACCTGAAGTGAAGCATCGGAATCTAAATCTAACCTCACACGAGAGGTTCGAATCATAGAGAGTGAGAGTGTCAGTCCTCTTGTACTTAAGTCGGCATTGTGCCATTTGTTTTAGATTCGGATGCAATTTCTGTGTTTCATCGTCAAAAAGAAGGTCCAAGGGATACAGTAAACCTGAAGTGAAGCATCGGAATCTAAAACTGGACTCACAGGAGAGGTTCAAATCATAGAAAGTGAAAGTGTCAGTCCTCTTGTACTTAAGCCGCCATTGTGCCTATTGTATTAAATTCGGATGCAATTTCTGTGTTTCATCGTCAATAAGAAGGTCCAAGGGATACAGTAAACCTGAAGTGAAGCATCGGAATCTAAAACTGGACTCACAGGAGATGTTCAAATCATAGAAAGTTAGAGTGTTAGTCCTCTTGTACTTAAGTCGGCATTGTGCCCTTTGTATTAAATTCGAATGCAAACTCTGTGTTTCATCGTCAATAAGAAGGTCCAAGGGATACAGTAAACCTTAAGTGAAGGATCAGAATTTAAAACTGGACTCTTAGGAGAGGTTCAAATCATAGAAAGTTAGAATGTCAGTCCTCTTGTACTTAAGTCGGCATTGTGCCTTTTAAATTTAATTCCGATGCTTAATCTGTATTTCATTGTCAATAAGAAGGTCCAAGGGATACAGTAAACCTGAAGTGAAGCATCGGAATCTAAAACTGGACTCACAGGAGAGGTTCAAATCATAGAAAGTTAGAATGTCAGTCCTCTTGTACTTAAGTCGGCATTGTGAGTTTTGCATTAAATTCGGATGCAATTTCTGTGTTTCATCGTCAATAAGAAGGTGCAAGGTATTCAGCAAACATGAAGTGAAGCATCGGAATCTAAAACTGGACTCACAGGAGAGGTTCAGATCATAGAAAGTGAGAGTGTCAGTCCTCTTGTACTTAAGTCGACATTGTGCCATTTGTATTAAATTCGGATGCAATTTCTGTGTTTCATCGTCAATAAGAAGGTCCAAGGGATACAGTAAACCTGAAGTGAAGCATCGGAATCTAAAACTGGACTCACAGGAGAGGTTCAAATCATAGAAAGTGAGAGTGTCTGTCCTATTTTGCTTAAGTCGGCATTGTGCATTTTGAATTTAATTCCGATGCAATTTCTGTGTTTCATCGTCAATAAGAAGGTCCAAGGGATACAGTAAACCTGAAGTGAAGCATCGGAATCTAAAACTGGACTCACAGGAGAGGTTCAAATCATAGAAAATTAGAGTGTCAGTCCTCTTGTACTTAAGTCAGCATTGTGCCATTTGAATTTAATTCCGATGCAATTTCTGTGTTTCAACGTCAATAAGAAGGTCCATGGGATACAGTAAACCTGAAGTGAAGCATCGGAATGTAAAACTGGACTCACAGGAGAGGTTCAAATCATAGAAAGTGAGAGTGTCAGTCCTATTTTGCTTAAGTCGGCATTGTGCGTTTTGAATTTATTTCCGATGCAGTTTCTGTGTTTCATCGTCAATAAGAAGGTCCAAGGGATATAGTAAACCTGAAGTGAAGCATCGGAATCTAAAACTGGACTCACAGGAGATTTTCAAATCATAGAAATTGAGAGTGTCAGTCCTTTTGTACTTAAGTCGCTATTGTAATTTTTGCATTAGATTCGGATGCAATTTCTGTGTTTCATCGTCAATAAGAAGGTCCAAGGGATACAGTAAACCTGAAGTGAAGCATCGGAATCTAAAACTGGACTAACAGGAGAGGTGCAAACCATAGAAAGTGAGAGTGTCAGTCCTCTTGTACTTAAGTCGGCATTGTACTTTTGTACTAAATTCGGATGCAAACTCTGTGTTTCATCGTCAATTAGAAGGTCCAAGGGATACAGTAAACCTGAAGTGAAGTATCGGAATGTAAAACTGGACTCACAGGAGAGGTTCAAATCATAGAAAGTGAGAGTGTCAGTCCTCTTGTACTTAAGTCGGCATTGTGCCTTTTGAATTTAATTCCGATGCAATTTCCGTGTTTCATCGTCAATAAGGAGCTGCAAGGTATACAGTAAATCTGAAGTAAAGCTTCGGAATCCAAAACTGGACTCACAGGAGAGGTTCAAATCATAGAAAGTGAGAGTGTTAGTCCTCTTCTACTTTGGTCGGCACTGTGCCTTTTGAATTTAATTCCGATGCTATTTCTATGTTTCATCGTCAATAAGAACGTCCAAGGGAGACAGTAAACCTGAAGTAAAGCATCGGAATCTAAAACTGGACTCACAGGAGAGGTTCAAATAATAGAATGTTAGAGTGTCAGTCCTCTTGTACTTAAGTCGGCAATGTGCCTTTTGTATTAAATTCGGATGCAAACTCTGTGTCTCATCGTCAATAAGAAGGTCCAAGGGATACAGTAAACCTGAAGTGAAGCATCGGAATCTAAAACTGGACTCACAGGAGAGGTTCAAATCATAGAAAGTTAGAGTGTCAGTCCTCTTGTACTTAAGTGGGCATTGTGCCTTTTGAATTTAATTCCGATGCTATTTCTGTGTTTCATTGTCAATAAGAAGGTCCAAGGGATACAGTAAACCTGAAGTGAAGCATCGGAATCTAAATCTGACCTCACAGGAGAGGTTCAAATCATAGAAAGTGAGAGTGTCAGTCCTCTATTACTTAAGTCGGCATTGTGCGTTTTAAATTTAATTCCGATGCAATATCTGTGTTTCATCGTCAATAATAAGGTCCAAGGGATACCGTAAACCTGACGTGAAGCATCAGAATGTAAAACTGGACTCACAGGAGAGGTTCAAATCATAGAAAGTGAAATTGTCGGTCCTCTTGTACTAAAGTCGGCATTGTGAGTTTTGCATTAAATTCGGATGCAATTTCTGTGTTTCATCGTCAATAAGAAGGTGCAAGGTATTCAGCAAACATGAAGTGAAGCATCGGAATCTAAAACTGGACTCACAGGAGAGGTTCAAATCATAGAAAGTGAGAGTGTCAGTCCTCTTGTACTTAAGTCGACATTGTGCCATTTGTATTAAATTCGGATGCAATTTCTGTGTTTCATCGTCAATAAGAAGGTCCAAGGGATACAGTAAACCTGAAGTGAAGCATCGGAATCTAAAACTGGACTCACAGGAGAGGTTCAAATCATAGAAAGTGAGAGTGTCAGTCCTCTTGTACTTAAGACGGCATTGTGCCTTTTGAATTTAATTCCGATGCAATTTCTGTGTTTCATCGTCAATAAGAATGTGCAAGGTATACAGTAAACCTGAAGTGAAGCATCGGAATCTAAATCTAACCTCACACGAGAGGTTCGAATCATAGAGAGTGAGAGTGTCAGTCCTCTTGTACTTAAGTCGGCATTGTGCCATTTGTTTTAGATTCGGATGCAATTTCTGTGTTTCATCGTCAAAAAGAAGGTCCAAGGGATACAGTAAACCTGAAGTGAAGCATCGGAATCTAAAACTGGACTCACAGGAGAGGTTCAAATCATAGAAAGTGAAAGTGTCAGTCCTCTTGTACTTAAGCCGCCATTGTGCCTATTGTATTAAATTCGGATGCAATTTCTGTGTTTCATCGTCAATAAGAAGGTCCAAGGGATACAGTAAACCTGAAGTGAAGCATCGGAATCTAAAACTGGACTCACAGGAGATGTTCAAATCATAGAAAGTTAGAGTGTTAGTCCTCTTGTACTTAAGTCGGCATTGTGCCCTTTGTATTAAATTCGAATGCAAACTCTGTGTTTCATCGTCAATAAGAAGGTCCAAGGGATACAGTAAACCTTAAGTGAAGGATCAGAATTTAAAACTGGACTCTTAGGAGAGGTTCAAATCATAGAAAGTTAGAATGTCAGTCCTCTTGTACTTAAGTCGGCATTGTGCCTTTTAAATTTAATTCCGATGCTTAATCTGTATTTCATTGTCAATAAGAAGGTCCAAGGGATACAGTAAACCTGAAGTGAAGCATCGGAATCTAAAACTGGACTCACAGGAGAGGTTCAAATCATAGAAAGTTAGAATGTCAGTCCTCTTGTACTTAAGTCGGCATTGTGAGTTTTGCATTATATTCGGATGCAATTTCTGTGTTTCATCGTCAATAAGAAGGTGCAAGGTATTCAGCAAACATGAAGTGAAGCATCGGAATCTAAAACTGGACTCACAGGAGAGGTTCAAATCATAGAAAGTGAGAGTGTCAGTCCTCTTGTACTTAAGTCGACATTGTGCCATTTGTATTAAATTCGGATGCAATTTCTGTGTTTCATCGTCAATAAGAAGGTCCAAGGGATACAGTAAACCTGAAGTGAAGCATCGGAATCTAAAACTGGACTCACAGGAGAGGTTCAAATCATAGAAAGTGAGAGTGTCTGTCCTATTTTGCTTAAGTCGGCATTGTGCATTTTGAATTTAATTCCGATGCAATTTCTGTGTTTCATCGTCAATAAGAAGGTCCAAGGGATACAGTAAACCTGAAGTGAAGCATCGGAATCTAAAACTGGACTCACAGGAGAGGTTCAAATCATAGAAAATTAGAGTGTCAGTCCTCTTGTACTTAAGTCAGCATTGTGCCTTTTGAATTTAATTCCGATGCAATTTCTGTGTTTCAACGTCAATAAGAAGGTCCATGGGATACAGTAAACCTGAAGTGAAGCATCGGAATGTAAAACTGGACTCACAGGAGAGGTTCAAATCATAGAAAGTGAGAGGTGTCCAGTCCTATTTTGCTTAAGTCGGCATTGTGCGTTTTGAATTTAATTCCGATGCAATTTCTGTGTTTCATCGTCAATAAGAAGGTCCAAGGGATATAGTAAACCTGAAGTGAAGCATCGGAATCTAAAACTGGACTCACAGGAGATTTTCAATCATAGAAATTGAGAGTGTCAGTCCTTTTGTACTTAAGTCGCTATTGTAATTTTTGCATTAGATTCGGATGCAATTTCTGTGTTTCATCGTCAATAAGAAGGTCAAGGGATACAGTAAACCTGAAGTGAAGCATCGGAATCTAAAACTGGACTAACAGGAGAGGTGCAAACCATAGAAAGTGAGAGTGTCAGTCCTCTTGTACTTAAGTCGGCATTGTACTTTTGTACTAAATTCGGATGCAAACTCTGTGTTTCATCGTCAATTAGAAGGTCCAAGGGATACAGTAAACCTGAAGTGAAGTATCGGAATGTAAAAACTGGACTCACAGGAGAGGTTCAAATCATAGAAAGTGAGAGTGTCAGTCCTCTTGTACTTAAGTCGGCATTGTGCCTTTTGAATTTAATTCCGATGCAATTTCCGTGTTTCATCGTCAATAAGGAGCTGCAAGGTATACAGTAAATCTGAAGTAAAGCTCGGAATCCAAAACTGGACTCACAGGAGAGGTTCAAATCATAGAAAGTGAGAGTGTTAGTCCTCTTCTACTTTGGTCGGCACTGTGCCTTTTTGAATTTAATTCCGATGCTATTTCTATGTTTCATCGTCAATAAGAACGTCCAAGGGAGACAGTAAATCTGAAGTGAAGCATCGGAATCTAAAACTGGACTCACAGGAGAGGTTCAAATCATAGAAAGTTAGAGTGTCCAGTCCTCTTGTACTTAAGTGGGCATTGTGCCTTTTGAATTTAATTCCGATGCTATTTCTGTGTTTCATTGTCAATAAGAAGGTCCAAGGGATACAGTAAACCTTAGGTGAAGCATCGGAATCTAAAACTGGACTCAGAGGAGAGAATCAAATCATATAAAGTGAGAGTGTCCGTCCTCTTGTACTAAAGTCACCATTGTGACTTTTGTATTAATTTCGGATGCAATTTCTGTGTTTCATCGTCAACAAGAAGGTCCAAGGGATACAGTAAACCTGAAGTGAAGCATCGGAATCTAACACTGGACTCACAGGAGAGGTTCAAATCATAGAAAGTGAGAGTGTCAGTCCTCTTGTACTTAAGTCGCTATTGTGCCTTTTGTATTAAATTCGGATGCAATTTCTGTGTGTCATCGTCAATAAGAAGGTCCAAGGGATACAGTAAACCTGAAGTAAAGCATCGGAATCTAAAACTGGACTCACACGAGAGGTTCAAATCATAGAAAGTGAGAGTGTCACACCTCTTGTACTTAAGTCGCCATTGTGCGTTTTGTATTAAATTCGGATGCAATTTCTGTGTGTCATCGTCAATAAGAAGGTCCAAGGGATACAGTAAACCTGAAGTAAAGCATCGGAATCTAAAACTGGACTCACAGGAGAGGTTCAAATCATAGAATGTTAGAGTGTCAGTCCTCTTGTACTTAAGTCGGCAATGTGCCTTTTGTATTAAATTCGGATGCAAACTCTGTGTCTCATCGTCAATAAGAAGGTCCAAGGGATACAGTAAACCTGAAGTGAAGCATCGGAATCTAAAACTGGACTCACAGGAGAGGTTCAAATCATAGAAAGTTAGAGTGTCAGTCCTCTTGTACTTAAGTGGGCATTGTGCCTTTTGAATTTAATTCCGATGCTATTTCTGTGTTTCATTGTCAATAAGAAGGTCCAAGGGATACAGTAAACCTGAAGTGAAGCATCGGAATCTAAATCTGACCTCACAGGAGAGGTTCAAATCATAGAAAGTGAGAGTGTCAGTCCTCTATTACTTAAGTCGGCATTGTGCGTTTTAAATTTAATTCCGATGCAATATCTGTGTTTCATCGTCAATAATAAGGTCCAAGGGATACCGTAAACCTGACGTGAAGCATCAGAATGTAAAACTGGACTCACAGGAGAGGTTCAAATCATAGCAAGTGAAATTGTCGGTCCTCTTGTACTAAAGTCGCCATTGTGATTTTTTTATTAAATTCGGATGCTATTTCTGTGTTTCATCGTCAATACGAAGGTCCAAGGGATACAGTAATCCAGAAGTGAAGCATCGGAATCTAAAACTGGACTCACAGGAGAGGTGCAAATCATAGAAAGTTAGAGTGTCAGTCCTCTTGTACTTATGTCGGCATTGTACCTTTTGTATTAAAGTCGGATGCAAGCTCTGTGTTTCATCGTCAATTAGAAGGTCCAAGGGATACAGTAAACCTGACGTGAAGCATCGGAATGTAAAACTGGACTCACAGGAGAGGTTCAAATCATAGAAAGTGAGAGTGTCAGTCCTCTTGTACTTAAGTCGGCATTGTGCGTTTCGAATTTAATACCGATGCAATTTCTGTGTTTCATCGTCAATTAGAAGCTGCAAGGTATACAGTAAACCTGAAGTGAAGCATCGGAATCTAAAACTGGGCTCACAGGAGAGGTTCAAATCATAGAAAGTGAGAGTGTTAGTCCTCTTCTACTTAGGTCGGCACTGTGCCTTTTGAATTTAGTTCCGATGCAATTTCTGTGTTTCATCGTCAATAAGAACGTCAAAGGGATACAGTAAACCTGAAGTGAAGCATCGGAATCTAAAACTGGACTCACAGGAGAGGTTCGAATCATAGAAAGTGAGAGTATCAGACCTCTTGCACTTAAGTAGGCATTGTGCCATTTGTATTATCTTCGGATGCAAATTCTGTGTTTCATCGTCAATAAGAAGGTCCAAGGGATACAGTAAACCAGAGGTGAAGCATCGGAATCTAAAACTGGACTCACAGGAGAGATTCCAATCATAGAAAGTGAGGGTGTCACTCCTCTTGTACTTAAGTCACCGTTGCGACTTTTGTATTAATTTCGGATGCAATTTCTGTGTTTCATCGTCAATAAGAACGTCCAAGGGATACAGTAAACCTGTAGTGAAGCATCGGAATCTAAAACTGGACTCACAGAAGAGGTTCAAATCATAGAAAGTGAGAGTGTCAGTCCTCTTGTACTTAAGTCGCCATTGTGCCTTTTGTATTAAATTCGGATGCAATTTCTGTGTGTCATCGTCAATAAGAAGGTCCAAGGGATACAGTAAACCTGAAGGAAAGCATCGGAACCTAAAACTGGACTCACAGGAGAGGTTCAAATCATAGAAAGTTAGAGTGTCAGTCCTCTTGTACTTAAGTCGGCATTGTGCCTTTTGTATTAAATTCGGATGCAAACTCTGTGTTTCATCGTCAATAAGAAGGTCCATGGGATACAGTAAACCTGAAGTGAAGCATCGGAATCTAAAACTGGACTCACAGGAGATGTGCAAATCATAGAAAGTTAGAGTGTCAGTCCTCTTGTACTTAAGTCGGCATTGTACCTTTTGTATTAAATTCGGATGCAAACTCTGCGTTTCATCGTCAATTAGAAGGTCCAAGGGATACAGTAAACCTGAAGTGAAGCATCGGAATGTAAAACTGGACTCACAGGAGAGGTTCAAATCATAGAAAGTGAGAGTGTCAGTCCTCTTGTACTTAAGTCGGCATTGTGCCTTTTGAATTTAATACCGATGCAATTTCTGTGTTTCATCGTCAATTAGAAGCTGCAAGGTATACAGTAAGCCTGAAGTGAAGCTTCGGAATCTAAAACTGGACTCACAGGAGAGGTTCAAATCATAGAAAGTGAGAGTGTTAGTCCTCTTCTACTTAGGTCGGCACTGTACCTTTTGAATTTAGTTCCGATGCAATTTCTGTGTTTCATCGTCAATAAGAATGTCCAAGGGATACAGTAAAACCTGAAGTGAAGCATCAGAATCTAAAACTGGACTCACAGGAGATGTTCAAATCATAGAAAGTGAGAGTGTCACTCCTCTTGTATTTAAGTCGCCATTGTGATTTTGGTATTAAATTCAGATGCAATTTCTGTGTTTCATCGTCAATAAGAAGGTCCAAGGGATACAGTAAACCTGAAGTGAAGCATCGGAATCTGAAACTGGACTCACAGGAGAGGTGCAAATCATAGAAAGTTAGAATAACAGTATTCTTGTACTTAAGACGGCATTGTGCCTTTTGAATTTAAATCCGATGCAATTTCTGAGTTTCATCGTCAATAAGAAGGTGCAAGGTATAAAGTAAACCTGAAGTAAAGCAACGGAATCTAAATCTGACCTCACAGGAGAGGTTCGAATCATAGAAAGTGAGAGTGTCAGTCCTCTTGCACTTAAGTCGCCTTTGTGCCTTTTGTATTAAATTCGGATGCATTTTCTGTGTTTTATCGTCAATAAGAAGGTCCAAGGGATACAGTAAACCTGAACTGAAGCATCGGAATCCAAAACTGGACTCACAGGTGAGGTTCAAATCATAGAAAGTTAGAGTGTCAGTCCTCTTGTACTTAAGTCGGTATTGTGCCTTTTGTATTAAATTCGGATGCAAACTCTGTGTTTCATCGTCAATAAGAGGGTCCAAGGGATACAGTAAACCTGAAGTGAAGCATCGGAATCTAAAACTGGACTCACAGGAGAGGTTCAAATCATAGAAAGTGAGAGTGTCAGTCCTATTTTGCTTAAGTCGGCATTGTGCATTTTGAATTTACTTCCGATGCAATTTCTGTGTTTCATCGTCAATAAGAAGGTCCAAGGGATACAGTAAACCTGAAGTGAAGCATCGGAATCTAAAACTGGACTCACAGGAGAGGTTTAAATCATAGAAAATTAGAGTGCCAGTCCTCTTGTACGTAAGTCGGCATTGTGCCTTTTGAATTTAATTCCGATGCAATTTCTGTGTTTCATCGTCAATAAGAAGGTCCAAGGGATACAGTAAACCTGAAGTGAAGCATCGGAATCTAAAACTGGACTCACAGGAGATTTTCAAATCATAGAAATTGAGAGTGTCAGTCCTTTTGTACTTAAGTCGCTATTGTGGTTTTTGCATTAGATTCGGATGCAATTTCTGTGTTTCATCGTCAATAAGAAGTTCCAAGGGATACAGTAAACCTGAAGTGAAGCATCGGAATCTAAAACTGGACTAACAGGAGAGGTGCAAACCATAGAAAGTGAGAGTGTCAGTCCTCTTGTACTTAAGTCGGCATTGTACTTTTGTACTAAATTCGGATGCAAACTCTGTGTTTCATCGTCAATTAGAAGGTCCAAGGGATACAGTAAACCTGAAGTGAAGTATCGGAATGTAAAACTGGACTCACAGGAGAGGTTCAAATCATAGAAAGTGAGAGTGTCAGTCCTCTTGTACTTAAGTCGGCATTGTGCCTTTTGAATTTAATTCCGATGCAATTTCTGTGTTTCATCGTCAATAAGAAGCTGCACGGTATACAGTAAATCTGAAGTAAAGCTTCGGAATCCAAAACTGGACTCACAGGAGAGGTTCAAATCATAGAAAGTGAGAGTGTTAGTCCTCTTCTACTTTGGTCGGCACTGTGCATTTTGAATTAAATTCCGATGCTATTTCTATGTTTCATCGTCAATAAGAACGTCCAAGGGAGACAGTAAACCTGAAGTGAAGCATCGGAATCTAAAACTGGACTGACAGGAGAGGTTCGATCATAGAAACTGAGAGTGTCAGTCCTCTTGTACATAAGTCGGCATTGCGCAATTTGTATTAAATTCGGATGCAATTTCTGTGTTTCATCGTCAATAAGAAGGTCCAAGGGATACAGTAAACCTTAGGTGAAGCATCGGAATCTAAAACTGGACTCAGAGGAGAGAATCAAATCATATAAAGTGAGAGTGTCCATCCTCTTGTACTAAAGTCACCATTGTGACTTTTGTATTAATTTCGGATGCAATTTCTGTGTGTCATCGTCAATAAGAAGGTCCAAGGGATACAGTAAACCTGAAGTAAAGCATCGGAATCTAAAACTGGACTCACAGGAGAGGTTCAAATCATAGAAAGTTAGAGTGTCAGTCCTCTTGTACTTAAGCCGGCATTGTGCCTTTTGTATTAAATTCGGATGCAAACTCTGTGTTTCATCGTCACTAAGAAGGTCCAAGGGATACAGTAAACCTGAAGTGAAGCATCGGAATCTAAAACTGGACTCACAGGAGAGGTTCAAATCATAGAATGTTAGAGTGTCAGTCCTCTTTTACTTAAGACGGCATTGTGCCATTTGTATTAAATTTGGATGCGATATCTGTGTTTTATCGTCAACAAGGAGGCCCAAGGGATATAGTAAACCTGAAGTGAAGCATCGGAATCTAAAACTGGACTCACAGGAGAGATTCAAATCATAGATAGTGAGAGTGTCAGTCCTCTTTTACTCAAGTCGGCATTGTGCGTTTTAAATTTAATTACGATGCAATATCTGTGTTTCATCGTCAATAAGAAGGTCCAAGGGATACAGTAAACCTGAAGTGAAGCATCGGAATCTACAACTGGACTCACAGGAGATGTTCAAATCATAGAAAGTGAGAGTGTCAGTCCTCTTGTACTTAAGCCGCCATTGTGATTTTTGTATTAAATTCGGATGCAATTTCTTTGTTTCATCGTCAATAAGAAGGTCCAAGGGATACAGTAAACCTGAAGTGAAGCATCGGAATCTAAAACTGGACGCACAGGAGAGGTGCAAATCATAGAAAGTTGGAGTGTCATTCCTATTGTACTTAAGTCCTCATTGTACCTTTTGTATTAAGTTCGGATGCAAACTCTGTGTTTCATCGTCAATTAGAAGGTCCAAGGAATACAGTAAACCTGAAGTGAAGCATCGGAATCTAAAGCTAGACTCACAGGAGAGGTTCGAATCATAGAAAGTGAGACTGTCAGTCCTCTTGTACTTAAGTCGGCATTGCGCCGTTTGTATTAAATTCGGATGCAATTTCTGTGTTTCATCGTCAATAAGAAGGTCCAAGGGATACAGTAAACCTGGGGTGAAGCATCGGAATCTAAAACTGGACTCTGAGGAGAGGTTCAAATCATATAAAGTGAGAGTGTCAGTCCTCTTGTACTTAAGTCACCATTGTGACTTTTGTATTAATTTCGGATGTAATTTCTGTGTTTCATCTCAATAAGAAGGTCCAAGGGATACAGTAAACCTGAAGTGAAGCATCGGAATATAAAACTGGACTCACAGGAGAGGTTCAAATCATAGAAAGTGAGAGTGTCACTCCTCTTGTACTTAAGTCGCCATTGTGCGTTTTGTATTAAATTCGGATGCAATTTCTGTGTGTCATCGTCAATAAGAAGGTCCAAGGGATACAGTAAACCTGAAGTAAAGCATCGTAATCTAAAACTGGACTCACAGGAGAGGTTCAAATCATAGAATGTTAGAGTGTCAGTCCTCTTGTACTTACGTCGGCATTGTGCCTTTTGTATTAAATTCGGATGCAAACTCTGTGTCTCATCGTCAATAAGATGGTCCAAGGGATACAGTAAACCTGAAGTGAAGCATCGGAATCTAAAACTGGACTCACAGGAGAGGTTCAAATCATAGAAAGTTAGAGTGTCAGTCCTCTTGTACCTAAGCCGGCATTGTGCCTTTTGTATTAAATTCGGATGCAAACTCTGTGTTTCATCGTCACTAAGAAGGTCCAAGGGATACAGTAAACCTGAAGTGAAGCATCGGAATCTAAAACTGGACTCACAGGAGTGGTTCAAATCATAGAATGTTAGAGTGTCAGTCCTCTTTTACTTAAGACGGCATTGTGCCATTTGTATTAAATTCGGATGCGATTTCTGTGTTTTATCGTCAATAAGAACGTCAAAGGGATACAGTAAACCTGAAGTGAAGCATCGGAATCTAAAACTGGACTCACAGGAGAGGTTCAAATCATAGAAAGTGAGAGTGTCAGTCCTCTTGTACTTAAGTCGGCATTGTGCCTTTTGAATTTTATACCGATGCAATTTCTGTGTTTCATCGTCAATTAGAAGCTGCAAGGTATACAGTAAACCTGAAGTGAAGCATCGGAATCTAAAACTGGACTCACAGGAGTGGTTCAAATCATAGAAAGTGAGAGTGTTAGTCCTCTTCTACTTAGGTCGGCACTGTGCCTTTTGAATTTAGTTCCGATGCAATTTCTGTGTTTCATCGTCAATAAGAACGTCAAAGGGATACAGTAAACCTGAAGTGAAGCATCGGAATCTAAAACTGGACTCACAGGAGAGGTTCGAATCATAGAAAGTGAGAGTATCAGACCTCTTGCACTTAAGTAGGCATTGTGCCATTTGTATTATCTTCGGATGCAAATTGTGTGTTTCATCGTCAATAAGAAGGTCCAAGGGATACAGTAAACCTGAGGTGAAGCATCGGAATCTAAAACTGGACTCACAGGAGAGATTCGAATCATAGAAAGTGAGAGTGTCACTCCTCTTGTACTTAAGTCACCGTTGCGACTTTTGTATTAATTTCGGATGCAATTTCTGTGTTTCATCGTCAATAAGAACGTCCAAGGGATACAGTAAACCTGAAGTGAAGCATCGGAATCTAAAACTGGACTCACAGAAGAGGTTCAAATCATAGAAAGTGAGAGTGTCAGACCTCTTGTACTTAAGTCGCCATTGTGCCTTTTGTATTAAATTCGGATGCAATTTCTGTGTGTCATCGTCAATAAGAAGGTCCAAGGGAAACAGTAAACCTGAAGGAAAGCATCGGAACCTAAAGCTGGACTCACAGGAGAGGTTCAAATCATAGAAAGTTAGAGTGTCAGTCCACTTGTACTTAAGTCGGCATTGTGCCTTTTGTATTAAATTCGGATGCAAACTCTGTGTTTCATCGTCAATTAGAAGGTCCAAGGGATACAGTAAACCTGAAGTGAAGCATCGGAATGTAAAACTGGACTCACAGGAGAGGTTCAAATCATAGAAAGTGAGAGTGTCAGTCCTCTTGTACTTAAGTCGGCATTGTGCCTTTTGAATTTAATACCGATGCAATTTCTGTGTTTCATCGTCAATTAGAAGCTGCAAGGTATACAGTAAACCTGAAGTGTGAGCATCGGAATCTAAAACTGGACTCACAGGAGAGGTTCAAATCATAGAAAGTGAGAGTGTTACTCCACTTGTACTTAAGTCGCCATTGTGATTTTGGTATTAAATTCAGATGCAATTTCTGTGTTTCATCGTCAATAAGAAGGTCCAAGGGATACAGTAAACCTGAAGTGAAGCATCGGAATCTGAAACTGGACTCACAGGAGAGGTGCAAATTATAGAAAGTTAGAATAACAGTATTCTTGTACTTAAGACGGCATTGTGCCTTTTGAATTTAAATCCGAAGCAATTTCTGAGTTTCATCGTCAATAAGAAGGTGCAAGGTATAAAGTAAACCTGAAGTAAAGCAACGGAATCTAAATCTGACCTCACAGGAGAGGTTCGAAACATAGAATGTGAGAGTGTCAGTCCTCTTGTATTTAAGTCGGCATTGTGCCATTTGTATTAAATTCGGATGCAATTTCTGTGTTTCATCGTCAATAAGAAGGTCCAAGAGATACAGTAAACCTGAGGTGAAGCATCGGAATCTAAAACTGGACTCACAGGAGAGGTTCAAATCATAGAAAGTGAGAGTGTCAGCCCTCTTGCACTTAAGTCGCCATTGTGATTTTTGTATTAAATTCGGATGCAATTTCTGTGTTTCATCGTCAATAAGAAGGTCCAAGGGACACAGTAAACCTGAAGTGAAGCATCAGAATCTAAAACTGGACTCAGAGGAGAGGTTCAAATCATAGAAAGTTAGAGTGTCAGTCCTATTGTACTTAAGTCGGCATTGTACCTTTTGTATTAAATTCGGATGCAAACTCTGTGTTTCATCGTCAATTATAAGTTCCAAGGGATACAGTAAACCTGAAGTGAACATCGGAATCTAAAACTGGACTCACAGGAGAGGTTCAAATCATAGAAAGTGAGATTGTCAGTCCTCTTGTACTTAAGTCGGAATTGTGCCTTTTGAATTTAATTCCGATGCAATTTCTGTGTTTCATCGTCAATAAGAAGGTGCAAGGTATACAGTAAACCTGAAGTGAAGCATCGGAATCTAAAACTGGACTCACAGGAGGGGTTCAAATCAAAGAAAGTGAGAGTGTCAGTCCTCTTGTACTTAAGTCGGCATTGTGCCTTTCGAATTTAATTCTGATGCAATTTCTGTGTTTCATCGTCAATACGAAGGTCCAAGGGATACAGTAAACCTGAAGTGAAGTATCGGAATCTAAAACTGGACTCACAGGAGATGTTCAAATCATAGAAAGTGAGATTGTCGGTCCTCTTGTACTAAAGTCGCCATTGTGATTTTTGTATTAAATTCGGATGCAATTTCTGTGTTTCATCGTCAATAAGAAGGTCCAAGGGATTCAGTAAACCTGAAGTGAGGCATCGGAATCTAAAACTGGACTCACAGGAGAGGTGCAAATCATAGAAAGTTAGAGTGTCAGTCCTCTTGTACTTAAGTCGGCATTGTGCCTTTTGAATTTAATTCCGATGCAATTTCTGTGTTTAATCGTCAATAAGAAGGTGCAAGGTATACAGTAACCCTGAAGTGAAGCTTCGGAATCTAAAACTGGACTCACAGGAGAGGTTCAAATCATAGAAAGTGAGAGTTTTAGTCCTCTTCTACTTAGGTCGGCATTGTGCCTTTTGAATTTAATTCCGATGCAATTTCTGTGTTTCATCGTCAATAAGAACGTCCAAGGGATACAGTAAACCTGAAGTGAAGCATCGGAATGTAAAAGTGGACTCACAGGAGAGGTTCGTATCATAGAAAGTGAGAGTGTCAGTCCTCTTGTACTTAAGTCGGCATTGTGCCATTTGTATTAAATTCGGATGCAATTTCTGTGTTCCATCGTCAATAAGAAGGTCCAAGGGATACAGAAAACCTGAGGTGAAGCATCGGAATCTAAAACTGGACTCACAGGAGAGGTTCAAATCATAGAAAGTGAGAATGACAGTCCACTTGTACTTATGTCACCATTGTGACTTTTGTATTAATTTCGGATGCAATTTCTGTGTTTCATCGTCAATAAGAAGGTCCAAGTTATACAGTAAACCTGAAGTAAAGCATCGGAATCTAAAACTGGACTCACAGGAGAGGTTCAAATCATAGAAAGTTAGAGTGTCAGTCCTCTTGTACTTAAGTCGTCATTCTGCCTTTTGTATTAAATTCGGATAACAACTCTGTGTTCCATCGTCAATAATAAGGTCCAAGGGATTCGGTAAACCTGAAGTGAAGCATCGGAATCTAAAACTGAACTCACAGGAGAGGTACAAATCATAGAAAGTTAGAGTGTCAGTCCTCTTGTACTTAAGTCGGAATTGTGCCTTTTGAATTTAATTCCGATGCAATTTCTGTGTTTCATCGTCAATAAGAAGGTGCAAGGTATACAGTAAACCTGAAGTGAAGCATCGGAATCTAAAACTGGACTCACAGGAGAGGTTCAAATCAAAGAAAGTGAGAGTGTCAGTCCTCTTGTACTTAAGTCGGCATTGTGCCTTTCGAATTTAATTCTGATGCAATTTCTGTGTTTCATCGTCAATACGAAGGTCCAAGGGATACAGTAAACCTGAAGTGAAGCATCGGAATCTAAAACTGGACTCACAGGAGATGTTCAAATCATAGAAAGTGAGATTGTCGGTCCTCTTGTACTAAAGTCGCCATTGTGATTTTTGTATTAAATTCGGATGCAATTTCTGTGTTTCATCGTCAATAAGAAGGTCCAAGGGATTCAGTAAACCTGAAGTGAGGCATCGGAATCTAAAACTGGACTCACAGGAGAGGTGCAAATCATAGAAAGTTAGAGTGTCAGTCCTCTTGTACTTAAGTCGGCATTGTGGCTTTTGAATTTAATTCCGATGCAATTTCTGTGTTTAATCGTCAATAAGAAGGTGCAAGGTATACAGTAACCCTGAAGTGAAGCTTCGGAATCTAAAACTGGACTCACAGGAGAGGTTCAAATCATAGAAAGTGAGAGTGTTAGTCCTCTTCTACTTAGGTCGGCATTGTGCCTTTTGAATTTAATTCCGATGCAATTTCTGTGTTTCATCGTCAATAAGAACGTCCAAGGGATACAGTAAACCTGAAGTGAAGCATCGGAATCTAAAAGTGGACTCACAGGAGAGGTTCGTATCATATAAAGTGAGAGTGTCAGTCCTCTTGTACTTAAGTCGGCATTGTACCATTTGTATTAAATTCGGATGCAATTTCTGTGTTCCATCGTCAATAAGAAGGTCCAAGGGATACAGAAAACCTGAGGTGAAGCATCGGAATCTAAAACTGGACTCACAGGAGAGGTTCAAATCATAGAAAGTGAGAGTGACAGTCCTCTTGTACTTATGTCACCATTGTGACTTTTGTATTAATTTCGGATGCAATTTCTGTGTTTCATCGTCAATAAGAAGGTCCAAGGGATACAGTAAACCTGAAGTAAAGCATCGGAATCTAAAACTGGACTCACAGGAGAGGTTCAAATCATAGAAAGTTAGAGTGTCAGTCCTCTTGTACTTAAGTCGTCATTCTGCCTTTTGTATTAAATTCGGATAACAACTCTGTGTTCCATCGTCAATAATAAGGTCCAAGGGATTCGGTAAACCTGAAGTGAAGCATCGGAATCTAAAACTGAACTCACAGGAGAGGTACAAATCATAGAAAGTTAGAGTGTCAGTCCTCTTGTACTTATGTCGGCATTGTGAATTTTGAATTTAATTCCGGTGCTATTTCTGTGGTTCATTGTCAATAAGAAGGTCCAAGGGATACAGTAAACCTGAAGTGAAGCATCGGAATCTAAAACGGGACTCACAGGAGAGGTTCAAATCATAGAAAGTTAGAGCATCAGTCCTCATGTACTTATGTCGGCATTGTGCCTTTTGAATTTAATTCCGGTGCTATTTCTGTGGTTCATTGTCAATAAGAAGGTCCAAGGGATACAGTAAACCTGAAGTGAAGCATCGGAATCTAAAACGGGACTCACAGGAGAGGTTCAAATAATAGAAAGTAAGAGTGTCAGTCCTCTTTTACTTAAGTCGGCATTGTGCGTTTTCAATTTAATTCCGATGCAATATCTGTGTTTCATCGTCTATAAGAAGGTCCAAGGGATACAGTAAACCTGAAGTGAAGCATCGGAATCTAAAACTGGACTCACAGGAGATGTTCAAATCATAGGAAGTGAGATTGTCGGTCCTCCCGTACTAAAGTCGCCATTGTGATTTTTGTATTAAATTCGGATGCAATTTCTGTGTTTCATCGTCAATAAGAAGGTCCAAGGGATACAGTAAATCTGAAGTGAAGCATCGGAATCTAAAACTGGACTCACAGGAGAGGTGCAAATCATAGAAAGTTAGTGTGTCAGTCCTCTTGTACTTAAGCCGGCATTGTACCTTTTCTATTAAATTCTGATGCAATTTCTGTGTTTCATCGTCAATAAGAAGGGCCAAGGGATACAGTAAACCTAAAGTGAAGCATCGGAATGTAAAACTGGACTCACAGAAGAGGTTCAAATCATAGAAAGTGAGAGTGTCAGTCCTCTTGTACTTAAGTCCTCATTGTGCCTTTTGAATTTAATTCCGATGCAATTTCTGTGTTTAATCGTCAATAAGAAGGTGCAAGGTATACAGTAACCCTGAAGTGAAGCATCGGAATCTAAAACTGGACTCACAGGAGAGGTTCAAATCATAGAAAGTGAGAGTGTTAGTCGTCTTCTACTTAGGTCAGCACTGTGCCTTTTGAATTTAATTCCGAAGCAATTTCTGGGTTTCATCGTCAATAAGAACGTCCAAGGGATACAGTAAACCTTAAGTGAAGCATCGGAATCCAAAACTGGACTCGCAGGAGAGGTTCAAATCACAGAATGTTAGAGCGTCAGTCCTCTTTTACTTAAGACGGCATTGTGCTATTTGTATTAATTTCGGATGCGATTTCTGTGTTTTATCGTCAACAAGATGGTCCAAGGGATACAGTAAACCGGAAGTGAAGCGTCGGAATCTAAATCTGACCTCACAGGAGAGGTTCGAATCATAGGAAGTGAGAGTGTCAGTCCTCTTGTACTTAAGTCGGCATTGTGCCATTTGTATTAAATTCGGATGCAATTTCTGTGTTTCATCGTCAATAAGAAGGTCCAACAGATACAGTAAACCTGAGGTGAAGCATCGGAATCTAAAACTGGACTCACAGGAGAGGTTCAAATCATAGAAAGTTAGAGCATCAGTCCTCATGTACTTATGTCGGCATTGTGCCTTTTGAATTTAATTCCGGTGCTATTTCTGTGGTTCATTGTCAATAAGAAGGTCCAAGGGATACAGTAAACCTGAAGTGAAGCATCGGAATCTAAAACGGGACTCACAGGAGAGGTTCAAATAATAGAAAGTAAGAGTGTCAGTCCTCTTTTACTTAAGTCGGCATTGTGCGTTTTCAATTTAATTCCGATGCAATATCTGTGTTTCATCGTCTATAAGAAGGTCCAAGGGATACAGTAAACCTGAAGTGAAGCATCGGAATCTAAAACTGGACTCACAGGAGATGTTCAAATCATAGGAAGTGAGATTGTCGGTCCTCCCGTACTAAAGTCGCCATTGTGATTTTTGTATTAAATTCGGATGCAATTTCTGTGTTTCATCGTCAATAAGAAGGTCCAAGGGATACAGTAAATCTGAAGTGAAGCATCGGAATCTAAAACTGGACTCACAGGAGAGGTGCAAATCATAGAAAGTTAGTGTGTCAGTCCTCTTGTACTTAAGCCGGCATTGTACCTTTTCTATTAAATTCTGATGCAATTTCTGTGTTTCATCGTCAATAAGAAGGGCCAAGGGATACAGTAAACCTAAAGTGAAGCATCGGAATGTAAAACTGGACTCACAGAAGAGGTTCAAATCATAGAAAGTGAGAGTGTCAGTCCTCTTGTACTTAAGTCCTCATTGTGCCTTTTGAATTTAATTCCGATGCAATTTCTGTGTTTAATCGTCAATAAGAAGGTGCAAGGTATACAGTAACCCTGAAGTGAAGCTTCGGAAACTAAAACTGGACTCACAGGAGACGTTCAAATCATAGAAAGTGAGAGTGTTAGTCCTCTTCTACTTAGGTCGACATTGTGCCTTTTGAATTTAATTCCGATGCAATTTCTGGGTTTCATCGTCAATAAGAACGTCCAAGGGATACAGTAAACCTTAAGTGAAGCATCGGAATCTAAAACTGGACTCACAGGAGAGATTCAAATGTTAGAAAGTGAGAGTGTCAGTCCCCTTGTACTTAAGTCGCCATTGTGCCTTTTGTATTAAATTCGGATGCAATTTCTGTGTTTCATCGACAATAAGAAGGTCCAAGGGATACAGTAAACCTGAAGTGAAGCATCGGAATCTAAAACTGGACTCACAGGAGAGGTTCAAATCATAGAAAGTTAGAGTGTCAGTCCTCTTGTAATTAGGTCGGCATTGTGCCATTTGTATTAAATTCGGATGCAAACTCTATGTTTCATCGTCAATAAGAAGGTCCAAGGGAAACAGTAAACCTGAAGTGAAGCATCGGAATCTAAAACTGGACTCACTGAAGTAGTTCCAATCATAGAAAGTTAGAGTGTCAGTCCTCTTGTACTTAAGTCGGCATTGTGCCTTTCGAATTTAATTCTGATGCAATTTCTGTGTTTCATCGTCAATACGAAGGTCCAAGGGATACAGTAAACCTGAAGTGAAGCATCGGAATCTAAAACTGGACTCACAGGAGATGTTCAAATCATAGAAAGTGAGATTGTCGGTCCTCTTGTACTAAAGTCGCCATTGTGATTTTTGTATTAAATTCGGATGCAATTTCTGTGTTTCATCGTCAATAAGAAGGTCCAAGGGATACAGTAAACCTGAAGTGAGGCATCGGAATCTAAAACTGGACTCACAGGAGAGGTGCAAATCATAGAAAATTAGAGTGTCAGTCCTCTTGTACTTAAGTCGGCATTGTGCCTTTTGAATTTAATTCCGATGCAATTTCTGTGTTTAATCGTCAATAAGAAGGTGCAAGGTATACAGTAACCCTGAAGTGAAGCTTCGGAAACTAAAACTGGACTCACAGGAGACGTTCAAATCATAGAAAGTGAGAGTGTTAGTCCTCTTCTACTTAGGTCGACATTGTGCCTTTTGAATTTAATTCCGATGCAATTTCTGTGTTTCATCGTCAATAAGAACGTCCAAGGGATACAGTAAACCTGAAGTGAAGCATCGGAATCTAAAAGTGGACTCACAGGAGAGGTTCGTATCATAGAAAGTGAGAGTGTCAGTCCTCTTGTACTTAAGTCGGCATTGTGCCATTTGTATTAAATTCGGATGCAATTTCTGTGTTCCATCGCCAATAAGAAGGTCCAAGGGATACAGAAAACCTGAGGTGAAGCATCGGAATCTAAAACTGGACTCACAGGAGAGGTTCAAATCATAGAAAGTGAGAGTGACAGTCCTCTTGTACTTATGTCACCATTGTGAATTTTGTATTAATTTCGGATGCAATTTCTGTCTTTCATCGTCAATAAGAAGGTCCAAGGGATACAGTAAACTTGAAGTAAAGCATCGGAATCTAAAACTGGACTCACAGGAGAGGTTCAAATCATAGAAAGTTAGAGTGTCAGTCCTCTTGTACTTAAGTCGTCATTCTGCCTTTTGTATTAAATTCGGATAACAACTCTGTGTTCCATCGTCAATAATAAGGTCCAAGGGATTCGGTAAACCTGAAGTGAAGCATCGGAATCTAAAACTGAACTCACAGGAGAGGTACAAATCATAGAAAGTTAGAGTGTCAGTCCTCTTGTACTTATGTCGGCATTGTGCCTTTTGAATTTAATTCCGGTGCTATTTCTGTGGTTCATTGTCAATAAGAAGGTCCAAGGGATACAGTAAACCTGAAGTGAAGCATCGGAATCTAAAACGGGACACACAGGAGAGGTTCAAATCATAGAAAGTGAGAGTGTCGGTCCTCTTTTACTTAAGTCGGCATTGTGCGTTTTCAATTTAATTCCGATGCAATATCTGTGTTTCATCGTCTATAAGAAGGTCCAAGGGATACAGTAAACCTGAAGTGAAGCATCGGAATCTAAAACTGGACTCACAGGAGATGTTCAAATCATAGGAAGTGAGATTGTCGGTCCTCTCGTACTAAAGTCGCCATTGTGATTTTTGTATTAAATTCGGATGCAATTTCTGTGTTTCATCGTCAATAAGAAGGTCCAAGGGATACAGTAAATCTGAAGTTAAGCATCGGAATCTAAAACTGGACTCACAGGAGAGGTGCAAATCATAGAAAGTTAGTGTGTCAGTCCTCTTGTACTTAAGTCGGCATTGTACCTTTTGTATTAAATTCGGATGCAATTTCTGTGTTTCATCGTCAATAAGAAGGGCCAAGGGATACAGTAAACCTGAAGTGAAGCATCGGAATGTAAAACTGGACTCACAGGAGAGGTTCAAATCATAGAAAGTGAGAGGGTCAGTCCTCTTGTACTTAAGTCGGCATTGTGCCTTTTGAATTGAATTCCGATGCAATTTCTGTGTTTAATCGTCAATAAGAAGGTGCAAGGTATACAGTAACCCTGAAGTGAAGCATCGGAATCTAAAACTGGACTCACAGGAGAGGTTCAAATCATAGAAAGTTAGAGTGTCAGTCCTCTTGTAATTAGGTCGGCATTGTGCCATTTGTATTAAATTCGGATGCAAACTCTATGTTTCATCGTCAATAAGAAGGTCCAAGGGAAACAGTAAACCTGAAGTGAAGCATCGGAATCTAAAACTGGACTCACTGAAGTAGTTCCAATCATAGAAAGTTAGAGTGTCAGTCCTCTTGTACTTAAGTCGGCATTGTGCCTTTCGAATTTAATTCTGATGCAATTTCTGTGTTTCATCGTCAATACGAAGGTCCAAGGGATACAGTAAACCTGAAGTGAAGCATCGGAATCTAAAACTGGACTCACAGGAGATGTTCAAATCATAGAAAGTGAGATTGTCGGTCCTCTTGTACTAAAGTCGCCATTGTGATTTTTGTATTAAATTCGGATGCAATTTCTGTGTTTCATCGTCAATAAGAAGGTCCAAGGGATACAGTAAACCTGAAGTGAGGCATCGGAATCTAAAACTGGACTCACAGGAGAGGTGCAAATCATAGAAAATTAGAGTGTCAGTCCTCTTGTACTTAAGTCGGCATTGTGCCTTTTGAATTTAATTCCGATGCAATTTCTGTGTTTAATCGTCAATAAGAAGGTGCAAGGTATACAGTAACCCTGAAGTGAAGCTTCGGAAACTAAAACTGGACTCACAGGAGACGTTCAAATCATAGAAAGTGAGAGTGTTAGTCCTCTTCTACTTAGGTCGACATTGTGCCTTTTGAATTTAATTCCGATGCAATTTCTGTGTTCCATCGCCAATAAGAAGGTCCAAGGGATACAGAAAACCTGAGGTGAAGCATCGGAATCTAAAACTGGACTCACAGGAGAGGTTCAAATCATAGAAAGTGAGAGTGACAGTCCTCTTGTACTTATGTCACCATTGTGAATTTTGTATTAATTTCGGATGCAATTTCTGTGTTTCATCGTCAATAAGAAGGTCCAAGGGATACAGTAAACTTGAAGTAAAGCATCGGAATCTAAAACTGGACTCACAGGAGAGGTTCAAATCATAGAAAGTTAGAGTGTCAGTCCTCTTGTACTTAAGTCGTCATTCTGCCTTTTGTATTAAATTCGGATAACAACTCTGTGTTCCATCGTCAATAATAAGGTCCAAGGGATTCGGTAAACCTGAAGTGAAGCATCGGAATCTAAAACTGAACTCACAGGAGAGGTACAAATCATAGAAAGTTAGAGTGTCAGTCCTCTTGTACTTATGTCGGCATTGTGCTTTTTGAATTTAATTCCGGTGCTATTTCTGTGGTTCATTGTCAATAAGAAGGTCCAAGGGATACAGTAAACCTGAAGTGAAGCATCGGAATCTAAAACGGGACACACAGGAGAGGTTCAAATCATAGAAAGTGAGAGTGTCGGTCCTCTTTTACTTAAGTCGGCATTGTGCGTTTTCAATTTAATTCCGATGCAATATCTGTGTTTCATCGTCTATAAGAAGGTCCAAGGGATACAGTAAACCTGAAGTGAAGCTTCGGAATCTAAAACTGGACTCACAGGAGATGTTCAAATCATAGGAAGTGAGATTGTCGGTCCTCTCGTACTAAAGTCGCCATTGTGATTTTTGTATTAAATTCGGATGCAATTTCTGTGTTTCATCGTCAATAAGAAGGTCCAAGGGATACAGTAAATCTGAAGTGAAGCATCGGAATCTAAAACTGGACTCACAGGAGAGGTGCAAATCATAGAAAGTTAGTGTGTCAGTCCTCTTGTACTTAAGTCGGCATTGTACCTTTTGTATTAAATTCGGATGCAATTTCTGTGTTTCATCGTCAATAAGAAGGGCCAAGGGATACAGTAAACCTGAAGTGAAGCATCGGAATGTAAAACTGGACTCACAGGAGAGGTTCAAATCATAGAAAGTGAGAGGGTCAGTCCTCTTGTACTTAAGTCGGCATTGTGCCTTTTGAATTGAATTCCGATGCAATTTCTGTGTTTAATCGTCAATAAGAAGGTGCAAGGTATACAGTAACCCTGAAGTGAAGCATCGGAATCTAAAACTGGACTCACAGGAGAGGTTAAAATCATAGAAAGTGAGAGTGTTAGTCGTCTTCTACTTAGGTCGGCACTGTGCCTTTTGAATTTAATTCCGAAGCAATTTCTGGGTTTCATCGTCAATAAGAACGTCCAAGGGATACAGTAAACCTTAAGTGAAGCATCGGAATCCAAAACTGGACTCGCAGGAGAGGTTCAAATCACAGAATGTTAGAGCGTCAGTCCTCTTTTACTTAAGACGGCATTGTGCTATTTGTATTAATTTCGGATGCGATTTCTGTGTTTTATCGTCAACAAGATGGTCCAAGGGATACAGTAAACCTGAAGTGAAGCGTCGGAATCTAAATCTGACCTCACAGGAGAGGTTCGAATCATAGGAAGTGAGAGTGTCAGTCCTATTGTACTTAAGTCGGCATTGTGCCATTTGTATTAAATTCGGATGCAATTTCTGTGTTTCATCGTCAATAAGAAGGTCCAACAGATACAGTAAACATGAGGTGAAGCATCGGAATCTAAAACTGGACTCACAGGAGAGATTCAAATGTTAGAAAGTGAGAGTGTCAGACCTCTTGTACTTAAGTCACCATTGTGACTTTTGTATTAATTTCGGATGCAATTTCTGTGTTTCATCGTCAATATGAAGGTCCAACAGATACAGTAAACCTGAGGTGAAGCATCGGAATCTAAAACTGGACTCACAGGAGAGGTTCGAATCATAGAAAGTGAGAGTGTCAGTTCTCTTGTACTTAAGTCGGAATTGCGCCTTTTGTATTAAATTCGGATGCAAACTCTGTGTTTCATTGTCAATAAGAAGGTCCAAGGGAAACAGTAAAACTGAAGTGAAGCATCGGAATCTAAAACTGGACTCACTGGAGAAGTTCAAATCATAGAAAGTTAGTGTGTCAGTCCTCTTGTACTTAAGTCGGCATTGTGCCTTTTGAATTTAATTCCGATGCAATTTCTGTGTTTCATCGTCAATAAGAAGGTGCAATGTATACAGTAAACCTGAAGTGAAGCATCGGAATCTAAATCTGACCTCACAGGAGAGGTTCGAATCATAGAAAGTGAGATTGTCGGTCCTCTTGTACTAAAGTCGCCATTGTGATTTTTGTATTAAATTCGGATGCAATTTCTGTGTTTCATCGTCAATAAGAAGGTCCAAGGGATTCAGTAAACCTGAAGTGAGGCATCGGAATCTAAAACTGGACTCACAGGAGAGGTGCAAATCATAGAAAGTTAGAGTGTCAGTCCTCTTGTACTTAAGTCGGCATTGTGCCTTTTGAATTTAATTCCGATGCAATTTCTGTGTTTAATCGTCAATAAGAAGGTGCAAGGTATACAGTAACCCTGAAGTGAAGCTTCGGAATCTAAAACTGGACTCACAGGAGAGGTTCAAATCATAGAAAGTGAGAGTGTTAGTCCTCTTCTACTTAGGTCGGCATTGTGCCTTTTGAATTTAATTCCGATGCAATTTCTGTGTTTCATCGTCAATAAGAACGTCCAAGGGATACAGTAAACCTGAAGTGAAGCATCGGAATCTAAAAGTGGACTCACAGGAGAGGTTCGTATCATAGAAAGTGAGAGTGTCAGTCCTCTTGTACTTAAGTCGGCATTGTGCCATTTGTATTAAATTCGGATGCAATTTCTGTGTTCCATCGTCAATAAGAAGGTCCAAGGGATACAGAAAACCTGAGGTGAAGCATCGGAATCTAAAACTGGACTCACAGGAGAGGTTCAAATCATAGAAAGTGAGAATGACAGTCCTCTTGTACTTATGTCACCATTGTGACTTTTGTATTAATTTCGGATGCAATTTCTGTGTTTCATCGTCAATAAGAAGGTCCAAGTTATACAGTAAACCTGAAGTAAAGCATCGGAATCTAAAACTGGACTCACAGGAGAGGTTCAAATCATAGAAAGTTAGAGTGTCAGTCCTCTTGTACTTAAGTCGTCATTCTGCCTTTTGTATTAAATTGGGATAACAACTCTGTGTTCCATCGTCAATAATAAGGTCCAAGGGATTCGGTAAACCTGAAGTGAAGCATCGGAATCTAAAACTGAACTCACAGGAGAGGTACAAATCATAGAAAGTTAGAGTGTCAGTCCTCTTGTACTTAAGTCGGAATTGTGCCTTTTGAATTTAATTCCGATGCAATTTCTGTGTTTCATCGTCAATAAGAAGGTGCAAGGTATACAGTAAACCTGAAGTGAAGCATCGGAATCTAAAACTGGACTCACAGGAGAGGTTCAAATCAAAGAAAGTGAGAGTGTCAGTCCTCTTGTACTTAAGTCGGCATTGTGCCTTTCGAATTTAATTCTGATGCAATTTCTGTGTTTCATCGTCAATACGAAGGTCCAAGGGATACAGTAAACCTGAAGTGAAGCATCGGAATCTAAAACTGGACTCACAGGAGATGTTCAAATCATAGAAAGTGAGATTGTCGGTCCTCTTGTACTAAAGTCGCCATTGTGATTTTTGTATTAAATTCGGATGCAATTTCTGTGTTTCATCGTCAATAAGAAGGTCCAAGGGATTCAGTAAACCTGAAGTGAGGCATCGGAATCTAAAACTGGACTCACAGGAGAGGTGCAAATCATAGAAAGTTAGAGTGTCAGTCCACTTGTTCTTAAGTCGGCATTGTGGCTTTTGAATTTAATTCCGATGCAATTTCTGTGTTTAATCGTCAATAAGAAGGTGCAAGGTATACAGTAACCCTGAAGTGAAGCTTCGGAATCTAAAACTGGACTCACAGGAGAGGTTCAAATCATAGAAAGTGAGAGTGTTAGTCCTCTTCTACTTAGGTCGGCATTGTGCCTTTTGAATTTAATTCCGATGCAATTTCTGTGTTTCATCGTCAATAAGAACGTCCAAGGGATACAGTAAACCTGAAGTGAAGCATCGGAATCTAAAAGTGGACTCACAGGAGAGGTTCGTATCATATAAAGTGAGAGTGTCAGTCCTCTTGTACTTAAGTCGGCATTGTACCATTTGTATTAAATTCGGATGCAATTTCTGTGTTCCATCGTCAATAAGAAGGTCCAAGGGATACAGAAAACCTGAGGTGAAGCATCGGAATCTAAAACTGGACTCACAGGAGAGGTTCAAATCATAGAAAGTGAGAGTGACAGTCCTCTTGTACTTATGTCACCATTGTGACTTTTGTATTAATTTCGGATGCAATTTCTGTGTTTCATCGTCAATAAGAAGGTCCAAGGGATACAGTAAACCTGAAGTAAAGCATCGGAATCTAAAACTGGACTCACAGGAGAGGTTCAAATCATAGAAAGTTAGAGTGTCAGTCCTCTTGTACTTAAGTCGTCATTCTGCCTTTTGTATTAAATTCGGATAACAACTCTGTGTTCCATCGTCAATAATAAGGTCCAAGGGATTCGGTAAACCTGAAGTGAAGCATCGGAATCTAAAACTGAACTCACAGGAGAGGTACAAATCATAGAAAGTTAGAGTGTCAGTCCTCTTGTACTTAAGTCGGCATTGTGCCTTTTGAATTTAATTCCGATGCAATTTCTGTGTTTAATCGTCAATAAGAAGGTGCAAGGTATACAGTAACCCTGAAGTGAAGCTTCGGAATCTAAAACTGGACTCACAGGAGAGGTTCAAATCATAGAAAGTGAGAGTGTTAGTCCTCTTCTACTTAGGTCGGCATTGTGCCTTTTGAATTTAATTCCGATGCAATTTCTGTGTTTCATCGTCAATAAGAACGTCCAAGGGATACAGTAAACCTGAAGTGAAGCATCGGAATCTAAAAGTGGACTCACAGGAGAGGTTCGTATCATAGCAAGTGAGAGTGTCAGTCCTCTTGTACTTAAGTCGGCATTGTGCCATTTGTATTAAATTCGGATGCAATTTCTGTGTTCCATCGCCAATAAAAAGGTCCAAGGGATACAGAAAACCTGAGGTGAAGCATCGGAATCTAAAACTGGACTCACAGGAGAGGTTCAAATCATAGAAAGTGAGAGTGACAGTCCTCTTGTACTTATGTCACCATTGTGAATTTTGTATTAATTTCGGATGCAATTTCTGTGTTTCATCGTCAATAAGAAGGTCCAAGGGATACAGTAAACCTGAAGTAAAGCATCGGAATCTAAAACTGGACTCACAGGAGAGGTTCAAATCATAGAAAGTTAGAGTGTCAGTCCTCTTGTACTTAAGTCGTCATTCTGCCTTTTGTATTAAATTCGGATAACAACTCTGTGTTCCATCGTCATTAATAAGGTCCAAGGGATTCGGTAAACCTGAAGTGAAGCATCGGAATCTAAAACTGAACTCACAGGAGAGGTACAAATCATAGAAAGTTAGAGTGTCAGTCCTCTTGTACTTATGTCGGCATTGTGCCTTTTGAATTTAATTCCGGTGCTATTTCTGTGGTTCATTGTCAATAAGAAGGTCCAAGGGATACAGTAAACCTGAAGTGAAGCATCGGAATCTAAAACGGGACTCACAGGAGAGGTTCAAATCATAGAAAGTTAGAGCATCAGTCCTCATGTACTTATGTCGGCATTGTGCCTTTTGAATTTAATTCCGGTGCTATTTCTGTGGTTCATTGTCAATAAGAAGGTCCAAGGGATACAGTAAACCTGAAGTGAAGCATCGGAATCTAAAACGGGACTCACAGGAGAGGTTCAAATAATAGAAAGTAAGAGTGTCAGTCATCTTTTACTTAAGTCGGCATTGTGCGTTTTCAATTTAATTCCGATGCAATATCTGTGTTTCATCGTCTATAAGAAGGTCCAAGGGATACAGTAAACCTGAAGTGAAGCATCGGAATCTAAAACTGGACTCACAGGAGATGTTCAAATCATAGGAAGTGAGATTGTCGGTCCTCCCGTACTAAAGTCGCCATTGTGATTTTTGTATTAAATTCGGATGCAATTTCTGTGTTTCATCGTCAATAAGAAGGTCCAAGGGATACAGTAAATCTGAAGTGAAGCATCGGAATCTAAAACTGGACTCACAGGAGAGGTGCAAATCATAGAAAGTTAGTGTGTCAGTCCTCTTGTACTTAAGCCGGCATTGTACCTTTTCTATTAAATTCTGATGCAATTTCTGTGTTTCATCGTCAATAAGAAGGGCCAAGGGATACAGTAAACCTAAAGTGAAGCATCGGAATGTAAAACTGGACTCACAGAAGAGGTTCAAATCATAGAAAGTGAGAGTGTCAGTCCTCTTGTACTTAAGTCCTCATTGTGCCTTTTGAATTTAATTCCGATGCAATTTCTGTGTTTAATCGTCAATAAGAAGGTGCAAGGTATACAGTAACCCTGAAGTGAAGCATCGGAATCTAAAACTGGACTCACAGGAGAGGTTCAAATCATAGAAAGTGAGAGTGTTAGTCGTCTTCTACTTAGGTCGGCACTGTGCCTTTTGAATTTAATTCCGAAGCAATTTCTGGGTTTCATCGTCAATAAGAACGTCCAAGGGATACAGTAAACCTTAAGTGAAGCATCGGAATCCAAAACTGGACTCGCAGGAGAGGTTCAAATCACAGAATGTTAGAGCGTCAGTCCTCTTTTACTTAAGACGGCATTGTGCTATTTGTATTAATTTCGGATGCGATTTCTGTGTTTTATCGTCAACAAGATGGTCCAAGGGATACAGTAAACCGGAAGTGAAGCGTCGGAATCTAAATCTTACCTCACAGGAGAGGTTCGAATCATAGGAAGTGAGAGTGTCAGTCCTCTTGTACTTAAGTCGGCATTGTGCCATTTGTATTAAATTCGGATGCAATTTCTGTGTTTCATCGTCAATAAGAAGGTCCAACAGATACAGTAAACCTGAGGTGAAGCATCGGAATCTAAAACTGGACTCACAGGAGAGATTCAAATGTTAGAAAGTGAGAGTGTCAGTCCCCTTGTACTTAAGTCGCCATTGTGCCTTTTGTATTAAATTCGGATGCAATTTCTGTGTTTCATCGACAATAAGAAGGTCCAAGGGATACAGTAAAGCTGAAGTGAAGCATCGGAATCTAAAACTGGACTCACAGGAGAGGTTCAAATCATAGAAAGTTAGAGTGTCAGTCCTCTTGTAATTAGGTCGGCATTGTGCCATTTGTATTAAATTCGGATGCAAACTCTATGTTTCATCGTCAATAAGAAGGTCCAAGGGAAACAGTAAACCTGAAGTGAAGCATCGGAATCTAAAACTGGACTCACTGAAGTAGTTCCAATCATAGAAAGTTAGAGTGTCAGTCCTCTTGTACTTAAGTCGGCATTGTGCCTTTCGAATTTAATTCTGATGCAATTTCTGTGTTTCATCGTCAATACGAAGGTCCAAGGGATACAGTAAACCTGAAGTGAAGCATTGGAATCTAAAACTGGACTCACAGGAGATGTTCAAATCATAGAAAGTGAGATTGTCGGTCCTCTTGTACTAAAGTCGCCATTGTGATTTTTGTATTAAATTCGGATGCAATTTCTGTGTTTCATCGTCAATAAGAAGGTCCAAGGGATACAGTAAACCTGAAGTGAGGCATCGGAATCTAAAACTGGACTCACAGGAGAGGTGCAAATCATAGAAAATTAGAGTGTCAGTCCTCTTGTACTTAAGTCGGCATTGTGCCTTTTGAATTTAATTCCGATGCAATTTCTGTGTTTAATCGTCAATAAGAAGGTGCAAGGTATACAGTAACCCTGAAGTGAAGCTTCGGAAACTAAAACTGGACTCACAGGAGACGTTCAAATCATAGAAAGTGAGAGTGTTAGTCCTCTTCTACTTAGGTCGACATTGTGCCTTTTGAATTTAATTCCGATGCAATTTCTGTGTTTCATCGTCAATAAGAACGTCCAAGGGATACAGTAAACCTGAAGTGAAGCATCGGAATCTAAAAGTGGACTCACAGGAGAGGTTCGTATCATAGAAAGTGAGAGTGTCAGTCCTCTTGTACTTAAGTCGGCATTGTGCCATTTGTATTAAATTCGGATGCAATTTCTGTGTTCCATCGCCAATAAGAAGGTCCAAGGGATACAGAAAACCTGAGGTGAAGCATCGGAATCTAAAACTGGACTCACAGGAGAGGTTCAAATCATAGAAAGTGAGAGTGACAGTCCTCTTGTACTTATGTCACCATTGTGAATTTTGTATTAATTTCGGATGCAATTTCTGTGTTTCATCGTCAATAAGAAGGTCCAAGGGATACAGTAAACTTGAAGTAAAGCATCGGAATCTAAAACTGGACTCACAGGAGAGGTTCAAATCATAGAAAGTTAGAGTGTCAGTCCTCTTGTACTTAAGTCGTCATTCTGCCTTTTGTATTAAATTCGGATAACAACTCTGTGTTCCATCGTCAATAATAAGGTCCAAGGGATTCGGTAAACCTGAAGTGAAGCATCGGAATCTAAAACTGAACTCACAGGAGAGGTACAAATCATAGAAAGTTAGAGTGTCAGTCCTCTTGTACTTATGTCGGCATTGTGCCTTTTGAATTTAATTCCGGTGCTATTTCTGTGGTTCATTGTCAATAAGAAGGTCCAAGGGATACAGTAAACCTGAAGTGAAGCATCGGAATCTAAAACGGGACACACAGGAGAGGTTCAAATCATAGAAAGTGAGAGTGTCGGTCCTCTTTTACTTAAGTCGGCATTGTGCGTTTTCAATTTAATTCCGATGCAATATCTGTGTTTCATCTTCTATAAGAAGGTCCAAGGGATACAGTAAACCTGAAGTGAAGCATCGGAATCTAAAACTGGACTCACAGGAGATGTTCAAATCATAGGAAGTGAGATTGTCGGTCCTCTCGTACTAAAGTCGCCATTGTGTTTTTTGTATTAAATTCGGATGCAATTTCTGTGTTTCATCGTCAATAAGAAGGTCCAAGGGATACAGTAAATCTGAAGTGAAGCATCGGAATCTAAAACTGGACTCACAGGAGAGGTGCAAATCATAGAAAGTTAGTGTGTCAGTCCTCTTGTACTTAAGTCGGCATTGTACCTTTTGTATTAAATTCGGATGCAATTTCTGTGTTTCATCGTCAATAAGAAGGGCCAAGGGATACAGTAAACCTGAAGTGAAGCATCGGAATGTAAAACTGGACTCACAGGAGAGGTTCAAATCATAGAAAGTGAGAGGGTCAGTCCTCTTGTACTTAAGTCGGCATTGTGCCTTTTGAATTGAATTCCGATGCAATTTCTGTGTTTAATCGTCAATAAGAAGGTGCAAGGTATACAGTAACCCTGAAGTGAAGCATCGGAATCTAAAACTGGACTCACAGGAGAGGTTCAAATCATAGAAAGTGAGAGTGTTAGTCGTCTTCTACTTAGGTCGGCACTGTGCCTTTTGAATTTAATTCCGAAGCAATTTCTGGGTTTCATCGTCAATAAGAACGTCCAAGGGATACAGTAAACCTTAAGTGAAGCATCGGAATCCAAAACTGGACTCGCAGGAGAGGTTCAAATCACAGAATGTTAGAGCGTCAGTCCTCTTTTACTTAAGACGGCATTGTGCTATTTGTATTAATTTCGGATGCGATTTCTGTGTTTTATCGTCAACAAGATGGTCCAAGGGATACAGTAAACCTGAAGTGAAGCGTCGGAATCTAAATCTGACCTCACAGGAGAGGTTCGAATCATAGGAAGTGAGAGTGTCAGTCCTATTGTACTTAAGTCGGCATTGTGCCATTTGTATTAAATTCGGATGCAATTTCTGTGTTTCATCGTCAATAAGAAGGTCCAACAGATACAGTAAACATGAGGTGAAGCATCGGAATCTAAAACTGGATTCACAGGAGAGATTCAAATGTTAGAAAGTGAGAGTGTCAGTCCTCTTGTACTTAAGTCACCATTGTGACTTTTGTATTAATTTCGGATGCAATTTCTGTGTTTCATCGTCAATATGAAGGTCCAACAGATACAGTAAACCTGAGGTGAAGCATCGGAATCTAAAACTGGACTCACAGGAGAGGTTCGAATCATAGAAAGTGAGAGTGTCAGTTCTCTTGTACTTAAGTCGGAATTGTGCCTTTTGTATTAAATTCGGATGCAAACTCTGTGTTTCATTGTCAATAAGAAGGTCCAAGGGAAACAGTAAAACTGAAGTGAAGCATCGGAATCTAAAACTGGACTCACTGGAGAAGTTCAAATCATAGAAAGTTAGTGTGTCAGTCCTCTTGTACTTAAGTCGGCATTGTGCCTTTTGAATTTAATTCCGATGCAATTTCTGTGTTTCATCGTCAATAAGAAGGTGCAATGTATACAGTAAACCTGAAGTGAAGCATCGGAATCTAAATCTGACCTCACAGGAGAGGTTCGAATCATAGAAAGTGAGAGTGTCAGTCCTCTTGTACTTAAGTCGGCATTGTGCCATTTGTATTAAATTCGGATGCAATTTCTGTGTTTCGTCGTCAATAAGAAGGTCCAAGGGATACAATAAACCTGAAGTGAAGCATCGGAATCTAAAACTGGACTCACAGGGGAGGTTCAAATCATAGAAAGTGAGAGTGTCAGTCCTCTTGTACTTAAGTCGGCATTGTGCGTTTTAAATTTAATTCCGATGCAATTTCTATGTTTCATCGTCAATAAGAAGGTCCAAGGAATACAGTAAACCTGAAGTGAAGCATCGGAATCTAAAACTGGACTCACAGGAGAGGTTCAAATCATAAAAAGTTAGAGTGTCAGTCCTCTTGTACTTAAGTCGGCATTGTGCCTTTTGAATTTAATTCCGATGCTATTTCTGTGTTTTCCTTTGTCAATAAGAAGGTCCAAGGGATACAGTAAACCTGAAGTGAAGCATCGGAAACTAAAACTGGACTCACAGGAGAGGTGCAAATCATAGAAAGTTAGAGTGTCAGTATTCTTGTACTTAAGACGGCATTGTGCTTTTTGAATTTATTTCCGATGGAATTTCTGTGTTTCATCGTCAATAAGAAGGTGCAAGGTATACAGTAAACCTGAAGTGAAGCATCGGAATCTAAATCTGACCTCACAGGAGAAGTTCGAATCATGGAAAGTGAGAGTGTCAGTGCCCTTGTACGTAAGTCGGCATTGTGCCATCTGTATTAAATTCGGATGCAATTTCTGTGTTTCATCGTCAATAAGGAGGTCCAAGGGATACAGTAAACCTGAAGTGAAGCATCGGAATCTGAAACTTGACTCACAGGAGAGGTTCAAATCATAGAAAGTTAGAGTGTCAGTCCTCTTGTACTTAAGTCGCCATTGTGCCTTTTGTATTAAATTCGGATGCAATTTCTGTTTTCATCGTCAATAAGAAGGTCCAAGGGATACAGTAAACCTGAAGTAAAGCTTCGGAATCTAAAACTGGACTCACAGGAGAGGTTCAAATCATAGAAAGTTAGAGTGTCAGTCCTCTTGTACTTAAGTCGGCATTGTGCCTTTTGTATTAAATCCATATGCAAACTCTGTGTTTCATCGTCAAGAAGAAGGTCCAAGGGATACAGTAAACCTGAAGTGAAGTATCGGAATCTATAACTGGACTCACAGGAGTGGTTCAAATCATAAAAAGTTAGAGTGTCAGTCCTCTTGTACTTAAGTCGGCATTGTGCCTTTTGAATTTAATTACGATGCTATTTCTGTGTTTCATTGTCAATAAGAAGGTCCAAGGGATACAGTAAACCTGAAGTGAAGCATCGGAATCTAAAACTGGACTCACAGGAGGGATTCAAATCATAGAAAGTGAGAGTGTCAGTCCTCTTTTACTTAAGTCGGCATTGTGCGTTTTAAATTTAATTCCGATGCAATATCTGTGTTTCATCGTCAATAAGAACGTCCAAGGGATAAAGTAAACCTGAAGTGAAGCATCGGAATCTAGAACTGGACTCACAGGAGATGTTCAAATCATAGAAAGTGAGAGTGTCAGTCCTCTTGTACTTAGGCCGCCATTGTGATTTTTGTATTAAATTCGGATTCAGTTTCTGTGTTTCATCGTCAATAAGAAGGTCCAAGGGATACAGTAAACCTGAAGTGAAGCATCGGAATCTAAATCTGGACTCAAAGGAGAGGTGCAAATCATAGAAAGTTAGAGTGTCAGTCCTCTTGTACTTAAGTCGGCATTGTACCTTTTGAGTTAATTCGGATGCAAACTCTGTGTTTCATCGTCAATTAGAAGGTCCAAGGGATACAGTAAACCTGAAGTGGAGCATCGGAATGTAAAACTGGACTCACAGGAGCGGTTCAAATCATAGAAAGTGAGAGTGTCAGTCCTATTGTACTTAAGACGGCATTGTGCCTTTTGAATTTAATTCCGATTCAATTTCTGTGTTTCATCATCAATAAGAAGCTGCAAGGTATACAGTAAACCTGAAGTGAAGCATCGGAATCTAAAACTGGACTCACAGGAGAGGTTCAAATCATAGTAAGTGAGAATGTCAGTCCTCTTGTACTTAAGTCGGCATTGTGCCATTTGTATTAAATTCGGATGCAATTTCTGTGTTTCGTCGTCAATAAGAAGGTCCAAGGGATATAGTAAACCTGAACTGAAGCATCGGAATCTAAAACTGAACTCATAGGGGAGGTTCAAATCATAGAAAGTGAGAGTGTCAGTCCTCTTGTACTTAAGTCGCCATTGTGCCTTTTGTATTAAATTCGGATGCAATTTCAGTTTTCTTCGTCAATAAGAAGGTCCAAGGGATACAGTAAACCTGAAGTAAAGCATTGGGATCTAAAACTGGACTCACAGGAGAGGTTCAAATCATAGAAAGTTAGAGTGTAAGTCCTCTTGTACTTAAGTCGGCATTGTGCCTTTTGTATTAAATCCGGATGCAAACTCTGTGTTTCATCGTCAATAAGAAGGTCCAAGGGATACAGTAAACCTGAAGTGAAGCATCGGAATCTATAATTGGACTCACAGGAGTGGTTCAAATCATAAAAAGTTAGAGTGTCAGTCCTCTTGTACTTAAGTCACCATTGTGACTTTTGCATTAATTTCGGATGCAATTTCTGTGTTTCATCGTCAATATGAAGGTCCAAGGGATACAGTAAACCTGAAGTGAAGCATCGGAATCTAAAACAGGACTCACAGGAGAGGTTCAAATCATAGAATGTTAGAGTGTGAGTCCTCTTGTAATTAAGTCAGTATTGTGCCTTTTGTAATAAATTCGGATGCAATTTCTGTGATTCATCGTGAATAAGAAGGTCCAACAGATAAAGTAAACTTGAGGTGAAGCATCGGAATCTAAAACTGGACTCACAGGAGAGGTTCAAATCATAGAAAGTTAGAGTGTCAGTCCTCTTGTAATTAAGTCAGCATTGTGCCTTTTGTATTAAATTCGGATGCAATTTCTGTGATTCATCGTCAATAAGAAGGTCCAACAGATCCAGTAAACTTGAGGTGAAGCATCAGAATCTAAAACTGGGCTCACAGGAGAGGTTCAAATCATAGAAAGTGAGAGTGTCAGTTCTCTTGTAATTAAGTCGGAATTGTGCCTTTTGTACTAAAATTCGGATGCAAACTCTGTGTATCATTGTCAATAAGAAGGTCCAAGGGAAACAGTAAAACTGAAGGTAAGCATCGGAATCTAAAACTGGACTCACTGGAGAAGTTCAAATCATAGAAAGTGAGAGTGTCAGTCCTCTTGTACTTAAGTCGGCATTGTGCCATTTGTATTAAATTCGGATGCAATTTCTGTGTTTCGTCGTCAATAAGAAGGTCCAAGGGATACAATAAACCTAATGTGAAGCATCGGAATCTAAAACTGGACTCACAGGGGAGGTTCAAATCATAGAAAGTGAGAGTGTCAGTCCTCTTGTACTTAAGTCGCCATTGTGCCTTTTGTATTAAATTCGGATGCAATTTCTGTTTTCATCGTCAATAAGAAGGTCCAAGGGATACAGTAAACCTGAAGTAAAGCATCGGAATTTAAAACTGGACTCACAGAAGAGGTTCCAATCATAGGAAGTTAGAGTGTCAGTCCTCTTGTACTTAAGTCGGCATTGTGCCTTTTGTATTAAATTCGGATGCAATTTCTGTTTTCATCGTCAATAAGAAGGTCCAAGGGATACAATAAACCTAATGTGAAGCATCGGAATCTAAAACTGGACTCACAGGGGAGGTTCAAATCATAGAAAGTGAGAGTGTCAGTCCTCTTGTACTTAAGTCGGCATTGTGCCATTTGTATTAAATTCGGATGCAATTTCTGTGTTTCGTCGTCAATAAGAAGGTCCAAGGGATACAGTAAACCTGAAGTGAAGCATCGGAATCTAAAACTGGACTCACAGGAGAGATTCAAATCATAGAAAGTGAGAGTGTCAGTCCTCTTTTACGTAAGTCGGCATTGTGCGTTTTAAATGTAATTCCGATGCAATATCTGTGTTTCATCGTCAATAAGAAGGTCCAAGGGATAAAGTAAACCTGAAGTGAAGCATCGGAATCTAAAACTGGACTCACAGGAGATGTTCAAATCATAGAAAGTGAGAGGGTCAGTCCTCTTGTACTTAAGCCGCCATTGTGATTTTAGTATTAAATTCGGATGCTATTTCTGTGTTTCATCGTCAATAAGAAGGTCCAAGGGATACAGTAAACCTGAAGTGAAACATCGGAATCTAAAGCTGGACTCACAGGAGAGGTGCAAATCATAGAAAGTTAGAGTGTCAGTATTCTTGTACTTAAGACGGCATTGTGCTTTTTGAATTTAATTCCGATGGAATTTCTGTGTTTCATCGTCAATAAGAAGGTGCAAGGTGTACAGTAAACCTGAAGTGAAGCATCGGAATCTAAATCTGACCTCACAGGAGAAGTTCGATAAATGGAAAGTGAGAGTGTCAGTGCCCTTGTACATAAGTCGGCATTGTGCCATTGGTATTAAATTCGGATGCAATATCTGTGTTTCATCGTCAATAAGAAGGTCCAAGGGATACAGTAAATCTGAAGTGAAGCATCGGAATCTAAAACTGGACTCACAGGATAGGTTCAAATCATAGAAAGTGAGAGTGTCAGTCCCCTCGCATTTAAGTCGCCATTGTGCCTTTTGTATTAAATTCGGATGCAATTTCTGTGTTTCATCGTCAATAAGGAGGTCCAAGGGATACAGTAAACCTGAAGTGAAGCATCGGAATCTGAAACTTGACTCACAGGAGAGGTTCAAATCATAGAAAGTTAGAGTGTCAGTCCTCTTGTACTTAAGTCGCTATTGTGCCTTTTGTATTAAATTCGGATGCAATTTCTGTTTTCATCGTCAATAAGAAGGTCCAAGGGATACAGTAAACCTGAAGTAAAGCATCGGAATCTAAAACTGGACTCACAGGAGTGGTTCAAATCATAAAAAGTTTGAGTGTCAGTCCTCTTGTACTTAAGTCGGCATTGTGCCTTTTGAATTTAATTACGATGCTATATCTGTGTTTCATTGTCAATAAGAAGGTCCAAGGGATACAGTAAACCTGAAGTGAATCATCGGAATCTAAAACTGGACTCACAGGAGGGATTCAAATCATAGAAAGTGAGAGTGTCAGTCCTCTTTTACTTAAGTCGGCATTGTGCGTTTTAAATTTAATTCCGATGCAGTATCTGTGTTTCATCGTCAATAAGAAGGTCCAAGGGATAAAGTAAACCTGAAGTGAAGCATCGGAATCTAGAACTGGTCTCACAGGAGATGTTCAAATCATAGAAAGTGAGAGTTTCAGTCCTCTTGTACTTAGGCCGCCATTGTAATTTTTGTATTAAATTCGGATGCAGTTTCTGTGTTCCATCGTCAATAAGAAGGTCCAAGGGATACAGTAAACCTGAAGTGAAGCATCGGAATGTAAAACTGGACTCACAGGAGAGGTTCAAATCATAGAAAGTGAGAGTGTCAGTCCTCTTGTACTTAAGACGGCATTGTGCCTTTTGAATTAAATTCCGATTCAATTTCTGTGTTTCATCATCAATAAGAAGCTGCAAGGTATACAGTGAACCTGAAGTGAAGCATCGGAATCTAAAACTGGACTCACAGGAGAGGTTCAAATCATAGAAAGTTTGAGAGTCAGTCCTCTTGTACTTAAGTCGGCATTGTGCCATTTGTATTAAATTCGGATGCAATTTCTGTGTTTCGTCGTCAATAAGAAGGTCCAAGGGATATAGTAAACCTGAAGTGAAGCATCGGAATCTAAAACTGAACTCACAGGGGAGGTTCAAATCATAGAAAGTGAGAGTGTCAGTCCTCTTGTACTTAAGTCGCCATTGTGCCTTTTGTATTACATTCGGATGCAATTTCTGTTTTCATCGTCAATAAGAAGGTCCAAGGGATACAGTAAACCTGAAGTAAAGCATCGGAATCTAAAACTGGACTCACAGGAGAGGTTCAAATCATAGAAAGTTAGAGTGTCAGTCCTCTTGTACTTAAGTCGGCATTGTGCATTTTGTATTAAATCCGGATGCAAACTCTGTGTATCATCGTCAATAAGAAGGTCCAAGGGATACAGTAAACCTGAAGTGAAGCATCGGAATCTTTAACTGGACTCACAGGAGTGGTTCATATCATAAAAAGTTAGAGTGTCAGTCCTCTTGTACTTAAGTCGGCATTGTGCCTTTTGAATTTAATTACGATGCTATTTCTATGTTTCATTGTCAATAAGAAGGTCCAAGGGATACAGTAAACCTGAAGTGAAGCATCGGAATCTAAAACTGGACTCACAGGAGAGATTCAAATCATAGAATGTGAGAGTGTCAGTCCTCTTTTACTTAAGTCGGCATTGTGCGTTTTAAATTTAATTCCGATGCAATATCTGTGTTTCATCGTCAATAAGAAGGTCCAAGGGATAAAGTGAACCTGAAGTAAAGCATCGGAATCTAGAACTGGACTCACAGGAGATCTTCAAATCATAGAAAGTGAGAGTGTGAGTCCTCTTGTACTTAGGCCGCCATTGTGATTTTTGTATTAAATTCGGATGCAGTTTCTGTGTTTCATCGTCAATTAGAAGGTCCAAGGGATACAGTAAACCTGAAGTGAAGCATCGGAATCTAAAACTGAACTCACTGGAGAGGTGCAAATCATAGAAAGTTAGAGTGTCAGTCCTCTTGTACTTAAGTCAGCATTGTACCTTTTGTATTAAATTCGGATGCAAACTCTGTGTTTCATCGTCAATTAGAAGGTCCAAGGGATGCAGTAAACCTGAAATGAAGCATCGGAATGTAAAACTGGACTCACAGGAGAGGTTCAAATCATAGAAAGTGAGAGGGTCAGTCCTCTTGTACTTAAGACGGCATTGTGCCTTTTGAATTTAATTCCGATTCAATTTCTGTGTTTCATCGTCAATAAGAAGCTGCAAGGTATACAGTAAACCTGAAATGAAGCATCGGAATGTAAAACTGGACTCACAGGAGAGGTTCAAATCATAGAAAGTGAGAGTGTCAGTCCTCTTGTACTTAAGTCGGCATTGTGCCATTTGTATTAAATTCGGATGCAATTTCTGTGTTTCGTCGTCAATAAGAAGGTCCAAGGGATATAGTAAACCTGAAGTGAAGCATCGGAATCTAAAACTGAACTCACAGGGGAGGTTCAAATCATAGAAAGTGAGAGTGTCAGTCCTCTTGTACTTAAGTCGCCATTGTGCCTTTTGTATTAAATTCGGATGCAATTTCTGTTTTCATCGTCAATAAGAAGGTCCAAGGGATACAGTAAACCTGAAGTAGAGCATCGGAATCTAAAACTGGACTATCAGGAGAGGTTCAAATCATAGAAAGTTAGAGTGTCAGTCCTCTTGTACTTATGTCGGCATTATGCCTTTTGTATTAAATCCGTATGCAAACTCTGTGTTTCATCGTCAATAAGAAGGTCCAAGGGATACAGTAAACCTGAAGTGAAGCATCGGAATCTATAACTGGACTCACAGGAGTGGTTCAAATCATAAGAAGTTAGAGTGTCAGTCCTCTTGTACTTAAGTCGGCATTGTGCCTTTTGAATTTAATTACGATGCTATTTCTGTGTTCCATTGTCAATAAGAAGGTCCAAGGGATACAGTAAACCTGAAGTGAAGCATCGGAATCTAAGACTGGACTCACAGGAGGGATTCAAATCATAGAAAGTGACAGTGTCAGTCCTCTTTTACTTAAGTCGGCATTGTGCGTTTTAAATTTAATTCCCATGCAATATCTGTGTTTCATCGTCAATAAGATGGACGAAGGGATAAAGTAAACCTGAAGTGAAGCATCGGAATCTAGAACTAGACTCACAGGAGATGTTAAAATCATAGAAAGTGAGAGTGTCAGTATTCTTGTACTTAGGCCGCCATTGTGACTTTTGTATTAAATTCGGATGCAGTTTCTGTGTTTCATCGTCAATAAGAAGGTCCAAGGGATACAGTAAACCTGAAGTGAAGCATCGGAATCTAAAACTGGACTCACAGGAGAGGTGCAAATCATAGAAAATTAGAGTGTCAGTCCTCTTGTACTTAAGTCGGCATTGTACCTTTTGTATTAAATTCGGATGCAAACTCTGTGTTTCATCGTCAATTAGAAGGTCCAAGGGATACAGTAAACCTGAAGTGAAGCATCGGAATGTAAAACTGGACTCACAAGAGAGGTTCAAATCATAGTAAGTGAGAGTGTCAGTCCTCTTGTACTTAAGACGGCATTGTGCCTTTTGAATTTAATTCCGATTCAATTTCTGTGTTTCATCGTCAATAAGAAGCTGCAAGGTATACAGTAAACCTGAAGTGAAGCATCGGAATCTAAAACTGGACTCACCGGAGAGGTTCAAATCATAGAAAGTGAGAGTGTCAGTCCTCTTGTACTTAAGTCGGCATTGTGCCATTTGCATTAAATTCGGATGCAATTTCTGTGTTTCGTCGTCAATAAGAAGGTCCAAGGGATATAGTAAACCTGAAGTGAAGCATCGGAATATAAAACTGAACTCACAGGGGAGGTTCAAATCATAGAAAGTGAGAGTGTCAGTCCTCTTGTACTTAAGTCGCCATTGTGCCTTTTGTATTAAATTCGGATGCAATTTCTGTTTTCATCGTCAATAAGAAGGTCCAAGGGATACAGTAAACCTGAAGTAAAGCATCGGAATCTAAAACTGGACTATCAGGAGAGGTTCAAATCATAGAAAGTTAGAGTGTCAGTCCTCTTGTACTTAAGTCGGCATTATGCCTTTTGTATTAAATCCGGATGCAAACTCTGTGTTTCATCGTCAATAAGAAGGTCCAAGGGATACAGTAAACCTGAAGTGAAGCATCGGAATCTATAACTGGACTCACAGGAGTGGTTCAAATCATAAAAAGTTAGAGTGTCAGTCCTCTTGTACTTAAGTCGGCATTGTGCCTTTTGAATTTAATTACGATGCTATTTCTGTGTTTCATTGTCAATAAGAAGGTCCAAGGGATACAGTAAACCTGAAGTGAAGCATCGGAATCTAAGACTGGACTCACAGGAGGGATTCAAATCATAGAAAGTGAGAGTGTCAGTCCTCTTTTACTTAAGTCGGCATTGTGCGTTTTAAATTTAATTCCGATGCAATATCTGTGTTTCATCGTCAATAAGATGGACGAAGGGATAAAGTAAACCTGAAGTGAAGCATCGGAATCTAGAACTAGACTCACAGGAGATGTTCAAATCATAGAAAGTGAGAGTGTCAGTCCTCTTGTACTTAGGCCGCCATTGTGACTTTTGTATTAAATTCGGATGCAATTTCTGTTTTCATCGTCAATAAGAAGGTCCAAGGGATACAGTAAACCTGAAGTAAAGCATCGGAATCTAAAACTGGACTCACAGGAGTGGTTCAAATCATAGAAAGTTAGAGTGTCAGTCATCTTGTACTTAAGTCGGCATTGTGCCTTTTGTATTAAATCCGGATGCAAACTCTGTGTTTCATCGTCAATAAGAAGGTCCAAGGGATACAGTAAACCTGAAGTGAAGCATCGGAATCTATAACTGGACTCACAGGAGAAGTTCAAATCATAAAAAGTTAGAGTGTCAGTCCTCTTGTACTTAAGTCGGCATTGTGCCTTTTGAATTTAATTACGATGCTATTTCTGTGTTTCATTGTCAATAAGAAGGTCCAAGGGATACAGTGAACCTGAAGTGAAGCATCGGAATCTAAAACTGGACTCACAGGAGTGGTTCAAATCATAGAAAGTGAGAGTGTCAGTCCTCTTTTACTTAAGTCGGCATTGTGCGTTTTAAATTTAATTCCGATGCTATATCTGTGTTTCATCGTCAATAGGAAGGTCCAAGGGATAAAGTAAACCTGAAGTGAAGCATCGGAATCTAGAACTGGACTCACAGGAGAGGTGCAAATCATAGAAAGTTAGAGTGTCAGTCCTCTTGTACTTAAGTCGGCATTGTACCTTTTGTATTAAATTCGGATGCGAACTCTGTGTTTCATCGTCAATTAGAAGGTCCAAGGGATACAGTAAACCTGAAGTGAAACATCGGAATCTAAAACTGGACTCACAGGAGAGGTGCAAATGATAGAAAGTTAGAGTGTCAGTATTCTTGTACTTAAGACGGCATTGTGCTTTTTGAATTTAATTCCGATGGAACTTCTGTGTTTCATCGTCAATAAGAAGGTGCAAGGTATACAGTAAACCTGAAGTGAAGCATCGGAATCTAAATCTGACCTCACAGGAGAAGTTCGAATCATGGAAAGTGAGAGTGTCAATGCCCTTGTACATAAGTCGGCATTGTGCCATTTGTATTAAATTCGGATGCAATATCTGTGTTTCATCGTCAATAAGAAGGTCCAAGGGATACAGTAAACCTGAAGTGAAGCATCGGAATCTATAACTGGACTCACAGGAGAAGTTCAAATCATAAAAAGTTAGAGTGTCAGTCCTCTTGTACTTAAGTCGGCATTGTGCCTTTTGAATTTAATTACGATGCTATTTCTGTGTTTCATTGTAAATAAGAAGGTCCAAGGGATACAGTAAACCTGAAGTGAAGCATCGGAATCTAAAACTGGACTCACAGGAGAGATTGACATCATAGAAAGTGAGAGTGTCAGTCCTCTTTTACTTAAGTCGGCATTGTGCGTTTTAAATTTAATTCCGATGCAATATCTGTGCTTCATCGTCAATAGGAAGGTCCAAGGGATAAAGTAAACCTGAAGTGAAGCATCGGAATCTAGAACTGGACTCACAGGAGATGTTCAAATCATAGAAAGTGAGAGTGTCAGTCCTCTTGTTTTTAGGCCGCCATTGTGATTTTTGTATTAAATTCGGATGCAATTTCTGTGTTTCATCGTCAATAGGAAGGTCCAAGGGATACAGTAAACCTGAAGTGAAGCATCGGAATCTAAAACTGGACTCACAGGAGAGGTGCAAATCATAGAAAGTTAGAGTGTCAGTCCTCTTGTACTTAAGTCGGCATTGTACCTTTTGTATTAAATTCGGATGCAAACTCTGTGTTTCATCGTCAATTAGAAGGTCCAAGGGATACAGTAAACGTGAAGTGAAACATCGTAATCTAAAACTGGACTCACAGGAGAGGTGCAAATGATAGAAAGTTAGAGTGTCAGTATTCTTGTACTTAAGACGGCATTGTGCTTTTTGAATTTAATTCCGATGGAATTTCTGTGTTTCATCGTCAATAAGAAGGTGCAAGGTATACCGTAAACCTGAAGTGAAGCATCGGAATCTAAATCTGACCTCACAGGAGAAGTTCGAATCATGGAAAGTGAGAGTGTCAGTGCCCTTGTACATAAGTCGCCATTGTGCCATTTGTATTAAATTCGGATGCAATATCTGTGTTTCATCGTCAATAAGAAGGTCCAAGGGATACAGTAAACCTGAAGTGAAGCATCGGAATCTATAACTGGACTCACAGGAGAAGTTCAAATCATAAAAAGTTAGAGTGTCAGTCCTCTTGTACTTAAGTCGGCATTGTGCCTTTTGAATTTAATTAATATGCTATTTCTGTGTTTCATTGTAAATAAGAAGGTCCAAGGGATACAGTAAACCTGAAGTGAAGCATCGGAATCTAAAACTGGACTCACAGGAGAGATTGACATCATAGAAAGTGAGAGTGTCAGTCCTCTTTTACTTAAGTCGGCATTGTGCGTTTTAAATTTAATTCCGATGCAATATCTGTGCTTCATCGACAATAGGAAGGTCCAAGGGATAAAGTAAACCTGAAGTGAAGCATCGGAATCTAGAACTGCACTCACAGGAGATGTTCAAATCATAGAAAGTGAGAGTGTCAGTCCTCTTGTACTTAGGCCGCCATTGTGATTTTTGTATTAAATTCGGATGCAATTTCTGTGTTTCATCGTCAATAAGAAGGTCCAAGGGATACAGTAAACCTGAAGTAAAGCATCGGAATCTAAAAGTCGACTCACAGGAGAGGTTCAAATCATGGAAAGTTAGAGTGTCAGTCCTCTTGTACTTAAGTCGGCATTGTGCCTTTTGTATTAAATCCGAATGCAAACTCTGTGTTTCATCGTCAATAAGAAGGTCCAAGGGATACAGTAAACCTGAAGTCAAGCATCGGAATCTAAAACTGGACTCACAGGAGTGGTTCAAATCATAGAAAGTTAGAGTGTCAGTCATCTTGTACTTAAGTCGGCATTGTGCCTTTTGTATTAAATCCGGATGCAAACTCTGTGTTTCATCGTCAATAAGAAGGTCCAAGGGATACAGTAAACCTGAAGTGAAGCATCGGAATCTATAACTGGACTCACAGGAGAAGTTCAAATCATAAAAAGTTAGAGTGTCAGTCCTCTTGTACTTAAGTCGGCATTGTGCCTTTTGAATTTAATTACGATGCTATTTCTGTGTTTCATTGTCAATAAGAAGGTCCAAGGGATACAGTGAACCTGAAGTGAAGCATTGGAATCTAAAACTGGACTCACAGGAGTGGTTCAAATCATAGAAAGTGAGAGTGTCAGTCCTCTTTTACTTAAGTCGGCATTGTGCGTTTTAAATTTAATTCCGATGCAATATCTGTGTTTCATCGTCAATAGGAAGGTCCAAGGGATAAAGTAAACCTGAAGTGAAGCATCGGAATCTAGAACTGGACTCACAGGAGAGGTGCAAATCATAGAAAGTTAGAGTGTCAGTCCTCTTGTACTTAAGTCGGCATTGTACCTTTTGTATTAAATTCGGATGCGAACTCTGTGTTTCATCGTCAATTAGAAGGTCCAAGGGATACAGTAAACCTGAAGTGAAACATCGGTATCTAAAACTGGACTCACAGGAGAGGTGCAAATGATAGAAAGTTAGAGTGTCAGTATTCTTGTACTTAAGACGGCATTGTGCCTTTTGAATTTAATTACGATGCTATTTCTGTGTTTCATTGTAAATAAGAAGGTCCAAGGGATACAGTAAACCTGAAGTGAAGCATCGGAATCTAAAACTGGACTCACAGGAGAGATTGACATCATAGAAAGTGAGAGTGTCAGTCCTCTTTTACTTAAGTCGGCATTGTGCGTTTTAAATTTAATTCCGATGCAATATCTGTGCTTCATCGTCAATAGGAAGGTCCAAGGGATAAAGTAAACCTGAAGTGAAGCATCGGAATCTAGAACTGGACTCACAGGAGATGTTCAAATCATAGAAAGTGAGAGTGTCAGTCCTCTTGTTTTTAGGCCGCCATTGTGATTTTTGTATTAAATTCGGATGCAATTTCTGTGTTTCATCGTCAATAGGAAGGTCCAAGGGATACAGTAAACCTGAAGTGAAGCATCGGAATCTAAAACTGGACTCACAGGAGAGGTGCAAATCATAGAAAGTTAGAGTATCAGTCCTCTTGTACTTAAGTCGGCATTGTACCTTTTGTATTAAATTCGGACGCAAACTCTGTGTTTCATCGTCAATTAGAAGGTCCAAGGGATACAGTAAACGTGAAGTGAAACATCGTAATCTAAAACTGGACTCACAGGAGAGGTGCAAATGATAGAAAGTTAGGGTGTCAGTATTCTTGTACTTAAGACGGCATTGTGCTTTTTGAATTTAATTCCGATGGAATTTCTGTGTTTCATCGTCAATAAGAAGGTGCAAGGTATACCGTAAACCTGAAGTGAAGCATCGGAATCTAAATCTGACCTCACAGGAGAAGTTCGAATCATGGAAAGTGAGAGTGTCAGTGCCCTTGTACATAAGTCGGCATTGTGCCATTTGTATTAAATTCGGATGCAATATCTGTGTTTCATCGTCAATAAGAAGGTCCAAGGGATACAGTAAACCTGAAGTGAAGCATCGGAATCTATAACTGGACTCACAGGAGAAGTTCAAATCATAAAAAGTTAGAGTGTCAGTCCTCTTGTACTTAAGTCGGCATTGTGCCTTTTGAATTTAATTACGATGCTATTTCTGTGTTTCATTGTAAATAAGAAGGTCCAAGGGATACAGTAAACCTGAAGTGAAGCATCGGAATCTAAAACTGGACTCACAGGAGAGATTGACATCATAGAAAGTGAGAGTGTCAGTCCTCTTTTACTTAAGTCGGCATTGTGCGTTTTAAATTTAATTCCGATGCAATATCTGTGCTTCATCGACAATAGGAAGGTCCAAGGGATAAAGTAAACCTGAAGTGAAGCATCGGAATCTAGAACTGCACTCACAGGAGATGTTCAAATCATAGAAAGTGAGAGTGTCAGTCCTCTTGTACTTAGGCCGCCATTGTGATTTTTGTATTAAATTCGGATGCAATTTCTGTGTTTCATCGTCAATAAGAAGGTCCAAGGGATACAGTAAACCTGAAGTAAAGCATCGGAATCTAAAAGTCGACTCACAGGAGAGGTTCAAATCATGGAAAGTTAGAGTGTCAGTCCTCTTGTACTTAAGTCGGCATTGTGCCTTTTGTATTAAATCCGAATGCAAACTCTGTGTTTCATCGTCAATAAGAAGGTCCAAGGGATACAGTAAACCTGAAGTCAAGCATCGGAATCTAAAACTGGACTCACAGGAGAGGTTCAAATCATAGAAAGTGAGAGTGTCAGTCCTCTTGTACTTAAGTCGGCATTGTACCTTTTGTATTAAATTCGGATGCAAACTCTGTGTTTCATCGTCAATTTGAAGGTCCAAGGGATACAGTAAACCTGAAGTGAAGCATCGGAATGTAAAACTGGACTCACAGGAGAGGTTCAAATCATAGAAAGTGAGAGTGTCAGCCCTCTTGTATTTAAGTCGGCATTGTGCCATTTGTATTAAATTCGGATGCAATTTCTGAGTTTCGTCGTCAATAAGAAGGTCCAAGGGATACACTAAACCTGAATGAAGCTTCGGAATCTAAAACTGAACTCACAGGGGAGGTTCAAATCATAGAAACTGAGAGTGTCAGTCCTCTTGTACTTAAATCGGCATTGTGCCTTTTGTATTAAATCCGAATGCAAACTCTGTGTTTCATCGTCAATAAGAAGGTCCAAGGGATACAGTAAACCTGAAGTCAAGCATCGGAATCTAAAACTGGACTCACGGGAGAGATTCAAATCATAGAAAGTGAGAGTGTCAGTCATCTTTTACTTAAGTCGGCATTGTGCGTTTTAAATTTAATTCCGATGCAATATCTGTGTTTCATCGTCAATAGGAAGGTCCAAGGGATAAACTAAACCTGAAGTGAAGCATCGGAATCTCGAACTGGACTCACAGGAGATGTTCAAATCATAGAAAGTGAGAGTGTCAGTCCTCTTGTACTTAAGCCGCCATTGTGATTTTTGTATTAAATTCGGATGCAATTTCTGTGTTTCATCGTCAATAAGAAGTTCCAAGGGATACAGTAAACCTGAAGTGAAGCATCGGAATCTAAATCTGGACTCACAGGAGAGGTGCAAATCATAGAAAGTTAGAGTGTCAGTCCTCTTGTACTTGAGTCGGCATTGTACCTTTAGTATTAAATTCGGATGCAAACTCTGTGTTTCATCGTCAATTAGAAGGTCCAAGGGATACAGTAAACCTGAAGTGAAGCATCGGAATGTAAAACTAGACTCACAGGAGAGGTTCAAATCATAGAAAGTGAGAGTGTCAGTCCTCTTGTACTTAAGTCGGCATTGTGCCTTTTGAATTTAATTCCGATTCAATTTCTGTGTTTCATCGTCAATAAGAAGCTGCAAGGTACACAGTAAATCTGAAGTGAAGCATCGGAATCTAAAACTGGACTCACAGGAGAGGTTCAAATCATACAAAGTGAGAGTGTTAGTCCTCTTCTACTTAGGTCGGCACTGTGCCTTTTGAATTTAATTCCGATGCAATTTCTGTGTTTCATCGTCAATAAGAACGTCCAAGAGATACAGTAAACCTGAAGTGAAGCATCGGAATCTAAAACTTGACTAACAGGAGAGGTTCGAATCATAGAAAGTGAGAGTGTCAGTCCTCTTGTACTTAAGTCGGCATTGTGCCATTTGTATTAAATTCGGATGCAATTTCTGTGTTTCATCGTCAATAAGAATGTCCAAGGGATACAGTAAACCTGAGGTGAAGCATCGGAATCTAAAACTGGACTCACAGGAGAGGTTCAAATCATAGATAGTGAGAGTGTCAGTCCTCTTGTACTTAAGTCACCATTGTGACTTTTGTATTAATTTCGGATGCAATTTCTGTGTTCCATCGTCAATAAGAAGGTCCAACGGATACAGTAAACCTGAAGTGAAGCATCGGAATCTAAAACTGGGCTCACAGGAGAGGTTCAAATCATAGAAAGTGAGAGTGTCAGTCCTCTTGTACTTAAGTCGCCAGTGTGCCTTTTGTATTAAATTCGGATGCAGTTTCTGTGTTTAATCGTCAATAAGAAGGTCCAAGGGATACAGTAAACCTGAAGTAAAGCATCGGAATCTAAAACTGGACTCAAAGGAGAGGTTCAAATCATAGAAAGTTAGAGTGTCAGTCCTCTTGTACTTAAGTCGGCATTGTGCCTTTTGTATTAAATTCGGATGCAAACTCTGTGTTTCATCGTCAATAAGAAGGTCCAAGGGATACAGTAAACCTGAAGTGAAGCATCGGAATCTAAAATTGGACTCACAGGAGAGGTACAAATCATAGAAAGTTAGAGTGTCAGTCCTCTTGTACTTAAGTCGGCATTGTGCCTTTTGAATTTCATTCCGGTGCTATTTCTGTGGTTCATTGTCAATAAGAAGGTCCATGGGATACAGTAAACCTGAAGTGAAGCATCGGAATCTAAAACTGGACTCACAGGAGATGTTCAAATCATAGAAAGTGAGAGTGTCAGTCCTCTTTTACTTAAGTCAGCATTGTGCCTTTTAATTTGATTCCGATGCAATATCTGTGTTTCATCTTCTATAAGAAGGTCCAAGGGATACAGTAAACCTGAAGTGAAGCATCGGAATTTAAAACTGGACTCACAGGAGAGGTTCAAATCATAGAATGTGAGAGTGTTAGTCGTCTTCTACTTAGGTCGGCACTGTGCCTTTTGAATTTAGTTCCGAAGCAATTTCTGTGTTTCATCGTCAATAAGAACGTCCAAGGGATACAGTAAACCTGAAGTGAAGCATCGGAATCTAAAACTGGGCTCACAGGAGAGATTCAAATCATAGAAAGTTAGAGTGTCACTCCGCTTGTACTTAAGTCGGTAATGTGCCTTTTGTATTAAATTAGGATGCAATTTCTGTGTTTCATCGTCAATAAGAAGGTCCAAGGTATACAGAAAACCTTAAGTGAAGCATCGGAATCTAAAACTGGACTCGCAGGAGAGGTTCAAATCACAGAATGTTAGAGCGTAAGTCCTCTTTTACTTAAGACGGCATTGTGCTATTTGTATTAATTTCGGATGCGATTTCTGAGTTTTTGCGTCAACAAGAATGTCCAAGCGATACAGTAACCATGATGTGAAGCATCGGAATCTAAATCTGACCTCACAGGAGAGGTTCGAATCATAGAGAGTGGGAGTGTCAGTCCTCTTGTACTTAAGTCGGCATTGTGCCATTTGTATTAAATTCGGATGCAATTTCTGTGTTTCATCGTCAATAAGAAGGTCCAACAGATACAGTAAACATGAGGTGAAGCATCGGAATCTAAAACTGGACTCACAGGAGAGGTTCAACTCATACAAAGTGAGAGTGTCAGTCCTCATGTAATTAAGTCCCCATTGTGACTTTTGTATTAATTTTGGATGCAATTTCTGTGTTACATCGTCAATAAGAAGGTCCAAAGGATACAGTAAACCTGAAGTGAAGCATCGGAATCTAAAACTGGACTCACGGGAGAGGTTCAAATCAAAGAAAGTTAGAATGTCAGTCCTCTAGTACTTAAGTCGGCATTGTGCCATTTGTATTAAATTCGGGTGCAAACTCTGTGTTTGATCGTCAATACAAAGGTCCAAGGGATACAGTAAACCTGAAGTGAAGCATCGGAATCTAAAACTGGACTCACATGAGTGGTTCAAATCATAGAAAGTTAGAGTGTCAGTCCTCTTGTACTTAAGTCGGCATTGTGCCTTTTGAATTTAATTCCGATGCAATTTCTGTGTTTCATCGTCAATAAGAAGGTCCAAGGGATACAGTAAACCTGAAGTGAAGCATCGGAAACTAATAATGGACTCACAGCAAAGTTTCAAATCATAGAAAGTGAGAGTGTCAGTCCTCTTTTACTTAAGTCGATATTGTGCGGTTTGAATTTAATTCCGATGCAATTTTTATGTTTCATCATCTATAAGAAGGTCCAAGGGATACAGTAAACCTGAAGTGAAGCATCGGAATCTAAAACTGGACTCACAGGAGATGTTCAAATCATAGAAAGTGAGAGTGTCAGTCCTCTTGTACTTAAGTCGCCATTGTGATTTTTGTATTAAATTCGGATGCAATTTCTGTGTTTCATCGTCAATACGAAGGTCCAAGGGATACAGTAAACCTGAAGTGAAGCATCGGAATCTAAAACTCGACTCACAGGAGAGGTTCAAATCATAGAAAGTTAGAGTGTCAGTCCTCTTGTACTTAAGTCGGCATTGTACCTTTGGTATTAAATTCGGATGCAAACTCTGTGTTTCATCGTCAATTAGAAGGTCCAAGGGATACAGTTAAACTAAAGTGAAGCATCGGAATCTAAAACTGGACCCACAGGAGAGGTTCAAATCATGGAAAGTGAGAGTGACAGTCCTCTTGTACTTATGTCGGAATTGTGCCTTTTGAATTTAATTCCGATGCAATTTCTGTTTTTCATCGTCAATAAGAACGTCCAAGGGATACAGTAAACCTGAAGTGAAACATCGGAATCTAAAACTGGACTCACAGGAGAGGTTCAAAACAAAGAAAGTGAGAGTGTCAGTCCTCTTTTACTTAAGTCGGCATTGAGCCTTTTGACTTTAATTCCAATGCAATTTCTGTGTTTCATCGTCAATAAGAAGGTGCAAGGTATACAGTAAACCTGAAATGAAGCATCGGAATCTAAAACTGGACTTACAGGAGAGTTTCAAATCATAGAAAGTGAGAGTGTTAGTCCTCTTCTACTTAGGTTGGCATTGTGCCTTTTGAATTTAATTCCGATGCAATTACTGTGTTTCATCGTCTATAAGAACGTCCAAAGGATACAGTAAACCTGAAGTGAAGCATCGGAATCTAAAACTGGAGTCACAGGAGTGATTATAATCATAGAAAGTTAGAGTGTCACTCCTCTTGTACTTAAGTCGGTATTGTGAGTTTTGTATTAAATTCGGATGCAATTTCTGTGTTTCATCGTCAATAAGAAGGCCCAAGGTATACAGTAAACCTGAAGTGAAGCATCGGAATCTAAAACTGGACTCACAGGAGAGGTTCAAATCACAGAAAGTTAGAGTGTCACTCCACTTGTACTCAAGTCGGTATTGTGCCATTTGTATTAAATTCGGATGCAATTTCTGTGTTTCATCGTCAATAAGAAAGTCCAAGGGGTACAGTAAACCTGAAGTGAAGCATCGGAATCTAAAACTGGACTCAAAGGAGAGGTTCAAATCATAGAAAGTTAGAATGTAAGTCCTCTTGTACGTAAGTCGGCATTGTGCCTTTTGTATTAAATTCGGATGCAATTTCTGTCTTTCATCGTCAATAAGAAGGTCCAAGGGATACAGTAAACCTTAAGTGAAGCATCGGAATCTAAAACTGGACTCGCAGGAGAGGTTCAATCACAGAATGTTAGAGCGTTAGTCCTCTTTTACTTAAGACGGCATTGTGCTATTTGTATTATTTTCTAATGCGATTTCAGTGTTTTATCGTCAACATGAAGGTCCAAGGGATACAGTAAACCTGAAGTGAAGCATCGGAATCTAAATCTGACCTCACAGGAGAGGTTCGAATCATAGAAAGTGAGAGTGTCAGTCCTCTTGTACTTAAGTCGCCATTGTGATTTTTGTATTGAATTCGGATGCAATTTCTGTGTTTCATCGTCAATACGAAGGTCCAAGGGATACAGTAAACCTGAAGTGAAGCATCGGAATCTAAAACTGGACTCACAGGAGAGGTTCAAATCATAGAAAGTTAGAGTGTCAGTCCTCTTGTACTTGAGTCGGCATTGTACCTTTTGTATTAAATGCGGATGCAAACTCTGTGTTTCATCGTCAATTAGAAGGTCCAAGGGATACAGTAAACCTGAAGTGAAGCATCGGAATCTAAAACTTGACTCACAGGAGAGGTTCAAATCATAGAAAGTGAGAGTGTCAGTCCTCTTTTACTTAAGTCGGAATTGTGCCTTTTGAATTTAATTCCGATGCAATTTCTGTTTTTCATCGTCAATAAGAAGGTTCAAGGTATACAGTAAACCTGAAGTGAAGCATCGGAATCTAAATCTGACCTCACAGGAGAAGTTCGAATCATGGAAAGTGAGAGTATCAGTGCTCTTGTACTTAAGTCGGCATTGTGCCATTTGTATTAAATTCGGATGCAATTTCTGTGAATCATCGTCAATAAGAAGGTCCAAGGGATACAGTAAACCTGAAGTGAAGCATTGGAATCTAAAACTGGACTCACAGGATAGGTTCAAATCATAGAAAGTGAGAGTGTCAGTCCCCTTGTACTTAAGTCGCCATTGTGCCATTTGTATTAAATTCGGATGCAATTTCTGTGTTTCATCGTCAATAAGAAGGTCCAACGGAAACGGTAAACCTGAAGTGAAGCATCGGAATCTAAAACTGGACTCACTGGAGAGGATCGAATCATAGAGAGTGAGAGTGTCAGTCCTCTTGTACTTAAGTCGGCATTGTGCCATTTGTATTAAATTCGGATGCAATTTCGGTGTTTCATCGTCAATAAGAAAGTCCAACAGATACAGTAAACCTGAGGTGAAGCATCGGAATCAAAACTGGACTCACAGGAGAGGTTCAAATCATACAAAGTGAGAGTGTCAGTCCTCTTGTAATTAAGTCACCATTGTGACTTTTGTATTAATTTCGGATGCAATTTCTGTGTTTCATCGTCAAAAAGAAGGTCCAAAGGATACAGTAAACCTGAAGTGAAGCATCGGAATCTAAAACTGGACTCACGGGAGAGGTTCAAATCATAGAAAGTTAGAATGTCAGTCCTCTAGTACTTAAGTCGCCATTGTGCCTTTTGTATTAAATTCGGGTGCAAACTCTGTGTTTGATCGTCAATACAAAGGTCCAAGGGATGCAGTAAACCTGAAGTGAAGCATCGGAATCTAAAACTGGACTCACATGAGTGGTTCAAATCATAGAGAGTTAGAGTGTCAGTCCTCTTGTACTTAAGTCGGCATTGTGCCTTTTGAATTTAATTCCGATGCAATTTCTGTGTTTCATCGTCAATAAGAAGGTCCAAGGGATACAGTAAACCTGAAGTGAAGCATCGGAATCTAATAATGGACTCACAGCAGAGTTTCAAATCATAGAAAGTGAGATTGTAAGTCCTCATTTACTTAAGTCGTTATTGTGCGGTTTGAATTTAATTCCGATGCAATTTCTATGTTTCATCGTCTATAAGAAGGTCCAAGGGATACAGTAAACCTGAAGTGAAGCATCGGAATCTAAAACTGGACTCACAGGAGATGTCCAAATCATAGAAAGTGAGAGTGTCAGCCCTCTTGTACTTAAGTCGGCATTGTGCCTTTTGAATTTAATTCCGATGCAATTTTTATGTTTCATCGTCTATAAGAAGGTCCAAGGGATACAGTAAACCTGAAGTGAAGCATCGGAATCTAAAACTTTACTCACAGGAGATGTTCAAATCATAGAAAGTGAGAGTGTCAGTCCTCTTGTACTTAAGTCGCCATTGTGATTTTTGTATTAAATTCGGATGCAATTTCTGTGTTTCATCGTCAATACGAAGGTCCAAGGGATACAGTAAACCTGAAGTGATGCATCGGAATCTAAAACTCGACTCACAGGAGAGGTTCAAATCATAGAAAGTTAGAGTGTCAGTCCTCTTGTACTTAAGTCGGCATTGTACCTTTGGTATTAAATTCGGATGCAAACTCTGTGTTTCATCGTCAATTAGAAGGTCCAAGGGGTACAGTTAACCTAAAGTGAAGCATCGGAATCTAAAACTGGACTCACAGGAGAGGTTCAAATCATAGAAAGTGAGAGTGTTAGTCCTCTTCTACTTAGGTTGGCATTGTGCCTTTTGAATTTAATTCCGATGCAATTTCTGTTTTTCATCGTCATTAAGAACGTCCAAGGGATACAGTAAACCTGAAGTGAAACATCGGAATCTAAAACTGGACTCACAGGAGAGGTTCAAAACAAAGAAAGTGAGAGTGTCAGTCCTGTTTTACTTAAGTCGGCATTGAGCCTTTTGAATTTAATTCCAATGCAATTTCTGTGTTTCATCGTCAATACGAAGGTGCAAGGTATACAGTAAACCTGAAGTGAAGCATCGGAATCTAAAACTGGACTTACAGGAGAGTTTCAAATCATAGAAAGTGAGAGTGTTAGTCCTCTTCTACTTAGGTTGGCATTGTGCCTTTTGAATTTAATTCCGATGCAATTACTGTGTTTCATCGTCTATAAGAACGTCCAAGGGATACAGTAAACCTGAAGTGAAGCATCGGAATCTAAAACTGGAGTCACAGGAGTGATTATAATCATAGAAAGTTAGAGTGTCACTCCTCTTGTACTTAAGTCGGTATTGTGAGTTTTGTATTAAATTCGGATGCAAATTCTGTGTTTCATCGTCAATAAGAAGGCCCAAAGTATACAGTAAACCTGAAGTGAAGCATCGGAATCTAAAAATGGACTCACAGGAGAGGTTCAAATCACAGAAAGTTAGAGTGTCACTCCTCTTGTACTCAAGTCGGTATTGTGCCATTTGTATTAAATTCGGATGCAATTTCTGTGTTTCATCGTCAATAAGAAAGTCCAAGGGGTACAGTAAACCTGAAGTGAAGCATCGGAATCTAAAACTGGACTCAAAGGAGAGGTTCAAATCATAGAAAGTTAGAATGTAAGTCCTCTTGTACGTAAGTCGGCATTGTGCCTTTTGTATTAAATTCGGATGCAATTTCTGTCTTTCATCGTCAATAAGAAGGTCCAAGGGATACAGTAAACCTTAAGTGAAGAATCGGAATCTAAAACTGGACTCGCAGGAGAGGTTCAATCACAGAATGTTAGAGCGTTAGTCCTCTTTTACTTAAGACGGCATTGTGCTATTTGTATTAATTTCTAATGCGATTTCAGTGTTTTATCGTCAACATGAAGGTCCAAGGGATACAGTAAACCTGAAGTGAAGCATCGGAATCTAAATCTGACCTCACAGGAGAGGTTCGAATCATAGAAAGTGAGAGTGTCAGTCCTCTTGTACTTAAGTCGCCATTGTGATTATTGTATTGAATTCGGATGCAATTTCTGTGTTTCATCGTCAATACGAAGGTCCAAGGGATACAGTAAACCTGAAGTGAAGCATCGGAATCTAAAACTGGACTCACAGGAGAGGTTCAAATCATAGAAAGTTAGAGTGTCAGTCCTCTTGTACTTGAGTCGGCATTGTACCTTTTGTATTAAATGCGGATGCAAACTCTGTGTTTCATCGTCAGTTAGAAGGTCCAAGGGATACAGTAAACCTGAAGTGAAGCATCGGAATCTAATAATGGACTCACAGCAGAGTTTCAAATCATAGAAAGTGAGACTGTCAGTCCTCATTTACTTAAGTCGTTATTGTGCGGTTTGAATTTAATTCCGATGCAATTTCTATGTTTCATCGTCTATAAGAAGGTCCAAGGGATACAGTAAACCTGAAGTGAAGCATCGGAATCTAAAACTGGACTCACAGGAGATGTCCAAATCATAGAAAGTGAGAGTGTCAGTCCTCTTGTACTTAAGTCGGCATTATACCTTTTGTATTAAATTCGGATGCAAACTCTGTGTTTCATCGTCAATTAGAAGGTCCAAGGGATACAGTAAACCTGAAGTGAAGCATAGGAATCTAAAACTGGACTCACAGGAGAGGTTCAAATCATAGAAACTGAGAGTGTCAGTCCTCTTGTACTTAAGTCGGAATGGTGCCTTTTGAATTTAATTCCGATGCAATTTCTGTTTTTCATCGTCAATAAGAAGGTCCAAGGGATACAGTAAACCTGAAGTGAAACATCGGAATCTAAAACTGGACTCACAGGAGAGGTTCAAAACAAAGAATGTGAGAGTGTCAGTCCTCTTTTACTTAAGTCGGCATTGTGTGTTTTGAATTTAATTCCGATGCAATTTCTGTGTTTCATCGTCAATAAGAAGGTCCAAGAGATACAGTAAACCTGAAGTGAAGCATCGGAATCTAAAACTGGACTCACAGGAGATGTTCAAATCATTGAAAGTGAGAGTGTCAGTCCTCTTGTATTTAAGTCGCCATTGTGATTTTTGTATATAATTCGGATGTAATTTCTGTGTTTCATCGTCAATAAGAAGGTCCAAGGTATACAGTAACCTGAAGTGAAGCAAAGGAATCTAAAACTGGACTCACAGGAGAGGTTCAAATCATAGAAAGTTAGAGTGTCAGTCCTCTTGCACTTAAGTCGGCATTGTACCTTTTGTATTAAATTCGGATGCAAACTCTGTGTTTCATCGTCAATTAGAAGGTCCAAGGGATACAGTAAACCTGAAGTGAAGCATCAGAATCTAAAACTGGACTCACAGGAGAGGTTCAAATCATAGAAAGTGAGAGTGTCAGTCCTCTTCTACTTAGGTTGGCATTGTGCCTTTTGAATTTAATTCCGATGCAATTACTGTGTTTCATCGTCTATAAGAACGTCCAAAGGATACAGTAAACCTGAAGTGAAGCATCGGAATCTAAAACTGGAGTCACAGGAGTGATTATAATCATAGAAAGTTAGAGTGTCACTCCTCTTGTACTTAAGTCGGTATTGTGAGTTTTGTATTAAATTCGGATGCAATTTCTGTGTTTCATCGTCAATAAGAAGGCCCAAGGTATACAGTAAACCTGAAGTGAAGCATCGGAATCTAAAACTGGACTCACAGGAGAGGTTCAAATCACAGAAAGTTAGAGTGTCACTCCACTTGTACTCAAGTCGGTATTGTGCCATTTGTATTAAATTCGGATGCAATTTCTGTGTTTCATCGTCAATAAGAAAGTCCAAGGGGTACAGTAAACCTGAAGTGAAGCATCGGAATCTAAAACTGGACTCAAAGGAGAGGTTCAAATCATAGAAAGTTAGAATGTAAGTCCTCTTGTACGTAAGTCGGCATTGTGCCTTTTGTATTAAATTCGGATGCAATTTCTGTCTTTCATCGTCAATAAGAAGGTCCAAGGGATACAGTAAACCTTAAGTGAAGCATCGGAATCTAAAACTGGACTCGCAGGAGAGGTTCAATCACAGAATGTTAGAGCGTTAGTCCTCTTTTACTTAAGACGGCATTGTGCTATTTGTATTATTTTCTAATGCGATTTCAGTGTTTTATCGTCAACATGAAGGTCCAAGGGATACAGTAAACCTGAAGTGAAGCATCGGAATCTAAATCTGACCTCACAGGAGAGGTTCGAATCATAGAAAGTGAGAGTGTCAGTCCTCTTGTACTTAAGTCGCCATTGTGATTTTTGTATTGAATTCGGATGCAATTTCTGTGTTTCATCGTCAATACGAAGGTCCAAGGGATACAGTAAACCTGAAGTGAAGCATCGGAATCTAAAACTGGACTCACAGGAGAGGTTCAAATCATAGAAAGTTAGAGTGTCAGTCCTCTTGTACTTGAGTCGGCATTGTACCTTTTGTATTAAATGCGGATGCAAACTCTGTGTTTCATCGTCAATTAGAAGGTCCAAGGGATACAGTAAACCTGAAGTGAAGCATCGGAATCTAAAACTTGACTCACAGGAGAGGTTCAAATCATAGAAAGTGAGAGTGTCAGTCCTCTTTTACTTAAGTCGGAATTGTGCCTTTTGAATTTAATTCCGATGCAATTTCTGTTTTTCATCGTCAATAAGAAGGTTCAAGGTATACAGTAAACCTGAAGTGAAGCATCGGAATCTAAATCTGACCTCACAGGAGAAGTTCGAATCATGGAAAGTGAGAGTATCAGTGCTCTTGTACTTAAGTCGGCATTGTGCCATTTGTATTAAATTCGGATGCAATTTCTGTGAATCATCGTCAATAAGAAGGTCCAAGGGATACAGTAAACCTGAAGTGAAGCATTGGAATCTAAAACTGGACTCACAGGATAGGTTCAAATCATAGAAAGTGAGAGTGTCAGTCCCCTTGTACTTAAGTCGCCATTGTGCCATTTGTATTAAATTCGGATGCAATTTCTGTGTTTCATCGTCAATAAGAAGGTCCAACGGAAACAGTAAACCTGAAGTGAAGCATCGGAATCTAAAACTGGACTCACTGGAGAGGATCGAATCATAGAGAGTGAGAGTGTCAGTCCTCTTGTACTTAAGTCGGCATTGTGCCATTTGTATTAAATTCGGATGCAATTTCGGTGTTTCATCGTCAATAAGAAAGTCCAACAGATACAGTAAACCTGAGGTGAAGCATCGGAATCAAAACTGGACTCACAGGAGAGGTTCAAATCATACAAAGTGAGAGTGTCAGTCCTCTTGTAATTAAGTCACCATTGTGACTTTTGTATTAATTTCAGATGCAATTTCTGTGTTTCATCGTCAAAAAGAAGGTCCAAAGGATACAGTAAACCTGAAGTGAAGCATCGGAATCTAAAACTGGACTCACGGGAGAGGTTCAAATCATAGAAAGTTAGAATGTCAGTCCTCTAGTACTTAAGTCGCCATTGTGCCTTTTGTATTAAATTCGGGTGCAAACTCTGTGTTTGATCGTCAATACAAAGGTCCAAGGGATGCAGTAAACCTGAAGTGAAGCATCGGAATCTAAAACTGGACTCACATGAGTGGTTCAAATCATAGAGAGTTAGAGTGTCAGTCCTCTTGTACTTAAGTCGGCATTGTGCCTTTTGAATTTAATTCCGATGCAATTTCTGTGTTTCATCGTCAATAAGAAGGTCCAAGGGATACAGTAAACCTGAAGTGAAGCATCGGAATCTAATAATGGACTCACAGCAGAGTTTCAAATCATAGAAAGTGAGATTGTAAGTCCTCATTTACTTAAGTCGTTATTGTGCGGTTTGAATTTAATTCCGATGCAATTTCTATGTTTCATCGTCTATAAGAAGGTCCAAGGGATACAGTAAACCTGAAGTGAAGCATCGGAATCTAAAACTGGACTCACAGGAGATGTCCAAATCATAGAAAGTGAGAGTGTCAGCCCTCTTGTACTTAAGTCGGCATTGTGCCTTTTGAATTTAATTCCGATGCAATTTTTATGTTTCATCGTCTATAAGAAGGTCCAAGGGATACAGTAAACCTGAAGTGAAGCATCGGAATCTAAAACTTTACTCACAGGAGATGTTCAAATCATAGAAAGTGAGAGTGTCAGTCCTCTTGTACTTAAGTCGCCATTGTGATTTTTGTATTAAATTCGGATGCAATTTCTGTGTTTCATCGTCAATACGAAGGTCCAAGGGATACAGTAAACCTGAAGTGATGCATCGGAATCTAAAACTCGACTCACAGGAGAGGTTCAAATCATAGAAAGTTAGAGTGTCAGTCCTCTTGTACTTAAGTCGGCATTGTACCTTTGGTATTAAATTCGGATGCAAACTCTGTGTTTCATCGTCAATTAGAAGGTCCAAGGGGTACAGTTAACCTAAAGTGAAGCATCGGAATCTAAAACTGGACTCACAGGAGAGGTTCAAATCATAGAAAGTGAGAGTGACAGTCCTCTTGTACTTAAGTCGGAATTGTGCCTTTTGAATTTAATTCCGATGCAATTTCTGTTTTTCATCGTCAATAAGAACGTCCAAGGGATACAGTAAACCTGAAGTGAAACATCGGAATCTAAAACTGGACTCACAGGAGAGGTTCAAAACAAAGAAAGTGAGAGTGTCAGTCCTGTTTTACTTAAGTCGGCATTGAGCCTTTTGAATTTAATTCCAATGCAATTTCTGTGTTTCATCGTCAATAAGAAGGTGCAAGGTATACAGTAAACCTGAAGTGAAGCATCGGAATCTAAAACTGGACTTACAGGAGAGTTTCAAATCATAGAAAGTGAGAGTGTTAGTCCTCTTCTACTTAGGTTGGCATTGTGCTTTTTGAATTTAATTCCGATGCAATTACTGTGTTTCATCGTCTATAAGAACGTCCAAGGGATACAGTAAACCTGAAGTGAAGCATCGGAATCTAAAACTGGAGTCACAGGAGTGATTATAATCATAGAAAGTTAGAGTGTCACTCCTCTTGTACTTAAGTCGGTATTGTGAGTTTTGTATTAAATTCGGATGCAAATTCTGTGTTTCATCGTCAATAAGAAGGCCCAAAGTATACAGTAAACCTGAAGTGAAGCATCGGAATCTAAAAATGGACTCACAGGAGAGGTTCAAATCACAGAAAGTTAGAGTGTCACTCCTCTTGTACTCAAGTCGGTATTGTGCCATTTGTATTAAATTCGGATGCAATTTCTGTGTTTCATCGTCAATAAGAAAGTCCAAGGGGTACAGTAAACCTGAAGTGAAGCATCGGAATCTAAAACTGGACTCAAAGGAGAGGTTCAAATCATAGAAAGTTAGAATGTAAGTCCTCTTGTACGTAAGTCGGCATTGTGCCTTTTGTATTAAATTCGGATGCAATTTCTGTCTTTCATCGTCAATAAGAAGGTCCAAGGGATACAGTAAACCTTAAGTGAAGAATCGGAATCTAAAACTGGACTCGCAGGAGAGGTTCAATCACAGAATGTTAGAGCGTTAGTCCTCTTTTACTTAAGACGGCATTGTGCTATTTGTATTAATTTCTAATGCGATTTCAGTGTTTTATCGTCAACATGAAGGTCCAAGGGATACAGTAAACCTGAAGTGAAGCATCGGAATCTAAATCTGACCTCACAGGAGAGGTTCGAATCATAGAAAGTGAGAGTGTCAGTCCTCTTGTACTTACGTCGCCATTGTGATTATTGTATTGAATTCGGATGCAATTTCTGTGTTTCATCGTCAATACGAAGGTCCAAGGGATACAGTAAACCTGAAGTGAAGCATCGGAATCTAAAACTGGACTCACAGGAGAGGTTCAAATCATAGAAAGTTAGAGTGTCAGTCCTCTTGTACTTGAGTCGGCATTGTACCTTTTGTATTAAATGCGGATGCAAACTCTGTGTTTCATCGTCAATTAGAAGGTCCAAGGGATACAGTAAACCTGAAGTGAAGCATCGGAATCTAATAATGGACTCACAGCAGAGTTTCAAATCATAGAAAGTGAGATTGTCAGTCCTCATTTACTTAAGTCGTTATTGTGCGGTTTGAATTTAATTCCGATGCAATTTCTATGTTTCATCGTCTATAAGAAGGTCCAAGGGATACAGTAAACCTGAAGTGAAGCATCGGAATCTAAAACTGGACTCACAGGAGATGTCCAAATCATAGAAAGTGAGAGTGTCAGTCCTCTTGTATTTAAGTCGGCATTATACTTTTTGTATTAAATTCGGATGCAAACTCTGTGTTTCATCGTCAATTAGAAGGTCCAAGGGATACAGTAAACCTGAAGTGAAGCATAGGAATCTAAAACTGGACTCACAGGAGAGGTTCAAATCATAGAAACTGAGAGTGTCAGTCCTCTTGTACTTAAGTCGGAATGGTGCCTTTTGAATTTAATTCCGATGCAATTTCTGTTTTTCATCGTCAATAAGAAGGTCCAAGGGATACAGTAAACCTGAAGTGAAACATCGGAATCTAAAACTGGACTCACAGGAGAGGTTCAAAACAAAGAATGTGAGAGTGTCAGTCCTCTTTTACTTAAGTCGGCATTGTGTGTTTTGAATTTAATTCCGATGCAATTTCTGTGTTTCATCGTCAATAAGAAGGTCCAAGAGATACAGTAAACCTGAAGTGAAGCATCGGAATCTAAAACTGGACTCACAGGAGATGTTCAAATCATTGAAAGTGAGAGTGTCAGTCCTCTTGTATTTAAGTCGCCATTGTGATTTTTGTATATAATTCGGATGTAATTTCTGTGTTTCATCGTCAATAAGAAGGTCCAAGGTATACAGTAACCTGAAGTGAAGCAAAGGAATCTAAAACTGGACTCACAGGAGAGGTTCAAATCATAGAAAGTTAGAGTGTCAGTCCTCTTGCACTTAAGTCGGCATTGTACCTTTTGTATTAAATTCGGATGCAAACTCTGTGTTTCATCGTCAATTAGAAGGTCCAAGGGATACAGTAAACCTGAAGTGAAGCATCAGAATCTAAAACTGGACTCACAGGAGAGGTTCAAATCATAGAAAGTGAGAGTGTCAGTCCTCTAGTACTTAAGTCGGCATTGAACCTTTTGAATTTAATTCCGATGCAATTTCTGTGTTTCATCGTCAATAAGAAGGTGCAAGGTATACTGTATACCTGAAGTGAAGCATCGGAATCTAAAACTGGACTTACAGGAGAGGTTCAAATCATAGAAAGTGAGAGTGTTAGTCCTCTTCTACTTAGGTCGGCATTGTGCCTTTTGAATTTATTTCCGATGCAATTTCTGTGTTTCATCGTCTATAAGAACGTCCAAGGGATACAGTAAACCTGAAGTGAAGCATCGGAATCTTAAACTGGAGTCACAGGAGTGATTATAATCATAGAAAGTTAGAGTGTCACTCCTCTTGTACTTAAGTCTGTATTGTGAGTTTTGTATTAAATTCGGATGCAATTTCTGTGTTTCATCGTCAATAAGAAGGCCCCAAGTATACAGTAAAACTGAAGCGAAGCATCGGAATCTAAAACTGGACTCACAGGGGAGGTTCAAATCATAGAAAGTTAGAGTGTCACTCCTCTTGTACTCAAGTCGCTATTGTGCCATTTGTATTAAATTCGGATGCAATTTCTGTGTTTCATCGTCAATTAGAAGGTCCAAGGGATACAGTAAACCTGAAGTGAAGCATCGGAATCTAATAATGGACTCACAGCAGAGTTTCAAATCATAGAAAGTGAGATTGTCAGTCCTCATTTACTTAAGTCGTTATTGTGCGGTTTGAATTTAATTCCGATGCAATTTCTATGTTTCATCGTCTATAAGAATGTCCAAGGGATACAGTAAACCTGAAGTGAAGCATCGGAATCTAAAACTGGACTCACAGGAGATGTCCAAATCATAGAAAGTGAGAGTGTCAGTCCTCTTGTACTTAAGTCGGCATTATACCTTTTGTATTAAATTCGGATGCAAACTCTGTGTTTCATCGTCAATTAGAAGGTCCAAGGGATACAGTAAACCTGAAGTGAAGCATAGGAATCTAAAACTGGACTCACAGGAGAGGTTCAAATCATAGAAACTGAGAGTGTCAGTCCTCTTGTACTTAAGTCGGAATGGTGCCTTTTGAATTTAATTCCGATGCAATTTCTGTTTTTCATCGTCAATAAGAAGGTCCAAGGGATACAGTAAACCTGAAGTGAAACATCGGAATCTAAAACTGGACTCACAGGAGAGGTTCAAAACAAAGAATGTGAGAGTGTCAGTCCTCTTTTACTTAAGTCGGCATTGTGTGTTTTGAATTTAATTCCGATGCAATTTCTGTGTTTCATCGTCAATAAGAAGGTCCAAGAGATACAGTAAACCTGAAGTGAAGCATCGGAATCTAAAACTGGACTCACAGGAGATGTTCAAATCATTGAAAGTGAGAGTGTCAGTCCTCTTGTATTTAAGTCGCCATTGTGATTTTTGTATATAATTCGGATGTAATTTCTGTGTTTCATCGTCAATAAGAAGGTCCAAGGTATACAGTAACCTGAAGTGAAGCAAAGGAATCTAAAACTGGACTCACAGGAGAGGTTCAAATCATAGAAAGTTAGAGTGTCAGTCCTCTTGCACTTAAGTCGGCATTGTACCTTTTGTATTAAATTCGGATGCAAACTCTGTGTTTCATCGTCAATTGGAAGGTCCAAGGGATACAGTAAACCTGAAGTGAAGCATCAGAATCTAAAACTGGACTCACAGGAGAGGTTCAAATCATAGAAAGTGAGAGTGTCAGTCCTCTAGTACTTAAGTCGGCATTGAACCTTTTGAATTTAATTCCGATGCAATTTCTGTGTTTCATCGTCAATAAGAAGGTGCAAGGTATACTGTATACCTGAAGTGAAGCATCGGAATCTAAAACTGGACTTACAGGAGAGGTTCAAATCATAGAAAGTGAGAGTGTTAGTCCTCTTCTACTTAGGTCGGCATTGTGCCTTTTGAATTTATTTCCGATGCAATTTCTGTGTTTCATCGTCTATAAGAACGTCCAAGGGATACAGTAAACCTGAAGTGAAGCATCGGAATCTTAAACTGGAGTCACAGGAGTGATTATAATCATAGAAAGTTAGAGTGTCACTCCTCTTGTACTTAAGTCTGTATAGTGAGTTTTGTATTAAATTCGGATGCAATTTCTGTGTTTCATCGTCAATAAGAAGGCCCCAAGTATACAGTAAAACTGAAGCGAAGCATCGGAATCTAAAACTGGACTCACAGGGGAGGTTCAAATCATAGAAAGTTAGAGTGTCACTCCTCTTGTACTCAAGTCGCTATTGTGCCATTTGTATTAAATTCGGATGCAATTTCTGTGTTTCATCGTCAATAAGAAAGTCCAAGGGGTACTGTAAACCTGAAGTGAAACATCGGAATCTAAAACTGGACTCACAGGAGAGGTTCAAATCATAGAAAGTTAGAATGTTAGTCCTCTTGTACTTAAGTCGGCATTGTGCAGTTTGTATTAAATTCGGATGCAATTTCTGTCTTTCATCGACAATAAGAAGGTCCAAGGGATTCAGTATACCTTAAGTGAAGCATCGGAATCTAAAACTGGACATGCAGGAGAGGTTCAATCACAGAATGTTAGAGCGTCAGTCCTCTTTTACTTAAGACGGCATTGTGCTATTTGTATTAATTTCTAATGCGATTTCAGTGTTTTATCGTCAACAAGAAGGTCCAAGGGATACAGTAAACATGAAGTGAAGCATCGGAATCTAAATCTGACCTCACAGGAGAGGTTCGAATCATAGAAAGTGAGAGTGTCAGTTCTCTTGTACTTAAGTCGCCATTGTGATTTTTGTATTAAATTCGGATGCAATTTCTGTGTTTCATCGTCAATACGAAGGTCCAAGGGATACAGTAAACCTCAAGTGAAGCATCGGAATCTAAAACTGGACTCACAGGAGAGGTTCAAATCATAGAAAGTGAGAGCGTCAGTCCTCTTGTACTTAAGTCGTAATTGTGCCTTTTGAATTTAATTCCGATGCAATTTCTGTTTTTCATCGTCAATAAGAAGGTTCAAGGTATACAGTAAACCTGAAGTGAAGCATCGGAATCTAGATCTGGACTCACTCGAGAGGTTCAAATCATAGAAAGTTAGCGTGTCAGTCCTCTTGTACTTAAGTCGGCATTGTGCGTTTTGAATTTAATTACGATGCAATTTCTGTGTTTCATCGTCAATAAGAAGGTCCAAGGGATACAGTAAACCAGAAGTGAAGCATCGGAATCTAAAACTGGACTCACAGGAGAGGTTCAAAACAAAGAAAGTAAGAGTGTCAGTCCTCTTTCACTTAAGTCGGCATTGTGTTTTTTGAATTTAATTCCGATGCAATTTCAGTGTTTTATCGTCAATAAGAAGGTCCAAGGGATACAGTAAACCTGAAGTGAAGCATCGGAATCTAAAACTGGACTCACAGGAGATGTTCAAATCATAGAAAGTGAGAGTGTCAGTCCTCTTGTACTTAATTCTCCATTGTGATTTTTGTATTAAATTCGGATGTAATTTCTGTGTTTCATCGGCAATAAGATGGTCCAAGGCATACAGTAACCAGAAGTGAAGCAAAGGAATCTAAAACTGGACTCGCAGGAGAGGTTCAAATCATAGAATGTTAGAGTGTCAGTCCTCTTGCACTTAAGTCGGCATTGTACCTTTTGTATCAAATTCGGATGCAATTTCTGTGTTTCATCGTCAATAAGAAGGTCCAAGGCATACAGTAACCTGAAGTGAAGCATCGGAATTTAAAACTGGACTAACAGGAGAGGTTCAAATCATAGAAAGTGAGAGTGTTAGTCCTCTTCTACTAAGGTCGGCATTGTGCCTTTTGAATTTTATTCCGATGCAATTTCTGTGTTTCATCGTCAATAAGAACGTCCAAGGGATACAGTAAACCTGAAGTGAAGCATCGGAATCTAAAACTGGACTCACAGGAGAGATTCAAATCATAGAAAGTTAGAGTGACACTCCTCTTGTACTTAAGTCGGTATTGTGAGTTTTGTATTAAATTCGGATGGAATTTCTGTTTCATCGTCAATAAGAAGGTCCAAGGTATACAGTAAACCTGAAATGAAGCATCGGAATCTAAAACTGGACTCACAGGAGAGGTTCAAATCATAGAAAGATAGAGTGTCACTCCTCTTGTACTCAAGTCGGTATTGTGCGTTTTGTATTAAATTCCGATGCAGTTTTGTATTTTATCGTCAATAAGAAGGTCCAAGGGATACAGTAACCCTGAAGTGAAGCATCGGAATCTAATACTGACTTCACAGGAGAGGTTCAAATCATAGAAAGTGAGAGTGTCAGTCCTATTGTACTTAAGTCGGCATTGTGCCATTTGTATTAAATTCGGATGCAATTTCTGTGTTTCATCGTCAATAAGAAGGTCCAAGGCATACAGTTAACCTGAAGTGAAGCATCGGAATTTAAAACTGGACTCACAGGAGAGGTTCAAATCATAGAAAGTGAGAGTGTCAGTCCTCTTTTACTTATGTCGGGATATTGCGTTTTGAATTTAATTCCGATGCAATTTCTGTGTTTCATCGTCAATAAGAAGGTCCAAGAAATACAGTAGACCTGAAGTGAAGCATCGGAATCTAAAACTGGACTCACAGGAGAGGTTCAAATCATAGAAAGTGAGAGTGTTAGTCCTCTTCTACTTAAGTCGGCATTGTGCCTTTTGAATTTAACTCCGATGCAATTTCTGTGTTTCATCGTCAATAAGAACGTCCAAGGGATACAGTAAACCCTTAAGTGAAGCATCGGAATCTAAAACTGGACTCACAGGAGGGATTCAAATCATAGAAAGTTAGAGTGACACTCCTCTTGTACTTAAGTCGGTATTGTGAGTTTTGTATTAAATTCGGATGCAATTTCAGTGTTTCATCGTCAATAAGAAGGTCCAAGGTATACAGTAAACCTGAAGTGAAGCATCTGAATCTAAAACTGGACTCACAGGTGAGGTTCAAATCATAGAAAGTTAGAGTGTCACTCCTCTTGTACTTAAGTCGACATTGTGCCATTTGTATTAAATTCGGATGCTATTTCTGTGTTTCAACGTCAATAAGAAGGTCCAAGGGATACAGTAAACCTGAAGTGAAGCAGCTGAATCCTAAACTGGACTCACAGGAGAGGTTCAAATCATAGAAAGTGAGAGTGTCAGTCCTCTTGTACTTAAGTCGGCATTGTGCCATTTGTATTACATTCGGATGCAATTCCTGTATTTCATAGTCAATAAGAAGGTCCAAGGGATACACTAAACCTGAAGTGAAACATCGGAATCTAAAACTGGAGTCACAGGAGTGATTATAATCATAGAAAGTTAGAGTGTCACTCCTCTTGTACTTAAGTCTGTATTGTGAGTTTTGTATTAAATTCGGATGCAATTTCTGTGTTTCATCGTCAATACGAAGGTCCAAGGGATACAGTAAACCTGAAGTGAAGCATCGGAATCTAAAACTGGACTCACAGGAGAGGTTCAAATCATAGAAAGTTAGAGTGTCAGTCCTCTTGTACTTGAGTCGGCATTGTACCTTTTGTATTAAGTACGGATGCAAACTCTGTGTTTCATCGTCAATTAGAAGGTCCAAGGGATACAGTAAACCTGAAGTGAAGCATCGGAATCTAATAATGGACTCACAGCAGAGTTTCAAATCATAGAAAGTGAGATTGTCAGTCCTCATTTACTTACGTCGTTATTGTGCGGTTTGAATTTAATTCCGATGCAATTTCTATGTTTCATCGTCTATAAGAAGGTCCAAGGGATACAGTAAACCTGAAGTGAAGCATCGGAATCTAAAACTGGACTCACAGGAGATGTCCAAATCATAGAAAGTGAGAGTGTCAGTCCTCTTGTACTTAAGTCGGCATTATACCTTTTGTATTAAATTCGGATGCAAACTCTGTGTTTCATCGTCAATTAGAAGGTCCAAGGGATACAGTAAACCTGAAGTGAAGCATAGGAATCTAAAACTGGACTCACAGGAGAGGTTCAAATCATAGAAACTGAGAGTGTCAGTCCTCTTGTACTTAAGTCGGAATGGTGCCTTTTGAATTTAATTCCGATGCAATTTCTGTTTTTCATCGTCAATAAGAAGGTCCAAGGGATACAGTAAACCTGAAGTGAAACATCGGAATCTAAAACTGGACTCACAGGAGAGGTTCAAAACAAAGAATGTGAGAGTGTCAGTCCTCTTTTACTTAAGTCGGCATTGTGTGTTTTGAATTTAATTCCGATGCAATTTCTGTGTTTCATCGTCAATAAGAAGGTCCAAGAGATACAGTAAACCTGAAGTGAAGCATCGGAATCTAAAACTGGACTCACAGGAGATGTTCAAATCATTGAAAGTGAGAGTGTCAGTCCTCTTGTATTTAAGTCGCCATTGTGATTTTTGTATATAATTCGGATGTAATTTCTGTGTTTCATCGTCAATTAGAAGGTCCAAGGGATACAGTAAACCTGAAGTGAAGCATCAGAATCTAAAACTGGACTCACAGGAGAGGTTCAAATCATAGAAAGTGAGAGTGTCAGTCCTCTAGTACTTAAGTCGGCATTGAACCTTTTGAATTTAATTCCGAAGCAATTTCTGTGTTTCATCGTCAATAAGAAGGTGCAAGGTATACTGTATACCTGAAGTGAAGCATCGGAATCTAAAACTGGACTTACAGGAGAGGTTCAAATCATAGAAAGTGAGAGTGTTAGTCCTCTTCTACTTAGGTCGGCATTGTGCCTTTTGAATTTATTTCCGATGCAATTTCTGTGTTTCATCGTCTATAAGAACGTCCAAGGGATACAGTAAACCTGAAGTGAAGCATCGGAATCTTAAACTGGAGTAACAGGAGTGATTATAATCATAGAAAGTTAGAGTGTCACTCCTCTTGTACTTAAGTCTGTATTGTGAGTTTTGTATTAAATTCGGATGCAATTTCTGTGTTTCATCGTCAATAAGAAGGCCCCAAGTATACAGTAAAACTGAAGCGAAGCATCGGAATCTAAAACTGGACTCACAGGGGCGGTTCAAATCATAGAAAGTTAGAGTGTCACTCCTCTTGTACTCAAGTCGCTATTGTGCCATTTGTATTAAATTCGGATGCAATTTCTGTGTTTCATCGTCAATAAGAAAGTCCAAGGGGTACTGTAAACCTGAAGTGAAGCATCGGAATCTAAAACTGGACTCACAGGAGAGGTTCAAATCATAGAAAGTTAGAATGTTAGTCCTCTTGTACTTAAGTCGGCATTGTGCAGTTTGTATTAAATTCGGATGCAATTTCTGTCTTTCATCGTCAATAAGAAGGTCCAAGGGATTCAGTATACCTTAAGTGAAGCATCGGAATCTAAAACAGGACATGCAGGAGAGGTTCAATCACAGAATGTTAGAGCGTCAGTCCTCTTTTACTTAAGACGGCATTGTGCTATTTGTATTAATTTCTAATGCGATTTCAGTGTTTTATCGTCAACAAGAAGGTCCAAGGGATACAGTAACCCTGAAGTGAAGCATCGGAATCTAAAACTGGACTCACTGGAGAGGTTCAAAACAAAGAAAGTGAGAGTGTCAGTCCTCTTTCACTTAAGTCGGCATTGTGTTTTTTGAATTTAATTCCGATGCAATTTCAGTGTTTTATCGTCAATAAGAAGGTCCAAGGGATACAGTAAACCTGAAGTGAAGCATCGGAATCTAAAACTGGACTCACAGGAGATGTTCAAATCATAGAAAGTGAGAGTGTCAGTCCTCTTGTACTTGAGGCTCCATTGTGATTTTTGTATTAAATTCGGATGTAATTTCTGTGTTTCATCGTCAATAAGATGGTCCAAGGCATACAGTAACCAGAAGTGAAGCAAAGGAATCTAAAACTGGACTCACAGGAGAGGTTCAAATCATAGAATGTTAGAGTGTCAGTCCTCTTGCACTTAAGTCGGCATTGTACCTTTTGTATCAAATTCGGATGCAATTTCTGTGTTTCATCGTCAATAAGAAGGTCCAAGGCATACAGTAACCTGAGGTGAAGCATCGGAATTTAAAACTGGACTCACAGGAGAGGTTCAAATCATAGAAAGTGAGAGTGTTAGTCCTCTTCTACTTAGGTCGGCATTGTGCTTTTTGAATTTTATTCCGATGCAATTTCTGTGTTTCATCGTCAATAAGAACGTCCAAGGGATACAGTAAACCTGAAGTGAAGCATCGGAATCTAAAACTGGACTCACAGGAGAGATTCAAATCATAGAAAGTTAGAGTGACACTCCTCTTGTACTTAAGTCGGTATTGTGAGTTTTGTATTAAATTCGGATGGAATTTCTGTTTCATCGTCAATAAGAAGGTCCAAGGTATACAGTAAACCTGAAATGAAGCATCGGAATCTAAAACTGGACTCACAGGAGAGGTTCAAATCATAGAAAGATAGAGTGTTACTCCTCTTGTACTCAAGTCGGTATTGTGCGTTTTGTATTAAATTCCGATGCAGTTTTGTATTTTATCGTCAATAAGAAGGTCCAAGGGATACAGTAAACCTGAAGTGAAGCATCGGAATCTAATACTGACTTCACAGGAGAGGTTCAAATCATAGAAAGTGAGAGTGTCAGTCCTATTGTACTTAAGTCGGCATTGTGCCATTTGTATTAAATTCGGATGCAATTTCTGTGTTTCATCGTCAATAAGAAGGTCCAAGGCATACAGTTAACCTGAAGTGAAGCATCGGAATTTAAAACTGGACTCACAGGAGAGGTTCAAATCATAGAAAGTGAGAGTGTCAGTCCTCTTTTACTTATGTCGGGATATTGCGTTTTGAATTTAATTCCGATGCAATTTCTGTGTTTCATCGTCAATAAGAAGGTCCAAGAAATACAGTAGACCTGAAGTGAAGCATCGGAATCTAAAACTGGACTCACAGGAGAGGTTCAAATCATAGAAAGTGAGAGTGTTAGTCCTCTTCTACTTAAGTCGGCATTGTGCCTTTTGAATTTCACTCCGATGCAATTTCTGTGTTTCATCGTCAATAAGAACGTCCAAGGGATACAGTAAACCCTTAAGTGAAGCATCGGAATCTAAAACTGGACTCACAGGAGGGATTCAAATCATAGAAAGTTAGAGTGACACTCCTCTTGTACTTAAGTCGGTATTGTGAGTTTTGTATTAAATTCGGATGCAATTTCTGTGTTTCATCGTCAATAAGAAGGTCCAAGGTATACAGTAAACCTGAAGTGAAGCATCTGAATCTAAAACTGGACTCACAGGTGAGGTTCAAATCACAGAAAGTTAGAGTGTCACTCCTCTTGTACTTAAGTCGACATTGTGCCATTTGTATTAAATTCGGATGCTATTTCTGTGTTTCATCGTCAATAAGAAGGTCCAAGGGATACAGTAAACCTGAAGTGAAGCAGCTGAATCCTAAACTGGACTCACAGGAGAGGTTCAAATCATAGAAAGTGAGAGTGTCAGTCCTCTTGTACTTAAGTCGGCATTGTGCCATTTGTATTAAATTCGGATGCAATTCCTGTGTTTCATAGTCAATAAGAAGGTCCAAGGGATACACTAAACCTGAAGTGAAACATCGGAATCTAAAACTGGAGTCACAGGAGTGATTATAATCATAGAAAGTTAGAGTGTCACTCCTCTTGTACTTAAGTCGGTATTGTGAGTTTTGTATTAAATTCGGATGCAATTTCTGTGTTTCATCGTCAATAAGAAGGCCCAAGGTATACAGTAAACCAGAAGTGAAGCATCGGAATCTAAAACTGGACTCACAGGAGGGGTTCAAATCATAGAAAGTTAGAGTGTCACTCCTCTTGTACTCAAGTCGGTATTGTGCCATTTGCATTAAATTCGGATGCAATTTCTGTGTTTCATCGTCAATAAGAAAGTCCAAGGTGTACTGTAAACCTGAAGTGAAGCATCGGAATCTAAAACTGGACTCACAGGAGAGGTTCAAATCATTGAAAGTTAGAATGTAAGTCCTCTTGTACTTAAGTCGGCATTGTGCATTTTGTATTAAATTCGGATGCAATTTCTGTCTTTCATCGTCAATAAGAAGGTCCAAGGGATTCAGTATACCTTAAGTGAAGCATCGGAATCTAAAACTGGACTCGCAGGAGAGGTTCAATCACAGAATGTTAGAGCGTCAGTCCTCTTTTACTTAAGACGGCATTGTGCTATTTGTATTAATTTCTAATGCGATTTCAGTGTTTTATCGTCAACAAGAAGGTCCAAGGGATACAGTAAACCTGAAGTGAAGCATCGGAATCTAAATCTGACCTCACAGGAGAGGTTCGAATCATAGAAAGTGAGAGTGTCAGTCCTCTTGTACTTAAGTCGCCATTGTGATTTTTGTATTAAATTCGGATGCAATTTCTGTGTTTCATCGTCAATACGAAGGTCCAAGGGATACAGTAAACCTCAAGTGAAGCATCGGAATCTAAAACTGGACTCACAGGAGAGGTTCAAATCATAGAAAGTGAGAGTGTCAGTCCTCTTGTACTTAAGTCGTAATTGTGCCTTTTGAATTTAATTCCGATGCAATGTCTGTGTTTCATCGTCAATAAGAAGGTCCAAGGGATACAGTAAACCTGAAGTGAAGCATCGGAATCTAAAACTGGACTCACAGGAGATGTTCAAATCATAGAAAGTGAGAGTGTCAGTCCTCTTGTACTTAAGGCTCCATTGTGATTTTTGTATTAAATTCGGATGTAATTTCTGTGTTTCATCGTCAATAAGATGGTCCAAGGCATACAGTAACCAGAAGTGAAGCAAAGGAATCTAAAACTGGACTCACAGGAGAGGTTCAAATCATAGAATGTTAGAGTGTCAGTCCTCTTGCACTTAAGTCGGCATTGTACCTTTTGTATCAAATTCGGATGCAATTTCTGTGTTTCATCGTCAATAAGAAGGTCCAAGGCATACAGTAACCTGAAGTGAAGCATCGGAATTTAAAACTGGACTCACAGGAGAGGTTCAAATCATAGAAAGTGAGAGTGTTAGTCCTCTTCTACTTAGGTCGGCATTGTGCCTTTTGAATTTTATTCCGATGCAATTTCTGTGTTTCATCGTCAATAAGAACGTCCAAGGGATACAGTAAACCTGAAGTGAAGCATCGGAATCTAAAACTGGACTCACAGGAGAGATTCAAATCATAGAAAGTTAGAGTGACACTCCTCTTGTACTTAAGTCGGTATTGTGAGTTTTGTATTAAATTCGGATGGAATTTCTGTTTCATCGTCAATAAGAAGGTCCAAGGTATACAGTAAACCTGAAATGAAGCATCGGAATCTAAAACTGGACTCACAGGAGAGGTTCAAATCATAGAAAGATAGAGTGTCACTCCTCTTGTACTCAAGTCGGTATTGTGCGTTTTGTATTAAATTCCGATGCAGTTTTGTATTTTATCGTCAATAAGAAGGTCCAAGGGATACAGTAAACCTGAAGTGAAGCATCGGAATCTAATACTGACTTCACAGGAGAGGTTCAAATCATGGAAAGTGAGAGTGTCAGTCCTATTGTACTTAAGTCGGCATTGTGCCATTTGTATTAAATTCGGATGCAATTTCTGTGTTTCATCGTCAATAAGAAGGTCCAAGGCATACAGTTAACCTGAAGTGAAGCATCGGAATTTAAAACTGGACTCACAGGAGAGGTTCAAATCATAGAAAGTGGGAGTGTCAGTCCTCTTTTACTTATGTCGGGATATTGCGTTTTGAATTTAATTCCGATGCAATTTCTGTGTTTCATCGTCAATAAGAAGGTCCAAGAAATACAGTAGACCTGAAGTGAAGCATCGGAATCTAAAACTGGACTCACAGGAGAGGTTCAAATCATAGAAAGTGAGAGTGTTAGTCCTCTTCTACTTAAGTCGGCATTGTGCCTTTTGAATTTAACTCCGATGCAATTTCTGTGTTTCATCGTCAATAAGAACGTCCAAGGGATACAGTAAACCCTTAAGTGAGGCATCGGAATCTAAAACTGGACTCACAGGAGGGATTCAAATCATAGAAAGTTAGAGTGACACTCCTCTTGTACTTAAGTCGGTATTGTGAGTTTTGTATTAAATTCGGATGCAATTTCTGTGTTTCATCGTCAATAAGAAGGTCCAAGGTATACAGTAAACCTGAAGTGAAGCATCGGAATCTAAAACTGGACTCACAGGTGAGGTTCAAATCATAGAAATTTAGAGTGTCACTCCTCTTGTACTTAAGTCGACATTGTGCCATTTGTATTAAATTCGGATGCTATTTCTGTGTTTCATCGTCAATAAGAAGGTCCAAGGGATACAGTAAACCTGACGTGAAGCAGCGGAATCCTGAACTGGACTCACAGGAGAGGTTCAAATCATAGAAAGTGAGAGTGTCAGTCCTCTTGTACTTAAGTCGGCATTGTGCCATTTGTATTAAATTCGGATGCAATTCCTGTGTTTCATAGTCAATAAGAAGGTCCAAGGGATACACTAAACCTGAAGTGAAACATCGGAATCTAAAACTGGAGTCACAGGAGTGATTATAATCATAGAAAGTTGGAGTGTCACTCCTCTTGTACTTAAGTCGGTATTGTGAGTTTTGTATTAAATTCGGATGCAATTTCTGTGTTTCATCGTCAATAAGAAGGCCCAAGGTATACAGTAAACCAGAAGTGAAGCATCGGAATCTAAAACTGGACTCACAGGAGGTGTTCAAATTATAGAAAGTTAGAGTGTCACTCCTCTTGTACTCAAGTCGGTATTGTGCCATTTGCATTAAATTCGGATGGAATTTCTGTGTTTCATCGTCAATAAGAAGGTCCAAGGTATACAGTAAACCTGAAGTGAAGCATCGGAATCTAAAACTGGACTCACAGGAGAGGTTCAAATCATAGAAAGATAGAGTGTCACTCCTCTTGTACTCAAGTCGGTATTGTGCGTTTTGTATTAAATTCCGATGCAGTTTTGTATTTTATCGTCAATAAGAAGGTCCAAGGGATGCAGTAAACCTGGAGTGAAGCATCGGAATCTAAAACTGACTTCACAGGAGAGGTTCAAATCATAGAAAGTGAGAGTGTCAGTCCTATTGTACTTAAGTCGGCATTGTGCCATTTGTATTAAATTCGGATGCAATTTCTGTGTTTCATCGTCAATAAGAAGGTCCAAGGCATACAGTTAACCTGAAGTGAAGCATCGGAATTTAAAACTGGACTCACAGGAGAGGTTCAAATCATAGAAAGTGAGAGTGTCAGTCCTCTTTTACTTATGTAGGTATATTGCGTTTTGAATTTAATTCCGATGCAATTTCTGTGTTTCATCGTCAATAAGAAGGTCCAAGAAATACAGTAGACCTGAAGTGAAGCATCGGAATCTAAAACTGGACTCACAGGAGAGGTTCAAATCATAGAAAGTGAGAGTGTTAGTCCTCTTCTACTTAGGTCGGCATTGAGCCTTTTGAATTTAATTCCGATGCAATTTCTGTGTTTCATCGTCAATAAGAAGGTCCAAGGGATACAGTAAACCGGAAGTGAAGCATCGGAATCTAAAACTGGACTCACAGGAGGGATTCAAATCATAGAAAGTTAGAGTGACACTCCTCTTGTACTTAAGTCGGTATTGTGAGTTTTGTATTAAATTCGGATGCAATTTCTGTGTTTCATCGTCAATAAGAAGGTCCAAGGTATACAGTAAACCTGAAGTGAAGCATAGGAATCTAAAACTGGACTCACAGGTGAGGTTCAAATCATAGAAAGTTAGAGTGTCACTCCTCTTATACTTAAGTCGACATTGTGCCATTTGTATTAAATTCGGATGCTATTTCTGTGTTTCATCGTCAATAAGAAGGTCCAAGGGATACAGTAAACCTGAAGTGAAGCAGCGGAATCCTAAACTGGACTCACAGGAGAGGTTCGAATCATAGAAAGTGAGAGTGTCAGTCCTCTTGTACTTAAGTCGGCATTGTGCCATTTGTATTAAATTCGGATGCAATTCCTGTGTTTCATAGTCAATAAGAAGGTCCAAGGGATACACTAAACCTGAAGTGAAACATCGGAATCTAAAACTGGACTCACAGGAGAGGTTCAAATCATAGAAAGTAAGAGTGTAACTCCTCTTGTACTTAAGTCGGTATTGTGCGTTTTGTATTAAATTCCGATGCAGTTTCTATTTTATCGTCAATAAGAAGGTCCAAGGGATACAGTAAACCTAAAGTGAAGCATCGGAATCTAAAACTGACTTTACAGGAGAAGTTCAAATCATAGAAAGTGAGAGTGTCAGTCCTATTGTACTTAAGCTGGCATTGTGCATTTGTATTAAATTCGGATGCAATTTCTGTGTATCATCGTCAATAAGAAGGTCCAAGGGATACAGTAAACCTGTAGTGAAGCATCGGAATCGCAAACTGGACTCACAGGAGAGATTCAAATCATAGAATGTTAGAGTGGCAGTTCTCTTTTACTTAAGACGGCATTGTGCCATTTGTATTAAATTCGGATGCAAATTTCTGTGTTTCATCGTCAATAAGAAGGTCCAAGGGATACAGTAAACCTGAAGTGAAGCATCAGAATCTGAAACTGGACTCACAGGAGAGGTTCAAATCATAGAAAGTTAGACTGTCTGTCCTCTTTTACTTAAGTCGGCATTGTGCCTTTTGTATTAAATTCCGATGCAATTTCCGTGTTTCATCGTCAATCAGAAGGTGCAAGGTTTACAGTAAACCTGAAGTGAAGCATCGGAATTTAAAACTGGACTCACCGGAAAGGTTCAAATCATAGAAAGTGACAGTGTCAGTCCTCTTGTACTTAAGTCGGCATTGTGCCATTTGTATTAAATTCGGATCCAATTCCTGTGTCTCATAATCAATAAGAAGGTCCAAGGGATACACTAAACCTGAAGTGAAACATCGGAATCAAAAACTGGACTCACAGGAGAGGTTCAAATCATAGAAAGTTAGAGTGTCACTCCTCTTGTACTTAAGTCGGTATTGTGCCTTTTGTATTAAATTCGGATGCAATTTCTGTGTTTTATCGTCAATAAGAAGGTCCAAATGATACAGTAAACCTGAAGTGAAGCATCGGAATCTAAAAGTGGACTCACAGGAGAGGTTCAAATCATAGAAAGTGAGAGTGTCAGTCCTCTTGTACTTAAGTCGGCATTGTGCCATTTGTATTAAATTCGGATGCAATTCCTGTGTCTCATAATCAATAAGAAGGTCCAAGGGATACACTAAACCTGAAGTGAAACATCGGAATCTAAAACTGGATTCACAGGAGAGGTTCAAATCATAGAAAGTTAGAGTGTCAGTCATCTTTTATTTAAGTCGGCATTGTGCGTTTTAAATTTAATTCCGATGCAATATCTGTGTTTCATCGTCAATAAGAAGGTCCAAGGGATAAACTAAACCTGAAGTGAAGCATCGGAATCTCGAACTGGACTCACAGGAGATGTTCAAATCATAGAAAGTGAGAGTGTCAGTCCTCTTGTACTTAAGCCGCCATTGTGATTTTTGTATTAAATTCGGATGCAATTTCTGTGTTTCATCGTCAATAAGAAGTTCCAAGGGATACAGTAAACCTGAAGTGAAGCATCGGAATCTAAATCTGGACTCACAGGAGAGGTGCAAATCATAGAAAGTTAGTGTGTCAGTCCTCTTGTACTTGAGTCGGCATTGTACCTTTATTATTAAATTCGGATGCAAACTCTATGTTTCATCGTCAATTAGAAGTCCAAGAATACAGTAAACCTGAAGTGAAGCATCGGAATGTAAAACTAGACTCACAGGAGAGGTTCAAATCATAGAAAGTGATAGTGTCAGTCCTCTTGTACTTAAGTCGGCATTGTGCCTTTTGAATTTAATTCCGATTCAATTTCTGTGTTTCATCGTCAATAAGAAGCTGCAAGGTATACAGTAAATCTGAAGTGAAGCATCGGAATCTAAAACTGGACTCACAGGAGAGGTTCAAATCATAGAAAGTGAGAGTGTTCGTCCTCTTCTACTTAGGTCGGCACTGTGCTTTTTGAATTTAATTCCGATGCAATTTCTGTGTTTCATCGTCAATAAGAACGTCCAAGAGATACAGTAAACCTGAAGTGAAGCATCGGAATCTAAAACTTGACTCACAGGAGAGGTTCGAATCATAGAAAGTGAGTGTGTCAGTCCTCTTGTACTTAAGTCGGCATTGTGCCATTTGTATTAAATTCGGATGCAATTTCTGTGTTTCATCGTCAATAAGAATCTCCAAGGGATACAGTAAACCTGAGGTGAAGCATCGGAATCTAAAACTGGACTCACAGGAGAGGTTCAAATCATAGATAGTGAGAGTGTCAGTCCTCTTGTACTTAAGTCACCATTGTGACTTTTGTATTAATTTCGGATGCAATTTGTGTGTTTCATCGTCAATAAGAAGGTCCAACGGATACAGTAAACCTGAAGTGAAGCATCGGAATCTAAAACTGGACTCACAGGAGAGGTTCAAATCATAGAAAGTGAGAGTGTCAGTCCTCTTGTACTTAAGTCGCCATTGTGCATTTTGTATTAAATTCGGATGCAGTTTCTGTGTTTAATCGTCAATAAGAAGGTCCAAGGGATACAGTAAACCTGAAGTAAAGCATCGGAATCTAAAACTGGACTCAAAGGAGAGGTTCAAATCATAGAAAGTTAGAGTGTCAGTCCTCTTGTACTTAAGTCGGCATTGTGCCTTTTGTATTAAATTCGGATGCTAACTCTGTGTTTCATCGTCAATAAGAAGGTCCAAGGGATACAGTAAACATGAAGTGAAGCATCACAATCTAAAATTGGACTCACAGGAGAGTTACAAATCATAGAAAGTTAGAGTGTCAGTCCTCTTGTACTTAAGTCGGCATTGTGCCTTTTGAATTTCATTCCGGTGCTATTTCTGTGGTTCATTGTCAATTAGAAGGTCCATGGGATACAGTAAACCTGAAGTGAAGCATCGGAATCTAAAACTGGACTCACAGGAGAGGTTCAAATCATAGAAAGTGAAAGTGTCAGTCCTCTTTTACTTAAGTCGGCATTGTGCGTTTTAATTTGATTCCGATGCAATATCTGTGTTTCATCTTCTATAAGAAGGTCCAAGGGATACAGTAAACCTGAAGTGAAGCATCGGAATGTAAAACTGGACTCACAGGAGAGGTTCAAATAATAGAAAGTGAGAGTGTCAGTCCTCTTGTACTTAAGTCGGCATTGTGCCTTTTGAATTTAATTCCGATCAATTTCTGTGTTTATACGTCAATAAGAAGGTGCAAGGTATACTGTAACCCTAAAGTGAAGCATCGGAATTTAAAACTGGACTCACAGGAGAGGTTCAATTCATAGAATGTGAGAGTGTTTGTCGTCTTCTACTTAGGTCGGCACTGTGCCTTTTGAATTTAATTCCGAAGCAATTTCTGTGTTTCATCGTCAATAAGAACGTCCAAGGGATACAGTAAACCTGAAGTGAAGCATCGGAATCTAAAACTGGACTCACAGGAGAGATTCAAATCATAGAAAGTTAGAGTGTCACTCCGCTTGTATTTAAGTCGGTAATGTGCCTTTTGTATTAAATTAGGATGCAATTTCTGTGTTTCATCGTCAATAAGAAGGTCCAAGGTATACAGCAAACCTTAAGTGAAGCATCGGAATCGAAAACTGGACTCGCAGGAGAGGTTCAAATCACAGAATGTTAGAGCTTAAGTCCTCTTTTACTTAAGACGGCATTGTGCTATTTGTATTAATTTCGGATGCGATTTCTGAGTTTTATCGTCAACAAGAAGGTCCAAGGGATACCGTAACCATGAAGTGAAGCATCGGAATCTAAATCTGACCTCACAGGAGAGGTTCGAATCATAGAGAGTGAGAGTGTCAGTCCTCTTGTACTTAAGTCGGCATTGTGCCATTTGTATTAAATTCGGATGCAATTTCTGTGTTTCATCGTCAATAAGAAGGTCCAACAGATACAGTAAACCTGAGGTGAAGCATCGGAATCTAAAACTGGACTCACAGGAGAGGTTCAACTCATACAAAGTGAGAGTGTCAGTCCTCTTGTAATTAAGTCCATATTGTGACTTTTGTATTAATTTTGGATGCAATTTCTGTGTTACATCGTTAATAAGAAGGTCCAAAGGATACAGTAAACCTGAAGTGAAGCATCGGAATCTAAAACTGGACTCACGGGAGAGGTTCAAATCAGAGAAAGTTAGAATGTCAGTCCTCTAGTACTTAAGTCGGCATTGTGCCATTTGTATTAAATTCGGGTGCAAAGTCTGTGTTTGATCGTCATTACAAAGGTCCAAGGGATACAGTAAACCTGAAGTGAAGCATCGGAATCTAAAACTGGACTCACATGAGTGGTTCAAATCATAGAAAGTTAGAGTGTCAGTCCTCTTCTACTTAAGTCGGCATTGTGCCTTTTGAATTTAATTCCGATGCAATTTCTGTGTTTCATCGTCAATAAGAAGGTCCAAGGGATACAGTAAACCTGAAGTGAAGCATCGGAAACTAATAATGGACTCACAGCAGAGTTTCAAATCATAGAAAGTGAGTGTGTCAGTCCTCTTTTACTTAAGTCGATATTGTCCGGTTTGAATTTAATTCCGATGCAATTTTTATGTTTCATCGTCTATAAGAAGGTCCAACGGATACAGTAAACCTGAAGTGAAGCATCGGAATCTAAAACTGGACTCACAGGAGATGTTCAAATCATAGAAAGTGAGAGTGTCAGTCCTCTTGTACTTAAGTCGCCATTGTGATTTTTGTGTTAAATTCGGATGCAATATCTGTGTTTCATCGTCAATACGAAGGTCCAAGGGATACAGTAAACCTGAAGTGAAGGACCGGAATCTAAAACTGGACTCACAGGAGAGGTTCAAATCATAGAAAGTGAGAGTGTCAGTCCTCTTGTACTTAAGTCGGAATTGTGCCTTTTGAATTTAATTCCGATGCAATTTCTGTTTTTCATCGTCAACAAGAACGTCCAAGGGATACAGTAAACCTGAAGTGAAACATCGGAATCTAAAACTGGACTCACAGGAGAGGTTCAAAACAAAGAAAGTGAGAGTGTCAGTCCTCTTTTACTTAAGTCGGCATTGTGTGTTTTGAATTTAATTCCGATGCAATTTCTGTGTTTCATCGTCAATAAGAAGGTCCAAGGGATACAGTAAACCTGAAGTGAAGCATCGGAATCTAAAACTGGACTCACAGGAGATGTTTAAATCATTGAAAGTGAGAGTGTCAGTCCTCTTGTACTTAAGTCGGAATTGTGCCTTTTGAATTTAATTCCGATGCAATTTCTGTTTTTCATCGTCAATAAGAACCTCCAAGGGATACAGTAAACCTGAAGTGAAGCATCGGAATCTAAAACTGGACTCACAGGAGAGGTTCAAATCATAGAAAGTGCGAGTGTCAGTCCTCTAGTACTTAAGTCGGCATTGAGCCTTTTGAATTTAATTCCGATGCAATTTCTGTGTTTCATCGTCAATAAGAAGGTGCAAGGTATACAGTAAACCTGAAGTGAAGCATCGGAATCTAAAACTGGACTTACAGGAGAGTTTCAAATCATACAAAGTGAGAGTGTTAGTCCTCTTCTACTTAGGTCGGCATTGTGCCTTTTGAATTTAATTCCAATGCAATTACTGTGTTTCATCGTCTATAAGAACGTCCAAGGGATACAGTAAACCTGAAGTGAAGCATCGGAATCTAAAACTGGAGTCACAGGAGTGATTATAATCATAGAAAGTTAGAGTTTCACTCCTCTTGTACTTAAGTCGGAATTGTGAGTTTTGTATTAAATTCGGATGCAATTTCTGTGTTTCATCGTCAATAAGAAGGCCCAAGGTATACAGTAAACCTGAAGTGAAGCATCGGAATCTAAAACTGGACTCACAGGAGAGGTTCAAATCACAGAAAATTAGAGTGTCACTCCTCTTGTACTCAAGTCGGTATTGTGCCATTTGTATTAAATTCGGATGCAATTTCTGTGTTTCATCGTCAATAAGAAAGTCCAAGGGGTACAATAAACCTGAAGTGAAGCATCGGAATCTAAAACTGGACTCAAAGGAGAGGTTCAAATCATAGAAAGTTAGAATGTAAGTCCTCTTGTACGTAAGTCGGCATTGTGCCTTTTGTATTAAATTCGGATGCAATTTCTGCCTTTCATCGTCAATAAGAAGGTCCAAGGGATACAGTAAACCTTAAGTGAAGCATCGGAATCTGAAACTCGACTCGCAGGAGAGGTTCAATCACAGAATGTTAGAGCGTTAGTCCTCTTTTACTTAAGACGGCATTGTGCTATTTGTATTAATTTCTAATGCGATTTCAGTGTTTTATCGTCAACATGAAGGTCCAAGGGATGCAGTAAACCTGAAGTGAAGCATCGGAATCTAAATCTGACCTCACAGGAGAGGTTCGAATCATAGAAAGTGAGAGTGTCAGTCCTCTTGTACTTAAGTCGCCATTGTGATTTTTGTATTGAATTCGGATGCAATTTCTGTGTTTCATTGTCAATACGAAGGTCCAAGGGATACAGTAAACCTGAAGTGAAGCATCGGAATCTAAAACTGGTCTCACAGGAGAGGTTCAAATCATAGAAAGTTAGAGTGTCAGTCCTCTTGTACTTAAGTCGGCATTGTACCTTTTGTATTAAATGCGGATGCAAACTCTGTGTTTCATCGCCAATTAGAAGGTCCAAGGGATACAGTAAACCTGAAGTGAAGCATCGGAATCTAAAACTTGAGTCGATGGAGAGGTTCAAATCATAGAAAGTGAGAGTGTCAGTCCTCTTGTACTTAAGTCGGAATTGTGCCTTTTGAATTTAATTCCGATGCAATTTCTGTTTTTCATCGTCAATAAGAAGGTTCAAGGTATACAGTAAACCTGAAGTGAAGCATCGGAATCTAAATCTGACCTCACAGGAGAAGTTCGAATCATGGAATGTGAGAGTATCAGTGCTCTTGTACTTAAGTCGGCATTGTGCCATTTGTATTAAATTCGGATGCAATTTCTGTGAATCATCGTCAATAAGAAGGTCCAAGGGATACAGTAAACCTGAAGTGAAGCATTGGAATCTAAAACTGGACTCACAGGATAGGTTCAAATCATAGAAAGTGAGAGTGTCAGTCCCCTTGTACTTAAGTCGCCATTGTGCCTTTTGTATTAAATTCGGTTGCAATTTCTGTGTTTCATCGTCACTAAGAAGGTCCAAGGGATACTGTAAACCTGAGGTGAAGCATCGGAATCTAAAACTAGACTCACTGGATAGGCTCAAATCATAGACAGTTAGAGCGTCAGTCCTCTTGTACTTAAGTCGGCATTGTGCATTTTGTATTAAATTCGGATGCAAACTCTGTGTTTCATCGTCAATAAGAAGGTCCAAGGGAAACAGTAAACCTGAAGTGAAGCATCGGAATCTAAAACTGGACTCACTGGAGACGTTCAAATCATAGAAAGTTAGAGTGTCAGTCCTCTTGTACTTAAGTCGGCATTGTGCCTTTTGTATTGAATTCGGATGCAATTCCTGTGTTTCATAGTCTATAAGAAGGTCGAAGGGATACACTAAACCTGAAGTGAAACATCGGAATCTAAAACTGGAGTCACAGGAGAGGTTCAAACAATAGAAAGTTAGAGTGTAACTCCTCTTGTACTTAAGTCGGTATTGTGCGTTTTGTATTAAATTCGGATGCAGTTTCTGTGTTTTATCGTCAATAAGAAGGTCCAAGGGATACAGTAAACCTGAAGTGAAGCATCGGAATCTAAAACTGACTTCACAGGAGAGGTTCAAATCATAGAAAGTGAGAGTGCCTGTCCTATTGTACTTAATTCGGCATTGTGCCATTTGTATTAAATTCGGATGCAATTTCTGTGTTTCATCGTCATTAAGAAGGTCCAACGGAAACAGTAAACCTGAAGTGAAGCATCGGAATCTAAAACTGGACTCACTGGAGAGGATCGAATCATAGAGAGTGAGAGTGTCAGTCCTCTTGTACTTAAGTTGGCATTGTGCCATTTGTATTAAATTCGGATGCAATTTCTGTGTTTCATCGTCAATAAGAAAGTCCAACAGATACAGTAAACCTGAGGTGAAGCATCGGAATCTAAACTGGACTCACAGGAGAGGTTCAAATCATACAAAGTGAGAGTGTCAGTCTTCTTGTAATTAAGTCACCATTGTGACTTTTGTATTAATTTCGGATGCAATTTCTGTGTTTCATCGTCAATAAGAAGGTCCAAAGGATACAGTAAACCTGAAGTGAAGCATCGGAATCTAAAACTGGACTCACGGGAGAGGTTCAATCATAGAAAGTTAGAATGTCAGTCCTCTAGTACTTAAGTCGCCATTGTGCCTTTTGTATTAAATTCGGGTGCAAACTCTGTGTTTGATCGTCAATACAAAGGTCCAAGGGATACAGTAAACCTGAAGTGAAGCATCGGAATCTAAAACTGGACTCACATGAGTGGTTCAAATCATAGAAAGTTAGAGTGTCAGTCCTCTTGTACTTAAGTCGGCATTGTGCCTTTTGATTTTAATTCCGATGCAATTTCTGTGTTTCATCGTCAATAAGAAGGTCCAAGGGATACAGTAAACCTGAAGTGAAGCATCGGAATCTAATAATGGACTCACAGCAGAGTTTCAAATCATAGAAAGTGAGATTGTCAGTCCTCTTTTACTTAAGTCGTTATTGCGCGGTTTGAATTTAATTCCGATGCAATTTCTATGTTTCATCGTCTATAAGAAGGTCCAAGGGATACAGTAAACCTGAAGTGAAGCATCGGAATCTAAAACTGGACTCACAGGAGATGTCCAAATCATAGAAAGTGAGAGTGTCAGTCCTCTTGTTCTTAAGTCGCCATTGTGATTTTTGTATTAAATTCGGATGCAATTTCTGTGTTTCATCGTCAATACGAAGGTCCAAGGGATAGAGTAAACCTAAAGTGAAGCATCGGAATCTAAAACTGGACTCACAGGAGAGTTTCAAATCATAGAAAGTTAGAGTGTCAGTCCTCTTGTACTTAAGTCGGCATTGTACCTTTTGTATTAAATTCGGATGCAAACTCTGTGTTTCATCGTCAATTAGAAGGTCCAAGGGATACAGTAAACCTGAAGTGAAGCATCGGAATCTAAAAGTGGACTCACAGGAGAGGTTCAAATCATAGAAACTGACAGTGTCAGTCCTCTTGTACTTAAGTCGGAATGGTGCCTTTTGAATTTAATTCCGATGCAATTTCTGTTTTTCATCGTCAATAAGAAGGTCCAAGGGATACAGTAAACCTGAAGTGAAACATCGGAATCTAAAACTGGACTCACAGGAGAGGTTCAAAACAAAGAAAGTGAGAGTGTCAGTCCTCTTTTACTTAAGTCGGCATTGTGTGTTTTGAATTTAATTCCGATGCAATTTCTGTGTTTCATCGTCAATAAGAAGGTCCAAGAGATACAGTAAACCTGAAGTGAAGCATCGGAATCTAAAACTGGACTCACAGGAGATGTTCAAATCATTGAAAGTGAGAGTGTCAGTCCTCTTGTACTTAAGTCGCCATTGTGATTTTTGTATAAAATTCGGATGTAATTTCTGTGTTTCATCGTCAATAAGAAGGTCCATGGTATACAGTAACCTGAAGTGAAGCAAAGGAATCTAAAACTGGACTCACAGGAGAGGTTCAAATCATAGAAAGTTAGAGTGTCAGTCCTCTTGCACTTAAGTTGGTATTGTACCTTTTGTATTAAATTCGGATGCAAACTCTGTGTTTCATCGTCAATTAGAAGGTCCAAGGGATACAGTAAACCTGAAGTGAAGCATCAGAATCTAAAACTGGACTCACAGGAAAGGTTCAAATCATTGAAAGTGAGAGTGTCAGTCCTCTAGTACTTAAGTCGGCATTGAGCCTTTTGAATTTAATTCCGATGCAATTTCTGTGTTTCATCGTCAATAAGAAGGTGCAAGGTATACTGTAAACCTGAAGTGAAGCATCGGAATCTAAAACTGGACTTACAGGAGAGGTTCAAATGATAGAAAATGAGAGTGTTAGTCCTCTTCTACTTAGGTCGGCATTGTGCCTTTTGAATTTATTTCCGATGCAATTTCTGTGTTTCATCGTCTATAAGAACGTCCAAGGGATACAGTAAACCTGAAGTGAAGCATCGGATTCTTAAATTGGAGTCACAGGAGTGATTATAATCATAGAAAGTTAGAGTGTCACTCCTTTTGTACTCAAGTCGGTATTGTGCCATTTGTATTAAATTCGGATGCAATTTCTGTGTTTCATCGTCAATAAGAAAGTCCAAGGGGTACTGTAAACCTGAAGTGAAGCATCGGAATCTAAAACTGGACTCACAGGAGAGGTTCAAATCATAGAAAGTTAGAATGTAAGTCCTCTTGTACTTAAGTCGGCATTGTGCCTTTTGTATTAAATTCGGATGCAATATCTGTCTTTCATCGTCAATAAGAAGGTCCAAGGGATTCAGTATACCTTAAGTGAAGCATCGGAATCTAAAACTGGACTCGCAGGAGAGGTTCAATCACAGAATGTTAGAGCGTCAGTCCTCTTTTACTTAAGACGGCATTGTGCTATTTGTATTAATTTCTAATGCGATTTCAGTGTTTTATCGTCAACAAGAAGGTCCAAGGGATACAGTAAACCTGAAGTGAAGCATCGGAATCTAAATCTGACCTCACAGGAGAGGTTCGAATCATAGAAAGTGGGAGTGTCAGTCCTCTTGTACTTAAGTCGCCATTGTGATTTTTGTATTAAGTTCGGATGCAATTTCTGTGTTTCATCGTCAATACGAAGGTCCAAGGGATACAGTAAACCTCAAGTGAAGCATCGGAATCTAAAACTGGACTCACAGGAGAGGTTCAAATCATAGAAAGTGAGAGTAACAGTCCTCTTGTACTTAAGTCGGAATTGTGCCTTTTGAATTAATTTCCGATGCAATTTCTGTTTTTCATCGTCAATAAGAAGGTTCAAGGTATACAGTAAACCTGAAGTGAAGCATCGGAATCTAAATCTGACCTCACAGGAGAGGTTCAAATCATAGAGAGTGAGAGTGTCAGTCCTATTGTACTTAAGTCGGCATTGTGCCATTTGTATTAAATTTGGATGCAATTTCTGTGTTTCATCGTCAATAAGAAGGTCCAACGGAAACAGTAAACCTGAAGTGAAGCATCGGAATCTAAAACTGGACTCACTCGAGAGGTTCAAATCATAGAAAGTTAGAGTGTCAGTCCTCTTGTACTTAAGTCGGCATTGTGCGTTTTGAATTTAATTACGATGCAATTTCTGTGTTTCATCGTCAATAAGAAGGTCCAAGGGATACAGTAAACCTGAAGTGAAGCATCGGAATCTAAAACTGGATTCACAGGAGAGGTTCAAAACAAAGAAAGTGAGAGTGTCAGTCCTCTTTCACTTAAGTCGGCATTGTGTTTTTTGAATTTAATTCCGATGCAATTTCAGTGTTTCATCGTCAATAAGAAGGTCCAAGTGATACAGTAAACCTGAAGTGAAGCATCGGATCTAAAACTGTACTCACAGGAGATGTTCAAATCATAGAAAGTGAGAGTGTCAGTCCTCTTGTACTTAAGGCTCCATTGTGATTTTTGTATTAAATTCGGATGTAATTTCTGTGTGTCATCGTCAATAAGATGGTCCAAGGTATACAGTAAACCTGAAGTGAAGCATCGGAATCTAAAACTGGACTCACAGGAGAGGTTCAAATCATAGAAAGATAGAGTGTCACTCCTCTTGTACTCAAGTCGGTATTGTGCGTTTTGTATTAAATTCGGATGGAATTTCTGTGTTTCGTCGTCAATAAGAAGGTCCAAGGTATACAGTAAACCTGAAGTGAAGCATCGGAATCTAAAACTGGACTCACAGGAGAGGTTCAAATCATAGAAAGATAGAGTGTCACTCCTCTTGTACTCAAGTCGGTATTGTGCGTTTTGTATTAAATTCCGATGCAGTTTTGTATTTTATCGTCAATAAGAAGGTCCAAGGGATATAGTAAACCTGAAGTGAAGCATCGGAATCTAAAACTGACTTCACAGGAGAGGTTCAAATCATAGAAAGTGAGAGTGTCAGTCCTATTGTACTTAAGTCGGCATTGTGCCATTTGTATTAAATTCGGATGCAATTTCTGTGTTTCATCGTCAATAAGAAGGTCCAAGGCATACAGTTAACCTGAAGTGAAGCATCGGAATTTAAAACTGGACTCACAGGGGAGGTTCAAATCATAGAAAGTGAGAGTGTCAGTCCTCTTTTACTTATGTCGGGATATTGCGTGTTGAATTTAATTCCGATGCAATTTCTGTGTTTCATCGTCAATAAGAAGGTCCAAGAAATACAGTAGACCTGAAGTGAAGCATCGGAATCTAAAACTGGACTCACAGGAGAGGTTCAAATCATAGAAAGTGAGAGTGTTAGTCCTCTTCTACTTAGGTCGGCATTGTGCTTTTGAATTTAATTCCGATGCAATTTCTGTGTTTCATCGTCAATAAGAAGGTCCAAGAAATACAGTAGACCTGAAGTGAAGCATCGGAATCTAAAACTGGACTCACAGGAGGGATTCAAATCATAGAAAGTTAGAGTGACACTCCTCTTGTACTTAAGTCGGTATTGTGAGTTTTGTATTAAATTCGGATGCAATTTCTGTGTTTCATCGTCAATAAGAAGGACCAAGGTATACAGTAAACCTGAAGTGAAGCATCGGAATCTAAAACTGGACTCACAGGTGAGGTTCAAATCATAGAAAGTTAGAGTGTCACTCCTCTTGTACTTAAGTCGACATTGTGCCATTTGTATTAAATTCGGATGCTATTTCTGTGTTTCATCGTCAATAAGAAGGTCCAAGGGATACAGTAAACCTGAAGTGAAGCAGCGGAATCTTAAACTGGACTCACAGGAGAGGTTCAAATCATAGAAAGTGAGAGTGTCAGTCCTCTTGTACTTAAGTCGGCATTGTGCCATTTGTATTAAATTCGGATGCAATTCCTGTGTTTCATAGTCAATAAGAAGGTCCAAGGGATACACTAAACCTGAAGTGAAACATCGGAATCTAAAACTGGACTCACAGGAGAGGTTCAAATCATAGAAAGTAAGAGTGTAACTCCTCTTGTACTTAAGTCGGTATTGTGCGTTTTGTATTAAATTCCGATGCAGTTTCTATTTTATCGTCAATAAGAAGGTCCAAGGAATACAGTAAACCTGAAGTGAAGCATCGGAATCTAAAACTGACTTTACAGGAGAGGTTCAAATCATAGAAAGTGACAGTGTCAGTCCTATTGTACTTAAGTCGGCATTGTGCATTTGTATTAAATTCGGATGCAATTTCTGTGTATCATCGTCAATAAGAAGGTCCAAGGGATACAGTAAACCTGTAGTGAAGCATCGGAATCGCAAACTGGACTCACAGGAGAGATTCAAATCATAGAATGTTAGAGTGGCAGTCCTCTTTTACTTAAGACGGCATTGTGCCATTTGTATTAAATTCGGATGCAAATTTCTGTGTTTCATCGTCAATAAGAAGGTCCAAGGGATACAGTAAACCTGAAGTGAAGCATCAGAATCTAAAACTGGACTCACAGGAGAGGTTCAAATCATAGAAAGTTAGATTGTCACCCCTCTTGTACTTAAGTCGGTATTGTGCCTTTTGTATTAAATTCGGATGCAATTTCTGTGTTTTATCGTCAATAAGAAGGTCCAAATGATACAGTAAACCTCAAGTGAAGCATCGGAATCTAAAAGTGGACACACAGGAGAGGTTCAAATCATAGAAAGTGAGAGTGTCAGTCCTCTTGTACTTAAGTCGGCATTGTGCCATTTGTATTAAATTCGGATGCAATTCCTGTGTCTCATAATCAATAAGAAGGTCCAAGGGATACACTAAACCTGAAGTGAAACATCGGAATCTAAAACTGGACTCACAGGAGAGGTTCAAATCATAGAAAGTTAGAGTGTCTCTCATCTCGTACTTAAGTCGGTATTGTGCATTTTGTATTAAATTCGGATGCAATTTCTGTGTTTTATCGTCAATAAGAAGGTCCAATGGATACAGTAAACCTGAAGTGAAGCATCGGAATCTAAAGCTGACGTCACAGGAGTGGTTCGAATAATAGAAAGTGAGAGTGTCAGTCCTCTTGTACTTAAGTCGGTATTGTGCCATTTGTATTAAATACGGATGCAATTTCTGTGTCTCATCGTAAATAAAAAGGTCCAAGGTATACAGTAAACCTGAAGTGAAGCATCGGAATCTAAAACTGGACTCACAGGAGGGGTTCAAATCATAGAAAGTGAGAGTGTCAGTCCTCTTCTACTTAGGTCGGAATTGTGCCCTTTGAATTTCATTCCAATGCAATTTCTGTGTTTCATCTTCAATACGACGGCCCAAGGGATACAGTAAACCTGAAGTGAGGCATCGGAATCTAAAACTAGACTCACAGGAGAGATTCAGATCATAGAAAGTTATAGTGTCAGTCCTCTTGTACTTAAGTCGGCATAGTGATTTTTGTATTAAATTCGGATGCAAACTCTGTGTTTCATCGTCAATAAGAAGGTCCAAGGGATACATTAAACCTGAAGCGAAGCATCGGAATCTAAACCTGTACTCACAGGAGAGGTTCAAATCATAGAGAGTGAGAGTGTCAGTCCTCTTCTACTTAAATCGGCATTGTACATTTTGAATTTAATTCCGATGCGATTACTGTGTTTTATCGTCAATAAGAAGGTCCAAGGGATACGGTAAACCTGAAGTGAAGCATCGGAATCTAAAACTGACCTCACAGGAGAGGTTCGAATCATAGAAAGTGAGAGTGTCAGCCCTATTGTACTTAAGTCGGCATTGTGACGTTTGTATTAAATTCGGATGCATTTTCTGTGTTTCATCGTCAATAAGAAGGTCCAAGGGATACAGTAAACCTGTAGTGAAGCATCGGAATCGCAAACTGGACTCGCAGGAGAGGTTCAAATCATAGAATGTTAGAGTGGCAGTCCTCTTTTACTTAAGACGGCATTGTGCCATTTGTATTAAATTCGGATGCAAATTTCTGTGTTTCATCGTCAATAAGAAGGTCCAAGGGATACAGTAAACCTGAAGTGAAGCATCGGAATTTAAAACTGGACTCACAGGAGAGGTTAAAATCATAGAAAGTGAGAGTGTCAGTCCTCTTGTACTTAAGTCGGCATTGTGCCATTTGTATTAAATTCGGATGCAATTCCTGTGTCTCATAATCAATAAGAAGGTCCAAGGGATACACTAAACCTGAAGTGAATCATCGGAATCTAAAACTGGACTCACAGGAGAGGTTCAAATCAACGAAAGTTAGAGTGTCACTCCTCTTGTACTTAAGTCGGAATTGTGCCTTTTGTATTAAATTCGAATGCAATTTCTGTGTTTTATCGTCAATAGGAAGATCCAAGGGATACAGTAACCCTGAAGTGAAGCATCGGAATCTAAAACTGACGTCACTGGAGTGGTTCGAATCATAGAAAGTGAGAGTGTCAGTCCTCTTGTACTTAAGTCGGTATTGTGCCATTTGTATTAAATTCGGATGCAATTTCTGTCTTTCATCGTCAATAAGAAGGTCCAAGGGATTCAGTAAACCTTAAGTGAAGCATCGGAACCTAAAACTGGACTCACAGGAGAGGTTCAAATCATAGAAAGTGAGAGTGTCAGTCCTCTTGTACTTAAGTCCGCATTGTGCCATTTGTATTAAATTCGGATGCAATTCCTGTGTTTCATAGTCAATAAGAAGGTCCAAGGGATACACTAAACCTGAAGTGAAACATCGGAATCTAAAACTGGACTCACAGGAGAGGTTCAAATCATAGAAAGTAAGAGTGTAACTCCTCTTGTACTTAAGTCGGTATTGTGCGTTTTGTATTAAATTCCGATGCAGTTTCTATTTTATCGTCAATAAGAAGGTCCAAGGAATACAGTAAACCTGAAGTGAAGCATCGGAATCTAAGACTGACTTTACAGGAGAGGTTCAAATCATAGAAAGTGAGAGTGTCAGTCCTATTGTACTTAAGTCGGCATTGTGCATTTGTATTAAATTCGGATGCAATTTCTGTGTATCATCGTCAATAAGAAGGTCCAAGGGATACAGTAAACCTGTAGTGAAGCATCGGAATCGCAAACTGGACTCACAGGAGAGATTCAAATCATAGAATGTTAGAGTGGCAGTCCTCTTTTACTTAAGACGGCATTGTGCCATTTGTATTAAATTCGGATGCAAATTTCTGTGTTTCATCGTCAATAAGAAGGTCCAAGGGATACAGTAAACCTGAAGTGAAGCATCAGAATCTAAAACTGGACTCACAGGAGAGGTTCAAATCATAGAAAGTTAGAGTGTCACCCCTCTTGTACTTAAGTCGGTATTGTGCCTTTTGTATTAAATTCGGATGCAATTTCTGTGTTTTATCGTCAATAAGAAGGTCCAAATGATACAGTAAACCTGAAGTGAAGCATCGGAATCTAAAAGTGGACACACAGGAGAGGTTCAAATCATAGAAAGTGAGAGTGTCAGTCCTCTTGTACTTAAGTCGGCATTGTGCCATTTGTATTAAATTCTGATGCAATTCCTGTGTCTCATAATCAATAAGAAGGTCCAAGGGATACACTAAACCTGAAGTGAAACATCGGAATCTAAAACTGGACTCACAGGAGAGGTTCAAATCATAGAAAGTTAGAGTGTCTCTCCTCTTGTACTTAAGTCGGTATTGTGCATTTTGTATTAAATTCGGATGCAATTTCTGTGTTTTATCGTCAATAAGAAGGTCCAATGGATACAGTAAACCTGAAGTGAAGCATCGGAATCTAAAACCGACGTCACAGGAGTGGTTCGAATCATAGAAAGTGAGAGTGTCAGTCCTCTTGTACTTAAGTCGGTATTGTGCCATTTGTATTAAATACGGATGCAATTTCTGTGTCTCATCGTAAATAAAAAGGTCCAAGGTATACAGTAAATGTGAAGTGAAGCATCGGAATCTAAAACTGGACTCACAAGAGGGGTTCAAATCATAGAAAGTGAGAGTGTCAGTCCTCTTCTACTTAGGTCGGAATTGTGCCCTTTGAATTTCATTCCAATGCAATTTCTGTGTTTCATATTCAATACGACGGCCCAAGGGATACAGTAAACCTGAAGTGTGGCATCGGAATCTAAAACTGGACTCACAGGAGAGATTCAGATCATAGAAAGTTATAGTGTCAGTCCTCTTGTACTTAAGTCGGCATAGTTATTTTTGTATTAAATTCGGATGCAAACTCTGTGTTTCATCGTCAATAAGAAGGTACAAGGGATACATTAAACCTGAAGCGAAGCATCGGAATCTAAAACTGTACTCACAGGAGAGGTTCAAATCATAGAAAGTGAGAGTGTCAGTCCTCTTCTACTTAGATCGGCATTGTACATTTTGAATTTAATTCCGATGCGATTACTGTGTTTTATCGTCAATAAGAAGGTCCAAGGGATACGGTAAACCTGAAGTGATGCATCGGAATCTAAAACTGACCCTACAGGAGAGGTTCGAATCATAGAAAGTGAGAGTGTCAGCCCTATTGTACTTAAGTCGGCATTGTGACGTTTGTATTAAATTCGGATGCATTTTCTGTGTTTCATCGTCAATAAGAAGGTGCAAGGTATACAGTAAACCTGAAGTGTAGCATCGGAATCTAAAACTGGACTTACAGGAGAGGTTCAAATCATAGAAAGTGAGAGTGTTAGTCCTCTTCTACTTAGGTCGGCATTGTGCCTTTTTAATTTAATTCCCATGCAATTTACGTGTTTCATCGTCAATAAGAACGCCCAAGGGATACAGTAAACCTGAAGTAAAGCATCGGAATCTAAAACTGGACCCACAGGAGAGATTCAAATCATAGAAAGTTAGAGTGTCACTCCTCTTGTACTTAAGTCGGTATTGTGAATTTTGGATTAAATTCGGATGCAATTTCTGTGTTTCATCGTCAATAAGAAGGTCCAAGGGATACAGTAAACCTTAAGTGAAGCATCGGAATCTAAAACTGGACTCGCAGGAGAGGTTCAAATCATAGAATGTTAGAGTGGCAGTCCTCTTTTACTTAAGACGGCATTGTGCCATTTGTATTAAATTCGGATGCAAATTTCTGTGTTTCATCGTCAATAAGAAGGTCCAAGGGATACAGTAAACCTGAAGTGAAGCATCGGAATTTAAAACTGGACTCACAGGAGAGGTTAAAATCATAGAAAGTGAGAGTGTCAGTCCTCTTGTACTTAAGTCGGCATTGTGCCATTTGTATTAAATTCGGATGCAATTCCTGTGTCTCGTAATCAATAAGAAGGTCCAAGGGATACACTAAACCTGAAGTGAAACATCGGAATCTAAAACTGGACTCACAGGAGAGGTTCAAATCAACGAAAGTTAGAGTGTCACTCCTCTTGTACTTAAGTCGGTATTGTGCCTTTTGTATTAAATTCGAATGCAATTTCTGTGTTTTATCGTCAATAGGAAGGTCCAAGGGATACAGTAACCCTGAAGTGAAGCATCGGAATCTAAAACTGACGTCACTGGAGTGGTTCGAATCATAGAAAGTGAGAGTGTCAGTCCTCTTGTACTTAAGTCGGTATTGTGCCATTTGTATTAAATTCGGATGCAATTTCTGTCTTTCATCGTCAATAAGAAGGTCCAAGGGATTCAGTAAACCTTAAGTGAAGCATCGGAATCTAAAACTGGACTCACTGGAGAGGTTCAAATCATAGAAAGTTAGAGTGTCAGTCCTCTTGTACTTAAGACGGCATTCTGCGTTTTGAATTTAATTACGATGCAATTTCTGTGTTTCATCGTCAATAAGAAGGTCCAAGGGATACAGTAAACCAGAAGTGAAGCATCGGAATCTAAAACTGGACTCACAGGAGAGGTTCAAAACAAAGAAAGTGAGAGTGTCAGTCCTCTTTCACTTAAGTCGGGATTGTGTTTTTTGAATTTAATTCCGATGCAATTTCAGTGTTTCTTCGTCAATAAGATGGTCCAAGGGATACAGTAAACCTGAAGTGAAGCATCAGAATCTAAAACTGGACTCACAGGAGAGGTTCAAATCATAGAAAGTTAGAGTGTCACCCCTCTTGTACTTAAGTCGGTATTGTGCCTTTTGTATTAAATTCGGATGCAATTTCTGTGTTTTATCGTCAATAAGAAGGTCCAAATGATACAGTAAACCTGAAGTGAAGCATCGGAATCTAAAAGTGGGACACACAGGAGAGGTTCAAATCATAGAAAGTGAGAGTGTCAGTCCTCTTGTACTTAAGTCGGCATTGTGCCATTTGAATTAAATTCGGATGCAATTCCTGTGTCTCATAATCAATAAGAAGGTCCAAGGGATACACTAAACCTGAAGTGAAACATCGGAATCTAAAACTGGACTCACAGGAGAGGTTCAAATCATAGAAAGTTAGAGTGTCTCTCCTCTTGTACTTAAGTCGGTATTGTGCATTTTGTATTAAATTCGGATGCAATTTCTGTGTTTTATCGTCAATAAGAAGGTCCAATGGATACAGTAAACCTGAAGTGAAGCATCGGAATCTAAAAGTGACGTCACAGGAGTGGTTCGAATCATAGAAAGTGAGAGTGTCAGTCCTCTTGTACTTAAGTCGGTATTGTGCCATTTGTATTAAATACGGATGCAATTTCTGTGTCTCATCGTAAATAAAAAGGTCCAAGGTATACAGTAAACCTGAAGTGAAGCATCGGAATCTAAAACTGGACTCACAGGAGGGGTTCAAATCATAGAAAGTGAGAGTGTCAGTCCTCTTCTACTTAGGTCGGAATTGTGCCCTTTGAATTTCATTCCAATGCAATTTCTGTGTTTCATCTTCAATACGACGGCCCAAGGGATACAGTAAACCTGAAGTGAGGCATCGGAATCTAAAACTGGACTCACAGGAGAGATTCAGATCATAGAAAGTTATAGTGTCAGTCCTCTTGTACTTAAGTCGGCATAGTGATTTTTGTATTAAATTCGGATGCAAACTCTGTGTTTCATCGTCAATAAGAAGGTCCAAGGGATAGATTAAACCTGAAGCGAAGCATCGGAATGTAAAACTGTACTCACAGGAGAGGTTCAAATCATAGAGAGTGAGAGTGTCAGTCCTCATCTACTTAGATCGGCATTGTACATTTTGAATTTAATTCCGATGGGATTACTGTGTTTTATCGTCAATGAGAAGGTCCAAGGGATACGGTAAACCTTAAGTGAAGCATCGGAATCTAAAACTGGACTCGCAGGAGAGGTTCAAATCATAGAATGTTAGAGTGGCAGTCCTCTTTTACTTAAGACGGCATTGTGCCATTTGTATTAAATTCGGATGCAAATTTCTGTGTTTCATCGTCAATAAGAAGGTCCAAGGGATACAGTAAACCTGAAGTGAAGCATCGGAAATTAAAACTGGACTCACAGGAGAGGTTAAAATCATAGAAAGTGAGAGTGTCAGTCCTCTTGTACTTAAGTCGGCATTGTGCCATTTGTATTAAATTCGGATGCAATTCCTGTGTCTCATAATCAATAAAAAGGTCCAAGGGATACACTAAACCTGAAGTGAAACATCGGAATCTAAAACTGGACACACAGGAGAGGTTCAAATCAACGAAAGTTAGAGTGTCACTCCTCTTGTACTTAAGTCGGTATTGTGCCTTTTGTATTAAATTCGAATGCAATTTCTGTGTTTTATCGTCAATAGGAAGGTACAAGGGATACAGTAACCCTGAAGTGAAGCATCGGAATCTAAAACTGACGTCACTGGAGTGGTTCGAATCATAGAAAGTGAGAGTGTCAGTCCTCTTGTACTTAAGTCGGTATTGTGCCATTTGTATTAAATTCGGATGCAATTTCTGTCTTTCATCGTCAATAAGAAGGTCCAAGGGATTCAGTAAACCTTAATTGAAGCATCGGAACCTAAAACTGGATTCGCAGGAGAGGTTCAATCACAGAATGTTAGAGCGTCAGTCCTCATTTACTTAAGACGGCATTGTGCTATTTGTATTAATTTCTAATGCGATTTCAGTGTTTTATCGTCAACAAGAAGGTCCAAGGGATACAGTAAACCTGAAGTGAAGCATCGGAATCTAAATCTGACCTCACAGGAGAGGTTCGAATCATAGAAAGTGGGACTGTCAGTCCTCTTGTACTTAAGTCGCCATTGTGAATTTTGTATTAAATTCGGATGCAATTTCTGTGCTTCATCGTCAATCCGAAGGTCAAAGGTATACAGTAAACCTGAACTGAAGCATCGGAATCTAAAACTGGACTCACAGGAGAGGTTCAAATCATAGAAAGTGAGAGTGTCAGTCTCCATGTACTTAAGTCGGAATTGTGCCTTTTGAATTTAATTCCGATGCAATTTCTGTTTTTCATCGTTAATAAGAAGGTCCAACGGAAACAGTAAACCTGAAGTGAAGCATCGGAATCTAAAACTGGACTCACTGGAGAGGTTCAAATCATAGAAAGTGAGAGTGTCAGTCCTCTTGTACTTAAGGCTCCATTGTGATTGTTGTATTAAATTCGGATGTAATTTCTGTGTTTCATCGTCAATAAGATGGTCCAAGGGGTACAGTAACCTGAAGTGAAGCAAAGGAATCTAAAACTGGACTCACAGGAGAGGTTCAAACCATAGAATGTTAGAGTGTCAGTCCTCTTGCACTTAAGTCGGCATTGTACCTTTTGTATTAAATTCGGATGCAAACTCTGTGTTTCATCGTCAATTAGAAGGTCCAAGGGATACAGTAAACCTGAAGTGAACCATCGGAATCTAAAACTGGACTCACAGGAGAGGTTCAAATCATAGAAAGTGAGAGTGTTAGTCCTCTTCTACTTAGGTCGGCATTGTACCTTTTGAATTTAATTCCGATGCAATTTCTGTGTTTCATCGTCAATAAGAACGTCCAAGGGATACAGTAAACCTGAAGTGAAGCATCGGAATCTAGAACTGGACTCACAGGAGAGATTCAAATCATAGAAAGTTAGAGTGACACTCCTCTTGTACTTAAGTCGGTATTGTGAGTTTTGTATTAAATTCGGATGCAATTTCTGTGTTTCATCGTCAATAAGAAGGTCCAAGGTATACAGTAAACCTGAAGTGAAGCATCGGAATCTAAAACTGGACTCACAGGAGAGGTTCAAATCATAGAAATATAGAGTGTCACTCCTCTTGTACTCAAGTCGGTATTGTGCGTTTTGTATTAAATTCCGATGCAGTTTTGTATTTTATCGTCAATAAGAAGGTCCAAGGGATACAGTAAACCTGAAGTGAAGCATCGGAATCTAAAACTGACTTTACAGGAGAGGTTCAAATCATAGAAAGTGAGAGTGTCAGTCCTATTGTACTTAAGTCGGCATTGTGCCATTTGTATTAAATTCGGATGCAATTTCTGTGTTTCATCGTCAATAAGAAGGTCCAAGGGATATAGTAAACCTGAAGTGAAGCATCGGTATTTAAAACTGGACTCACAGGAGAGGTTCAAATCATAGAAAGTGAGAGTGTCAGTCCTCTTTTACTTATGTTGGGATATTGCGTTTTGAATTTAATTCCGATGCAATTTCTGTGTTTCATCGTCAATAAGAAGGTCCAAGGGATACAGTAAACCTGAAGTGAAGCATCGGAATCTACAACTGGACTCACAGGAGTGGTTCAAACCAAAGAAAGTGAGAATGTCAGTCCTCTTGTCCTTAAGTCGACATTGTGCCATTTGTATTAAATTCGGATGCTATTTCTGTGTTTCATCGACAATAAGAAGGTCCAAGGGATACAGTAAACCTGAAGTGAAGCATCGGAATCGCAAACTGGACTCACAGGAGAGATTCCAATCATAGAATGTTAGATTGGCAGTCCTCTTTTACTTAAGACGGCATTGTGCCATTTGTATTAAATTCGGATGCAAATTTCTGTGTTTCATCGTCAATAATGAAGGTCCAAGGGTACAGTAAACCTGAAGTGAAGCATCAGAATCTAAAACTGGACTCACAGGAGAGGTTCAAATCATAGAATGTTAGAGTGTCACTCCTCTTGTACTTAAGTCGGTATTGTGCCTTTTGTATTAAATTCGGATGCAATTTCTGTGTTTTATCGTCAATAAGAAGGTCCAAATGATACAGTAAACCTGAAGTGAAGCATCGGAATCTAAAAGTGGACTCACAGGAGAGATTCAAATCATAGAAAGTGAGAGTGTCAGTCCTCTTGTACTTAAGTCGGCATTGTGCTATTTGTATTAAATTCGGATGCAATTCCTGTGTCTCATAATCAATAAGAAGGTCCAAGGGAAACACTAAACCTGAAGTGAAACATCGGAATCTAAAACTGGACTCACAGGAGAGGTTCAAATCATAGAAAGTTAGAGTGTCACTCCTCTTGTACTTAAGTCGGTATTGTGCCTTTTGTATTAAATTCGGATGCAATTTCTGTGTTTTATCGTCAATAAGAAGGTCCAATGGATACAGTAAACCTGAAGTGAAGCATCGGAATCTAAAACTGACGTCACAGGAGTGGTTTGAATCATAGAAAGTGAGAGTGTCAGTCCTCTTGTACTTAAGTCGGTATTGTGCCATTTGTATTAAATACGGATGCAATTTCTGTGTCTCATCGTAAATAAGAAGGTCCAAGGTATACAGTAAACCTGAAGTGAAGCATCGGAATCTAAAACTGGACTCACAGGAGGGGTTCAAATCATAGAAAGTGAGAGTGTCAGTCCTCTTCTACTTAGATCGGCATTGTACATTTTGAATTTAATTCCGATGCATTTTCTGTGTTTCATCGTCTATAAAAAGGTGCAAGGTATACAGTAAACCTGAAGTGAAGCATCGGAATCTAAACCTGGACTCACAGGAGAGGTTCGAATCATAGAAAGTTAGAGTGTCTGTCCTCTTGTACTTAAGCCGGCATTGTACCTTTTGTATTAAATTCGGATGCAAACTCTGTGTTTCATCGTCAATTGGAAGGTCCAAGTGATACAGTAAACCTGAAGTGAAGCATCGGATTCTAAAACTGGACTCACAGGAGAGGTTCATATCATAGAAAGTGAGAGTGTCAGTCCTCTTGTACTTAGGTCGGCATTGTGCCTTTTGAATTTAATTCCGATGCAATTTCTGTGTTTCATCGTCTATAAAAAGGTGCAAGGTATACAGTAAACCTGAAGTGAAGCATCGGAATCTAAAACTGGACTCACAGAAGAGGTTCAAATCATAGAAAGTGAGAGTGTTAGTCCTCTTCTACTTAGTCGGCATTGTGCCTTTTGAATTTAATTCCGATGCAATGTCTGTGTTTCATGGCCAATAAGAACGTCCAAGGGATACAGTAAACCTTAAGTGAAGCATCGGAATCTAAAACTGGACCCACAGGATAGATTCAAATCATAGAAAGTTATAGTGTCAGTCCTCTTGTACTTAAGTCGGCATTGTGCCATTCGAATTTAATTCCGATGCAATTTCGGTGGTTCATCGTCAACAAGAAAGTCCAAGGGATACAATAAACCTGAAGTGAAGCATCGGAATCTAAAACTGGACTCACAGGAGAGATTCAAATCATAGAAAGTTATAGTGTCAGTCCTCTTGTACTTAAGTCGGCATTGTGATTTTTGTATTAAATTCGGAAGCAAACTCTGTGTTTCATCGTCAATAAGAAAGTCCAAGGGATACAGTAACCCTGAAGTGAAGCATCGGAATCTAAAACTGACGTCACTGGAGTGGTTCGAATCATAGAAAGTGAGAGTGTAAGTCCTCTTGTACTTAAGTCGGTATTGTGCCATTTGTATTAAATTCGGATGCAATTTCTGTCTTTCATCGTCAATAAGAAGGTCCAAGGGATTCAGTAAACCTTAAGTGAAGCATCGGAACCTAAAACTGGACTCACAGGAGAGGTTCAAATCATAGAAAGTGAGAGTGTCAGTCCTCTTGTACTTAAGTCCGCATTGTGCCATTTGTATTAAATTCGGATGCAATTCCTGTGTTTCATAGTCAATAAGAAGGTCCAAGGGATACACTAAACCTGAAGTGAAACATCGGAATCTAAAACTGGACTCACAGGAGAGGTTCAAATCATAGAAAGTAAGAGTGTAACTCCTCTTGTACTTAAGTCGGTATTGTGCGTTTTGTATTAAATTCCGATGCAGTTTCTATTTTATCGTCAATAAGAAGGTCCAAGGAATACAGTAAACCTGAAGTGAAGCATCGGAATCTAAGACTGACTTTACAGGAGAGGTTCAAATCATAGAAAGTGAGAGTGTCAGTCCTATTGTACTTAAGTCGGCATTGTGCATTTGTATTAAATTCGGATGCAATTTCTGTGTATCATCGTCAATAAGAAGGTCCAAGGGATACAGTAAACCTGTAGTGAAGCATCGGAATCGCAAACTGGACTCACAGGAGAGATTCAAATCATAGAATGTTAGAGTGGCAGTCCTCTTTTACTTAAGACGGCATTGTGCCATTTGTATTAAATTCGGATGCAAATTTCTGTGTTTCATCGTCAATAAGAAGGTCCAAGGGATACAGTAAACCTGAAGTGAAGCATCAGAATCTAAAACTGGACTCACAGGAGAGGTTCAAATCATAGAAAGTTAGAGTGTCACCCCTCTTGTACTTAAGTCGGTATTGTGCCTTTTGTATTAAATTCGGATGCAATTTCTGTGTTTTATCGTCAATAAGAAGGTCCAAATGATACAGTAAACCTGAAGTGAAGCATCGGAATCTAAAAGTGGACACACAGGAGAGGTTCAAATCATAGAAAGTGAGAGTGTCAGTCCTCTTGTACTTAAGTCGGCATTGTGCCATTTGTATTAAATTCTTATGCAATTCCTGTGTCTCATAATCAATAAGAAGGTCCAAGGGATACACTAAACCTGAAGTGAAACATCGGAATCTAAAACTGGACTCACAGGAGAGGTTCAAATCATAGAAAGTTAGAGTGTCTCTCCTCTTGTACTTAAGTCGGTATTGTGCATTTTGTATTAAATTCGGATGCAATTTCTGTGTTTTATCGTCAATAAGAAGGTCCAATGGATACAGTAAACCTGAAGTGAAGCATCGGAATCTAAAACTGACGTCACAGGAGTGGTTCGAATCATAGAAAGTGAGAGTGTCAGTCCTCTTGTACTTAAGTCGGTATTGTGCCATTTGTATTAAATACGGATGCAATTTCTGTGTCTCATCGTAAATAAAAAGGTCCAAGGTATACAGTAAACGTGAAGTGAAGCATCGGAATCTAAAACTGGACTCACAAGAGGGGTTCAAATCATAGAAAGTGAGAGTGGCAGTCCTCTTCTACTTAGGTCGGAATTGTGCCCTTTGAATTTCATTCCAATGCAATTTCTGTGTTTCATATTCAATACGACGGCCCAAGGGATACAGTAAACCTGAAGTGTGGCATCGGAATCTAAAACTGGACTCACAGGAGAGATTCAGATCATAGAAAGTTATAGTGTCAGTCCTCTTGTACTTATGTCGGCATAGTTATTTTTGTATTAAATTCGGATGCAAACTCTGTGTTTCATCGTCAATAAGAAGGTACAAGGGATACATTAAACCTGAAGCGAAGCATCGGAATCTAAAACTGTACTCACAGGAGAGGTTCAAATCATAGAAAGTGAGAGTGTCAGTCCTCTTCTACTAAGATCGGCATTGTACATTTTGAATTTAATTCCGATGCGATTACTGTGTTTTATCGTCAATAAGAAGGTCCAAGGGATACGGTAAACCTGAAGTGATGCATCGGAATCTAAAACTGACCTCACAGGAGAGGTTCGAATCATAGAAAGTGAGAGTGTCAGCCCTATTGTACTTAAGTCGGCATTGTGACGTTTGTATTAAATTCGGATGCATTTTCTGTGTTTCATCGTCAATAAGAAGGTGCAAGGTATACAGTAAACCTGAAGTGTAGCATCGGAATCTAAAACTGGACTTACAGGAGAGGTTCAAATCATAGAAAGTGAGAGTGTTAGTCCTCTTCTACTTAGGTCGGCATTGTGCCTTTTTAATTTAATTCCCATGCAATTTACGTGTTTCATCGTCAATAAGAACGCCCAAGGGATACAGTAAACCTGAAGTAAAGCATCGGAATCTAAAACTGGACCCACAGGAGAGATTCAAATCATAGAAAGTTAGAGTGTCACTCCTCTTGTACTTAAGTCGGTATTGTGAATTTTGGATTAAATTCGGATGCAATTTCTGTGTTTCATCGTCAATAAGAAGGTCCAAGGGATACAGTAAACCTTAAGTGAAGCATCGGAATCTAAAACTGGACTCGCAGGAGAGGTTCAAATCATAGAATGTTAGAGTGGCAGTCCTCTTTTACTTAAGACGGCATTGTGCCATTTGTATTAAATTCGGATGCAAATTTCTGTGTTTCATCGTCAATAAGAAGGTCCAAGGGATACAGTAAACCTGAAGTGAAGCATCGGAATTTAAAACTGGACTCACAGGAGAGGTTAAAATCATAGAAAGTGAGAGTGTCAGTCCTCTTGTACTTAAGTCGGCATTGTGCCATTTGTATTAAATTCGGATGCAATTCCTGTGTCTCATAATCAATTAGAAGGTCCAAGGGATACACTAAACCTGAAGTGAAACATCGGAATCTAAAACTGGACTCACAGGAGAGGTTCAAATCAACGAAAGTTAGAGTGTCACTCCTCTTGTACTTAAGTCGGTATTGTGCCTTTTGTATTAAATTCGAATGCAATTTCTGTGTTTTATCGTCAATAGGAAGGTCCAAGGGATACAGTAACCCTGAAGTGAAGCATCGGAATCTAAAACTGACGTCACTGGAGTGGTTCGAATCATAGAAAGTGAGAGTGTCAGTCCTCTTGTACTTAAGTCGGTATTGTGCCATTTGTATTAAATTCGGATGCAATTTCTGTCTTTCATCGTCAATAAGAAGGTCCAAGGGATTCAGTAAACCTTAAGTGAAGCATCGGAATCTAAAACTGGACTCACTGGAGAGGTTCAAATCATAGAAAGTTAGAGTGTCAGTCCTCTTGTACTTAAGTCGGCATTGTGCGTTTTGAATTTAATTACGATGCAATTTCTGTGTTTCATCGTCAATAAGAAGGTCCAAGGGATACAGTAAACCAGAAGTGAAGCATCGGAATCTAAAACTGGACTCACAGGAGAGGTTCAAAACAAAGAAAGTGAGAGTGTCAGTCCTCTTTCACTTAAGTCGGGATTGTGTTTTTTGAATTTAATTCCGATGCAATTTCAGTGTTTCTTCGTCAATAAGATGGTCCAAGGGATACAGTAAACCTGAAGTGAAGCATCAGAATCTAAAACTGGACTCACAGGAGAGGTTCAAATCATAGAAAGTTAGAGTGGCAGTCCTCTTTTACTTAAGACGGCATTGTGCCATTTGTATTAAATTCGGATGCAAATTTCTGTGTTTCATCGTCAATAAGAAGGTCCAAGGGATACAGTAAACCTGAAGTGAAGCATCGGAATTTAAAACTGGACTCACAGGAGAGGTTAAAATCATAGAAAGTGAGAGTGTCAGTCCTCTTGTACTTAAGTCGGTATTGTGCCTTTTGTATTAAATTCGGATGCAATTTCTGTGTTTTATCGTCAATAAGAAGGTCCAAATGATACAGTAAACCTGAAGTGAAGCATCGGAATCTAAAAGTGGACACACAGGAGAGGTTCAAATCATAGAAAGTGAGAGTGTCAGTCCTCTTGTACTTAAGTCGGCATTGTGCCATTTGAATTAAATTCGGATGCAATTCCTGTGTCTCACAATCAATAAGAAGGTCCAAGGGATACACTAAACCTGAAGTGAAACATCGGAATCTAAAACTGGACTCACAGGAGAGGTTCAAATCATAGAAAGTTAGAGTGTCTCTCCTCTTGTACTTAAGTCGGTATTGTGCATTTTGTATTAAATTCGGATGCAATTTCTGTGTTTTATCGTCAATAAGAAGGTCCAATGGATACAGTAAACCTGAAGTGAAGCATCGGAATCTAAAACTGACGTCACAGGAGTGGTTCGAATCATAGAAAGTGAGAGTGTCAGTCCTCTTGTACTTAAGTCGGTATTGTGCCATTTGTATTAAATACGGATGCAATTTCTGTGTCTCATCGTAAATAAAAAGGTCCAAGGTATACAGTAAACCTGAAGTGAAGCATCGGAATCTAAAACTGGACTCACAGGAGGGGTTCAAATCATAGAAAGTGAGAGTGTCAGTCCTCTTCTACTTAGGTCGGAATTGTGCCCTTTGAATTTCATTCCAATGCAATTTCTGTGTTTCATCTTCAATACGACGGCCCAAGGGATACAGTAAACCTGAAGTGAGGCATCGGAATCTAAAACTGGACTCACAGGAGAGATTCAGATCATAGAAAGTTATAGTGTCAGTCCTCTTGTACTTAAGTCGGCATAGTGATTTTTGTATTAAATTCGGATGCAAACTCTGTGTTTCATCGTCAATAAGAAGGTCCAAGGGATAGATTAAACCTGAAGCGAAGCATCGGAATGTAAAACTGTACTCACAGGAGAGGTTCAAATCATAGAGAGTGAGAGTGTCAGTCCTCATCTACTTAGATCGGCATTGTACATTTTGAATTTAATTCCGATGGGATTACTGTGTTTTATCGTCAATAAGAAGGTCCAAGAGATACGGTAAACCTTAAGTGAAGCATCGGAATCTAAAACTGGACTCGCAGGAGAGGTTCAAATCATAGAATGTTAGAGTGGCAGTCCTCTTTTACTTAAGACGGCATTGTGCCATTTGTATTAAATTCGGATGCAAATTTCTGTGTTTCATCGTCAATAAGAAGGTCCAAGGGATACAGTAAACCTGAAGTGAAGCATCGGAAATTAAAACTGGACTCACAGGAGAGGTTAAAATCATAGAAAGTGAGAGTGTCAGTCCTCTTGTACTTAAGTCGGCATTGTGCCATTTGTATTAAATTCGGATGCAATTCCTGTGTCTCATAATCAATAAAAAGGTCCAAGGGATACACTAAACCTGAAGTGAAACATCGGAATCTAAAACTGGACTCACAGGAGAGGTTCAAATCAACGAAAGTTAGAGTGTCACTCCTCTTGTACTTAAGTCGGTATTGTGCCTTTTGTATTAAATTCGAATGCAATTTCTGTGTTTTATCGTCAATAGGAAGGTACAAGGGATACAGTAACCCTGAAGTGAAGCATCGGAATCTAAAACTGACGTCACTGGAGTGGTTCGAATCATAGAAAGTGAGAGTGTCAGTCCTCTTGTACTTAAGTCGGTATTGTGCCATTTGTATTAAATTCGGATGCAATTTCTGTCTTTCATCGTCAATAAGAAGGTCCAAGGGATTCAGTAAACCTTAAGTGAAGCATCGGAACCTAAAACTGGATTCGCAGGAGAGGTTCAATCACAGAATGTTAGAGCGTCAGTCCTCATTTACTTAAGACGGCATTGTGCTATTTGTATTAATTTCTAATGCGATTTCAGTGTTTTATCGTCAACAAGAAGGTCCAAGGGATACAGTAAACCTGAAGTGAAGCATCGGAATCTAAATCTGACCTCACAGGAGAGGTTCGAATCATAGAAAGTGGGACTGTCAGTCCTCTTGTACTTAAGTCGCCATTGTGAATTTTGTATTAAATTCGGATGCAATTTCTGTGCTTCATCGTCAATACGAAGGTCAAAGGTATACAGTAAACCTGAACTGAAGCATCGGAATCTAAAACTGGACTCACAGGAGAGGTTCAAATCATAGAAAGTGAGAGTGTCAGTCTCCATGTACTTAAGTCGGAATTGTGCCTTTTGAATTTAATTCCGATGCAATTTCTGTTTTTCATCGTTAATAAGAAGGTCCAACGGAAACAGTAAACCTGAAGTGAAGCATCGGAATCTAAAACTGGACTCACTGGAGAGGTTCAAATCATAGAAAGTGAGAGTGTCAGTCCTCTTGTACTTAAGGCTCCATTGTGATTGTTGTATTAAATTCGGATGTAATTTCTGTGTTTCATCGTCAATAAGATGGTCCAAGGTATACAGTAACCTGAAGTGAAGCAAAGGAATCTAAAACTGGACTCACAGGAGAGGTTCAAACCATAGAATGTTAGAGTGTCAGTCCTCTTGCACTTAAGTCGGCATTGTACCTTTTGTATTAAATTCGGATGCAAACTCTGTGTTTCATCGTCAATTAGAAGGTCCAAGGGATACAGTAAACCTGAAGTGAACCATCGGAATCTAAAACTGGACTCACAGGAGAGGTTCAAATCATAGAAAGTGAGAGTGTTAGTCCTCTTCTACTTAGGTCGGCATTGTACCTTTTGAATTTAATTCCGATGCAATTTCTGTGTTTCATCGTCAATAAGAACGTCCAAGGGATACAGTAAACCTGAAGTGAAGCATCGGAATCTAAAACTGGACTCACAGGAGAGATTCAAATCATAGAAAGTTAGAGTGACACTCCTCTTGTACTTAAGTCGGTATTGTGAGTTTTGTATTAAATTCGGATGCAATTTCTGTGTTTCATCGTCAATAAGAAGGTCCAAGGTATACAGTAAACCTGAAGTGAAGCATCGGAATCTAAAACTGGACTCACAGGAGAGGTTCAAATCATAGAAATATAGAGTGTCACTCCTCTTGTACTCAAGTCGGTATTGTGCGTTTTGTATTAAATTCCGATGCAGTTTTGTATTTTATCGTCAATAAGAAGGTCCAAGGGATACAGTAAACCTGAAGTGAAGCATCGGAATCTAAAACTGACTTTACAGGAGAGGTTCAAATCATAGAAAGTGAGAGTGTCAGTCCTATTGTACTTAAGTCGGCATTGTGCCATTTGTATTAAATTCGGATGCAATTTCTGTGTTTCATCGTCAATAAGAAGGTCCAAGGGATATAGTAAACCTGAAGTGAAGCATCGGTATTTAAAACTGGACTCACAGGAGAGGTTCAAATCATAGAAAGTGAGAGTGTCAGTCCTCTTTTACTTATGTTGGGATATTGCGTTTTGAATTTAATTCCGATGCAATTTCTGTGTTTCATCGTCAATAAGAAGGTCCAAGGGATACAGTAAACCTGAAGTGAAGCATCGGAATCTACAACTGGACTCACAGGAGTGGTTCAAACCATAGAAAGTGAGAATGTCAGTCCTCTTGTCCTTAAGTCGACATTGTGCCATTTGTATTAAATTCGGATGCTATTTCTGTGTTTCATCGTCAATAAGAAGGTCCAAGGGATACAGTAAACCTGAAGTGAAGCATCGGAATCGCAAACTGGACTCACAGGAGAGATTCCAATCATAGAATGTTAGATTGGCAGTCCTCTTTTACTTAAGACGGCATTGTGCCATTTGTATTAAATTCGGATGCAAATTTCTGTGTTTCATCGTCAATAAAGAAGGTCCAAGGGTACAGTAAACCTGAAGTGAAGCATCAGAATCTAAAACTGGACTCACAGGAGAGGTTCAAATCATAGAAAGTTAGAGTGTCACTCCTCTTGTACTTAAGTCGGTATTGTGCCTTTTGTATTAAATTCGGATGCAATTTCTGTGTTTTATCGTCAATAAGAAGGTCCAAATGATACAGTAAACCTGAAGTGAAGCATCGGAATCTAAAAGTGGACTCACAGGAGAGATTCAAATCATAGAAAGTGAGAGTGTCAGTCCTCTTGTACTTAAGTCGGCATTGTGCTATTTGTATTAAATTCGGATGCAATTCCTGTGTCTCATAATCAATAAGAAGGTCCAAGGGAAACACTAAACCTGAAGTGAAACATCGGAATCTAAAACTGGACTCACAGGAGAGGTTCAAATCATAGAAAGTTAGAGTGTCACTCCTCTTGTACTTAAGTCGGTATTGTGCCTTTTGTATTAAATTCGGATGCAATTTCTGTGTTTTATCGTCAATAAGAAGGTCCAATGGATACAGTAAACCTGAAGTGAAGCATCGGAATCTAAAACTGACGTCACAGGAGTGGTTTGAATCATAGAAAGTGAGAGTGTCAGTCCTCTTGTACTTAAGTCGGTATTGTGCCATTTGTATTAAATACGGATGCAATTTCTGTGTCTCATCGTAAATAAGAAGGTCCAAGGTATACAGTAAACCTGAAGTGAAGCATCGGAATCTAAAACTGGACTCACAGGAGGGGTTCAAATCATAGAAAGTGAGAGTGTCAGTCCTCTTCTACTTAGATCGGCATTGTACATTTTGAATTTAATTCCGATGCATTTTCTGTGTTTCATCGTCTATAAAAAGGTGCAAGGTATACAGTAAACCTGAAGTGAAGCATCGGAATCTAAACCTGGACTCACAGGAGAGGTTCGAATCATAGAAAGTTAGAGTGTCTGTCCTCTTGTACTTAAGCCGGCATTGTACCTTTTGTATTAAATTCGGATGCAAACTCTGTGTTTCATCGTCAATTGGAAGGTCCAAGTGATACAGTAAACCTGAAGTGAAGCATCGGATTCTAAAACTGGACTCACAGGAGAGGTTCATATCATAGAAAGTGAGAGTGTCAGTCCTCTTGTACTTAGGTCGGCATTGTGCCTTTTGAATTTAATTCCGATGCAATTTCTGTGTTTCATCGTCTATAAAAAGGTGCAAGGTATACAGTAAACCTGAAGTGAAGCATCGGAATCTAAAACTGGACTCACAGAAGAGGTTCAAATCATAGAAAGTGAGAGTGTTAGTCCTCTTCTACTTAGTCGGCATTGTGCCTTTTGAATTTAATTCCGATGCAATGTCTGTGTTTCATGGCCAATAAGAACGTCCAAGGGATACAGTAAACCTTAAGTGAAGCATCGGAATCTAAAACTGGACCCACAGGATAGATTCAAATCATAGAAAGTTATAGTGTCAGTCCTCTTGTACTTAAGTCGGCATTGTGCCATTCGAATTTAATTCCGATGCAATTTCGGTGGTTCATCGTCAACAAGAAAGTCCAAGGGATACAATAAACCTGAAGTGAAGCATCGGAATCTAAAACTGGACTCACAGGAGAGATTCAAATCATAGAAAGTTATAGTGTCAGTCCTCTTGTACTTAAGTCGGCATTGTGATTTTTGTATTAAATTCGGAAGCAAACTCTGTGTTTCATCGTCAATAAGAAAGTCCAAGGGATACAGTAAACCTGAAGTGAAGCATCGGAATCTAAAACTGGACTCACAGGAGAGGTTCAAATCAAAGAAAGTGAGAGTGTCAGTCCTCTTGTACCTAAGTCGGCATTGTGCCATTTGTATTAAATTCCGATGCAATTTCTGCGTTTCATCGTCAATAAGAAGGTGCAAGGTATACAGTATACCTGAAGTGAAGCATCGGAATTTAAAACTGGACTCACCGGAGAGGTTCAAATCATAGAAAGTGAGAGTGTCAGTCCTCTTGTACTTAAGTCGTCATTATGCCATTTGTATTAAATTCGGATGCAATTCCTGTGTCTCATAATCAATAAGAAGGTCCAAGGGATACACTAAACCTGGAGTGAAACATCGGAATCTAAAACTGGACTCACAGGAGAGGTTCAAATCATAGAAAGTGAGAGTGTCAGTCCTCTTGTACTTAAGTCGGCATTGTGCCATTTGAATTTAATTCCGATGCAATTTCGGTGGTTCATCGTCAACAAGAAAGTCCAAGGGATACAGTAAACCTGAAGTGAAGCATCGGAATTTAAAACTGGACTCACAGGAGAGGTTCAAATCATAGGAAGTGAGAGTGTCAGTCCTCTTCTACTTAGATCGGCATTGTACATTTTGAATTTAATTCCGATGCGATTACTGTGTTTTATCGTCAATAAGAAGGTCCAAGGGATGCGGTAAACCTGAAGTGAAGCATCTGAATCTAAAACTGACCTCACAGGAGAGGTTCGAATCATAGAAAGTGAGAGTGTCAGCCCTCTTGTACTTAAGTCGGCATTGTGCCGTTTGTATTAAATTCGGATGCATTTTCTGTGTTTCATCGTCAATAAGAAGGTCCAAGGGATACAGTCAACCTGAAGTGAAGCATCGGAATCTAAATCTGACCTCAAAGGAGAGGTTCAAATCATAGAAAGTTAGAGTGTCAGTCCTCTTGTACTTAAGTCGGCATTGTGCCTTTTGAATTTAATTCCGATGCAATTTCGATGGTTCATCGTCAACAAGAGAGTCCAAGGTATACAGTAAACCTGAAGTGAAGCATCGGAATCTAAAACTGGACTCACTGGAGAAGTTCATATCATAGACAATGAGACTGTCAGTCCTCTTGTACTTAAATCGCCATTATGATTTTAGTATTACATTCGGATGCAATATCTGTGTTTCACCGTCAATAAGAAGGTCCAAGGGATACATTAAACGTAAAGTGAAGCATCGGAATCTAAACCTGGACTCACAGGAGAGGTTCAAATCATAGAAAGTTAGAGTGTCTGTCCTCTTGTACTTAAGCCGGCATTGTACCTTTTGTATTAAATTCGGATGCAAACTCTGTGTTTCATCGTCAATTGGAAGGTCCAAGTGATACAGTAAACCTGAAGTGAAGCATCGGATTCTAAAACTGGACTCACAGGAGATGTTCATATCATAGGAAGTGAGAGTGTCAGTCCTCTTGTACTTAGGTCGGCATTGTGCCTTTTGAATTTAATTCCGATGCAATTTCTGTGCTTCATCGTCTATAAGAAGGTGCAAGGTATACAGTAAACCTGAAGTGAAGCATCTGAATCTAAAACTGGACTCACAGAAGAGGTTCAAATCATAGAAAGTGAGAGTGTTAGTCCTCTTCTACTTAGTCGGCATTGTGCCTTTTGAATTTAATTCCGATGCAATGTCTGTGTTTCATCGCCAATAAGAACGTCCAAGGGATACAGTAAACCTGAAGTGAAGCATCGGAATCTAAAACTGGACTCACAGGAGAGATTCAAATCATAGAAAGTTAGAGTGTCACTCCTCTTGTATTAAAGTCGGCATTGTGCCTTCTGTATTAAATTCGGATGCAATTTCTGTGTTTCATCGTCAATAAGAAGGTCGTAGGGATTCAGTAAACCTGAAGTGAAGCATCAGAATCTAAAACTGGACTCACAGGAGAGGTTAAAATCATAGAAAGTTAGAGGGTCGGTCCTCTTTTACTTAAGTCGGCATTGTGCCTTTTGTATTAAATTCCGATGCAATTTCTGTGTTTCATCGTCAATCAGAAGTTGCAAGGTATACAATAAACCCGAAGTGAAGCATCGGAATCTAAAACTGGACACACAGGAGGGATTCAAATCAAAGAAAGTGAGACTGTCAGTCCTCTTGTACTTAAGTCGGCATTGTGCCATTTGTATTAAACTCGGATGCAATTTCTGTGTTTCTTCGACAATAAGAAAGTCCAAGGGATACAGTAAACCAGAAGTGAAGCATCGGAATCTAAAACTGGACTCTCAGGAGAGGTTCAAATCATAGAAAGTGAGAATGTCAGTCCTCTTGTACTTAAGTCGGCATTGTGCCTTTTGTATTATATTCGGATACAATTTCTGTGTTTCATCGTCAATAAGAAGGTGGAATGTATACAGGAAACCTGAATTGAAGCAACGGAATCTAAAGCTAAACTCACAGGAGAGGTTCAAATCATAGAAAGTTAGAGTATCAGTCCTCTTGTACTTAAGTCGGCATTGTGCCATTTGTATTAAATTCGGATGCAATTTCTGTGTTTCATCGTTAATAAGAAGGTCCAAGGGATACAGTATACCTGAAGTAAAGCATCGGAATCTAAAACTGGACTCACAGGAGAGGTTCAAATCATAGAAGGTTAGAGTGTCAGTCCTCTTGTACTTAAGTCGGCATTGTGATTTTTGTATTAAATTCGGATGCAAACTCTGTGTTTCATCGTCAATAAGAAGGTCCAAGGGATACAGTAAACCTGAAGTGAAGCAACGGAATCTAAAACTGGACTCACAGGAGAGGTTCAAATCATAGAAAGTGAGAGTGTCAGTCCTCTTCTACTTAGGTCGGCATTGTACATTTTGAATTTATTTCCGATGCGATTTCTGTGTTTTATCGTCAATAAGAAGGTCCAAGGGATACGGTAAACCTGAAGTGAAGCATCGGAATCTAAAACTGATCTCACAGGAGAGGTTCGTATCATAGAAAGTGAGAGTGTCAGCCCTCTTGTACTAAAGTCTGCATTGTGCCGTTTGTATTAAATTCGGATGCATTTTCTGTGTTTCATCGTCAATAAGAAGGTCCAAGGGATACAGTCAACCTGAACTGAAGCATCGGAAACTAAAACTGGACTCACAGGAGAGGTTCAAATCATAGAAAAAGAGAGTGTCAGTCCTCTTGTACTTAAGACGGCATTGTGCCATTTGTATTAAATTAGGATGCAATTTCTGTGTTTCATCGTCTATAAGAAGACCGAAGGGATACAGTAAACCTGAAGTGAAGCATCGGATTCTAAAACTGGACCCACAGGAGAGGTTCAAATCATAGAAAGTGAGAGTGTCAGTCCTCTTGTACTTAGGTCTGCATTGTGCCTTTTGAATTAAATTCCGATGCAATTTCTGTGTTTCATCGTCTATAAGATGGTGTAAGGTATACAGTAAACCTGAAGTGAAGCATCGGAATCTAAAACTGGACTCACAGAAGAGGTTCAAATCATAGAAAGTGAGAGTGTTAGTCCTCTTCTACTTAGTCGGCATTGTGCCTTTTGAATTTAATTCCGATGCAATGTCTGTGTTTCATCGCCAATAAGAACGTCCAAGGGATACAGTAAACCTGAAGTGAAGCATCGGAATCTAAAACTGGACTCACAGGAGAGATTCAAATCATAGAATGTTAGAGTGTCACTCCTCTTGCACTTAAGTCGGTATTGTGCCTTTTGTATTAAATTTGGATGCAATTTCTGTGTTTCATCGTCAATAAGAAGGTCGAAGGGATACAGTAAACCTGAAGTGAGGCATCAGAATCTAAAACTGGACTCACAGGAGAGGTTCAAATCATAGAAAGTTAGAGGGTCAGCAGTCCTCTTTTACTTAAGTCAGCATTGTGCATTTTGTATTAAATTCTGATGCAATTTCTGTGTTTCATCGTCAATCAGAAGTTGCAAGGTATACAGTAAACCCGAAGTGAAGCATCGGAATCTAAAACTGGACTCACAGGAGATGTTCAAATCAAAGAAAGTGAGAGTGTCAGTCCTCTTGTACTTAAGTCGGCATTGTGCCATTTGTATTAAATTCGGATGCAATTTCTTTGTTTCATCGTCAGTAAGAAGGTCCAAGATATACAGTAAACCTGAAGTGAAGCATCGGAATCTAAAACTGGACTCACAGGAGAGGTTCAAATAATAGAAAGTTAGAGTGTCACTCCTCCTGTACTTAAGTCGGTATTGTGCCATTTGTATTAAACTCGGATGCAATTTCTGATTTTCATCGACAATAAGAAAGTCCAAGGGATACAGTAAACCAGAAGTGAAGCATCGGAATCTAAAACTGGACTCTTAGGAGGGGTTCAAATCATAGAAAGTGAGAATGTCAGTCCTCATGTACTTAAGTCGGCATTGTGCCTTTTGTATTAAATTCGGATACAATTTCTGTGTTTCATCGTCAATAAGAAGGTGCAATGTATACAGGAAACCTGAAGTGAAGCATTGGAATCTAAAACTGGACTCACAGGAGAGGTTCAAATCATAGAAAGTTAGAGTATCAGTCCTCTTGTACTTAAGTCGGCATTGTGCCATTTGTATTAAATTCGGATGCAATATCTGTGTTTCATCGTTAATAAGAAGGTCCAAGGGATACAGTATACCTGAAGTGAAGCATCGGAATCTAAAACTGGACTCACAGGAGAGGTTCAAATCATAGAAAGTTAGAGTGTCTGTCCTCTTGTACTTAAGCCGGCATTGTACCTTTTGTATTAAATTCGGATGCAAACTCTGTGTTTCATCGTCAATTGGAAGGTCCAAGTGATACAGTAAACCTGAAGTGAAGCATCGGATTCTAAAACTGGACTCACAGGAGATGTTCATATCATAGGAAGTGAGAGTGTCAGTCCTCTTGTACTTAGGTCGGCATTGTGCCTTTTGAATTTAATTCCGATGCAATTTCTGTGCTTCATCGTCTATAAGAAGGTGCAAGGTATACAGTAAACCTGAAGTGAAGCATCTGAATCTAAAACTGGACTCACAGAAGAGGTTCAAATCATAGAAAGTGAGAGTGTTAGTCCTCTTCTACTTAGTCGGCATTGTGCCTTTTGAATTTAATTCCGATGCAATGTCTGTGTTTCATCGCCAATAAGAACGTCCAAGGGATACAGTAAACCTGAAGTGAAGCATCGGAATCTAAAACTGGACTCACAGGAGAGATTCAAATCATAGAAAGTTAGAGTGTCACTCCTCTTGTATTTAAGTCGGCATTGTGCCTTCTGTATTAAATTCGGATGCAATTTCTGTGTTTCATCGTCAATAAGAAGGTCGTAGGGATTCAGTAAACCTGAAGTGAAGCATCAGAATCTAAAACTGGACTCACAGGAGAGGTTAAAATCATAGAAAGTTAGAGGGTCGGTCCTCTTTTACTTAAGTCGGCATTGTGCCTTTTGTATTAAATTCCGATGCAATTTCTGTGTTTCATCGTCAATCAGAAGTTGCAAGGTATACAATAAACCCGAAGTGAAGCATCGGAATCTAAAACTGGACACACAGGAGGGATTCAAATCAAAGAAAGTGAGACTGTCAGTCCTCTTGTACTTAAGTCGGCATTGTGCCATTTGTATTAAACTCGGATGCAATTTCTGTGTTTCTTCGACAATAAGAAAGTCCAAGGGATACAGTAAACCAGAAGTGAAGCATCGGAATCTAAAACTGGACTCTCAGGAGAGGTTCAAATCATAGAAAGTGAGAATGTCAGTCCTCTTGTACTTAAGTCGGCATTGTGCCTTTTGTATTATATTCGGATACAATTTCTGTGTTTCATCGTCAATAAGAAGGTGGAATGTATACAGGAAACCTGAATTGAAGCAACGGAATCTAAAGCTAAACTCACAGGAGAGGTTCAAATCATAGAAAGTTAGAGTATCAGTCCTCTTGTACTTAAGTCGGCATTGTGCCATTTGTATTAAATTCGGATGCAATTTCTGTGTTTCATCGTTAATAAGAAGGTCCAAGGGATACAGTATACCTGAAGTAAAGCATCGGAATCTAAAACTGGACTCACAGGAGAGGTTCAAATCATAGAAGGTTAGAGTGTCAGTCCTCTTGTACTTAAGTCGGCATTGTGATTTTTGTATTAAATTCGGATGCAAACTCTGTGTTTCATCGTCAATAAGAAGGTCCAAGGGATACAGTAAACCTGAAGTGAAGCAACGGAATCTAAAACTGGACTCACAGGAGAGGTTCAAATCATAGAAAGTGAGAGTGTCAGTCCTCTTCTACTTAGGTCGGCATTGTACATTTTGAATTTATTTCCGATGCGATTTCTGTGTTTTATCGTCAATAAGAAGGTCCAAGGGATACGGTAAACCTGAAGTGAAGCATCGGAATCTAAAACTGATCTCACAGGAGAGGTTCGTATCATAGAAAGTGAGAGTGTCAGCCCTCTTGTACTAAAGTCTGCATTGTGCCGTTTGTATTAAATTCGGATGCATTTTCTGTGTTTCATCGTCAATAAGAAGGTCCAAGGGATACAGTCAACCTGAACTGAAGCATCGGAAACTAAAACTGGACTCACAGGAGAGGTTCAAATCATAGAAAAAGAGAGTGTCAGTCCTCTTGTACTTAAGACGGCATTGTGCCATTTGTATTAAATTAGGATGCAATTTCTGTGTTTCATCGTCTATAAGAAGACCGAAGGGATACAGTAAACCTGAAGTGAAGCATCGGATTCTAAAACTGGACCCACAGGAGAGGTTCAAATCATAGAAAGTGAGAGTGTCAGTCCTCTTGTACTTAGGTCTGCATTGTGCCTTTTGAATTAAATTCCGATGCAATTTCTGTGTTTCATCGTCTATAAGATGGTGTAAGGTATACAGTAAACCTGAAGTGAAGCATCGGAATCTAAAACTGGACTCACAGAAGAGGTTCAAATCATAGAAAGTGAGAGTGTTAGTCCTCTTCTACTTAGTCGGCATTGTGCCTTTTGAATTTAATTCCGATGCAATGTCTGTGTTTCATCGCCAATAAGAACGTCCAAGGGATACAGTAAACCTGAAGTGAAGCATCGGAATCTAAAACTGGACTCACAGGAGAGATTCAAATCATAGAATGTTAGAGTGTCACTCCTCTTGCACTTAAGTCGGTATTGTGCCTTTTGTATTAAATTTGGATGCAATTTCTGTGTTTCATCGTCAATAAGAAGGTCGAAGGGATACAGTAAACCTGAAGTGAGGCATCAGAATCTAAAACTGGACTCACAGGAGAGGTTCAAATCATAGAAAGTTAGAGGGTCAGCAGTCCTCTTTTACTTAAGTCAGCATTGTGCATTTTGTATTAAATTCTGATGCAATTTCTGTGTTTCATCGTCAATCAGAAGTTGCAAGGTATACAGTAAACCCGAAGTGAAGCATCGGAATCTAAAACTGGACTCACAGGAGATGTTCAAATCAAAGAAAGTGAGAGTGTCAGTCCTCTTGTACTTAAGTCGGCATTGTGCCATTTGTATTAAATTCGGATGCAATTTCTTTGTTTCATCGTCAGTAAGAAGGTCCAAGATATACAGTAAACCTGAAGTGAAGCATCGGAATCTAAAACTGGACTCACAGGAGAGGTTCAAATAATAGAAAGTTAGAGTGTCACTCCTCCTGTACTTAAGTCGGTATTGTGCCATTTGTATTAAACTCGGATGCAATTTCTGATTTTCATCGACAATAAGAAAGTCCAAGGGATACAGTAAACCAGAAGTGAAGCATCGGAATCTAAAACTGGACTCTTAGGAGGGGTTCAAATCATAGAAAGTGAGAATGTCAGTCCTCATGTACTTAAGTCGGCATTGTGCCTTTTGTATTAAATTCGGATACAATTTCTGTGTTTCATCGTCAATAAGAAGGTGCAATGTATACAGGAAACCTGAAGTGAAGCATTGGAATCTAAAACTGGACTCACAGGAGAGGTTCAAATCATAGAAAGTTAGAGTATCAGTCCTCTTGTACTTAAGTCGGCATTGTGCCATTTGTATTAAATTCGGATGCAATATCTGTGTTTCATCGTTAATAAGAAGGTCCAAGGGATACAGTATACCTGAAGTGAAGCATCGGAATCTAAAACTGGACTCACAGGAGAGGTTCAAATCATAGAAGGTTAGAGTGTCAGTCCTCTTGTACTTAAGTAGGCATTGTGATTCTTGTATTAAATTCGGATGCAAACTCTGTGTTTCATCGTCAATAAGACGTACCAAGGGATACAGTAAACCTGAAGTGAAGCATCGGAATCTAAAACTGGACTCACAGGAGAGGTTCAAATCATAGAAAGTGAGACTGTCAGTCCTCTTCTACTTAGGTCGGCGTTGTACATTTTGAATTTAATTCCGATGCGATTTCTGTGTTTTATCGTCAATAAGAAGGTCCAAGGGATACGGTAAACCTGAAGTGAAGCATCGGAATCTAAAACTGATCTCACAGGAGAGGTTCGAATCATAGAAAGTGAGAGTGTCAGCCCTCTTGTACTTAAGTCTGCATTGTGCCGTTTGTATTAAATTCGGATGCATTTTTTGTGTTTCATCGTCAATAAGAAGGTCCAAGGGATACAGTCAACCTGAAGTGAAGCATTGGAAAGTAAAACTGGACTCACAGGAGAGGTTCAAATCATAGAAAGTGAGAGTGTCAGTCCTTTTGTACTTAAGTCGGCATTGTGAAATTTGTATTAAATTAGGATGCATTTTCTGTGTTTTATCGTCTATTAGAAGACCCAAGGGATACAGTAAACCTGAAGTGAAACATCGGAATCTAAATCTGAAATCACAGGAGAGGTTCAAATCATAGAAAGTTAGAGTGTCAGTCCTCTTGTACTTAAGTCGGCATTGTGCCTTTTGAATTCAATTCAGATGCAATTTCGGAGGTTCATCGTCAACAAGAAAGTCCAAGGGATACAGTAAACCTGAAGTGAAGCATCGGAATCTAAAACTGGACTCTCAAAAGAGGTTCAAGTCATAGAAAGTTAGAATGTCAGCCCTCTTGTACTTAAGTCTGCATTGTGCCGTTTGTATTAAATTCGGGTGCATTTTCTGTGTTTCATCGTCAATAAGAAGGTCCAAGGGATACAGTCTACCTGAAGTGAAGCATTGGAAAGTAAAACTGGACTCACAGGAGAGGTTCAAATCATAGAAAGTGAGAGTGTCAGTCCTCTTGTACTTAAGTCGGCATTGTGAAATTTGTATTAAATTAGGATGCAATTTCTGTGTTTTATCGTCTATAAGAAGACCTAAGGGATACAGTAAACCTGAAGTGACACATCGGAATCTAAATCTGAAATCACAGGAGAGGTTCAAATCATAGAAAGTTAGAGTGTCAGTCCTCTTGTACTTAAGTCGGCATTGTGCCTTTTGAATTCAATTCAGATGCAATTTCGGAGGTTCATCGTCAACAAGAAAGTCCAAGGGATACAGTAAACCTGAAGTGTAGCATCGGAATCTAAAACTGGACTCTCAAAAGAGGTTCAAATCATAGAAAGTTAGAATGTCAGTCCTCTTGTACTTAAGTCGGCATTGTGCCGTTTGTATTAAATTCGGATGCAATTTCTGTGTTTTATCGTCTATAAGAAGGTCCAAGGGTTACAGTTAACCTGACGTGAAGCATCGGAATCTAAAACTGTACTCACAGAGAGATTCAAATCATAGAAAGTTACAGTGTCAGTCCTCTTGTACTTAAGTCGGCATTGTGCCATTTGTATTAAATTCGGATGCAATTTCTGTGTTTTATCGTCTATACGAAGGTCCAAGGGATACAGTAAACCTGAAGTGAAGCATCGGAATCTCAATCTGACCTCACAGGAGAGGTTCAAATCATAGAAAGTTAAAGTGTCAGTCCTCTTGTACTGAAGTCGGCATTGTGCCCTTTTGAATTTAATTCCGATGCAATTTCGGTGGTTCATCGTCAACAAGAAATTCCAAGGGATACAGTAAACCTGAAGTGAAGCATCGGAATCTAAAACTGGACTCACAGGAGAGGTTCATATCATAGACAATGAGAGTGTCAGTCCTCTTGTACTTAAATCGCCATTGTGATTTTTGTATTAAATTCGGATGCAATATCTGTGTTTCATCGTCAATAAGAAGGTCCAAGGGATACAGTAAACGTAAAGTGTAGCATCGGAATCTATACCTGGACTCACAGGAGAGGTTCAAATCATAGGAAGTTAGAGTGTCAGTCCTCTTGTACTTAAGTCAGCATTGTGCCTTTTGTATTAAATTCTGATGCAATTTCTGTGTTTCATCGTCAATCAGAAGTTGCAAGGTATACAGTAAACCCGAAGTGAAGCATCGGAATCTAAAACTGGACTCACAGGAGGGGTTCAAATCAAAGAAAGTGAGAGTGTCGGTCCTCTTGTACTTAAGTCGGCATTGTGCCATTTGTATTAAATTCGGATGCAATTTCTGTGTTTCATCGTCAGTAAGAAGGTCCAAGATATACAGTAAACCTGAAGTGAAGCATCGGAATCTAAAACTGGACTCACAGGAGAGGTTCAAATCATATAAAGTTAGAGTGTCACTCCTCTTGTACTTAAGTCGGTATTGTGCCATTTGTATTAAACTCGGATGCAATTTCTGTGTTTCATCGACAATAAGAAAGTCCAAGGGATACAGTAAACCAGAAGTGAAGCATCGGAATCTAAAACTGGACTCTTAGGAGAGGTTCAAATCATAGAAAGTGAGAATGTCAGTCCTCATGTACTTAAGTTGGCATTGTGCCTTTTGTATTAAATTCGGATACAAGTTCTGTGTTTCATCGTCAATAAGAAGGTGCAATGTATACAGGAATCCTGAAGTGAAGCATCGGAATCTAAAACTGGACTCACAGGAGAGGTTCATATCATAGACAATGAGAGTGTCAGTCCTCTTGTACATAAATCGCCATTGTGATTTTTGTATTAAATTCGGATGCAATATCTGTGTTTCATCGTCAATAAGAAGGTCCAAGGGATACAGTAAACGTAAAGTGTAGCATCGGAATCTAAACCTGGACTCACAGGAGAGGTTCAAATCATAGAAAGTTAGAGTGTCAGTCCTCTTGTACTTCAGTCGGCATTGTATATTTTGTATTAAATTCGGATGCAAACTCTGTGTTTCATCGTCAATTGGAAGGTCCAAGGGATACAGTAAACCTGAAGTGAAGCATCGGATTCTAAAACTGGACTCACAGGAGAGGTTCAAATCATAGAAAGTGAGAGTGTCACTCCTCTTGTACTTAAGTCGGTATTGTGCCTTTTGTATTAAATTCGGATGCAATTTCTGTGTTTCATCGTCAATAAGAAGGTCGAAGGGATACAGTAAACCGGAAGTGAAGCATCAGAATCTAAAACTGGACTCACAGGAGGGGTTCAAATCATAGAAAGTTAGAGGGTCGGTCCTCTTTTACTTAAGTCAGCATCGTGCCTCTTGTATTAAATTCCGATGCAATTTCTGTGTTTCATCGTCAATCAGAAGTTGCAAGGTATACAGTAAACCCGAAGTGAAGCATCGGAATCTAAAACTGGACTCACAGGAGGGATTCAAATCAAAGAAAGTGAGAGTGTCAGTCCTCTTGTACTTAAGTCGGCAATGTGCCATTTGTATTAAATTCGGATGCAATTTCTGTGTTTCATCGTCAGTAAGAAGGTCCAAGATATACAGTAAACCTGAAGTGAAGCATCGGAATCTAAAACTGGACTCACAGGAGAGATTCAAATCATAGAAAGTTAGAGTGTCACTCCTCTTGTACTTAAGTCGGTATTGTGCCATTTGTAATACACTCGGATGCAATTTCAGTGTTTCATCGGCAATAAGAATGTCCAAGGGATACAGTAAACCAGAAGTGAAGCATCGGAATCTAAAACTTGACTCTCAGGAGAGGTTCAAATCATAGAAAGTGAGAATGTCAGTCCTCTTGTACGTAAGTCGGCATTGTGCCTTTTGTATTAAATTCGGATACAATTTCTGTGTTTCATCGTCAATAAGAAGGTGCAATGTATGCAGGAAACCTGAAGTGAAGCATCGGATCTAAAACTGGACTCACAGGAGAGGTTCAAATCATAGAAAGTTAGAGTATGAGTCCTCTTGTACTTAAGTCGGCATTGTGCCATTTGTATTAAATTCGGATGCAATTTCTGTGTTTCATCGTTAATAAGAAGGTCCAAGGGATACAGTATACCTGAAGTGAAGCATCGGAATCTAAAACTGGACTCACAGGAGAGGTTCAAATCATAGAAGGCTAGAGTGTCAGTCCTCTTGTACTTAAGTCGGCATTGTGATTTTTGTATTAAATTCGGATGCAAACTCTGTGTTTCATCGTCAATAAGAAGGTCCAAGGGATACAGTAAACCTGAAGTGAAGCATCGGAATCTAAAACTGGACTCATAGGAGAGGTGCGTATCATAGAAAGTGAGAGTGTCAGTCCTCTTCTACTTCGGTCGGCATTGTACATTTTGAATTTAATTCCGATGTGATTTCTGTGTTTTATAGTCAATAAGAAGGTCCAAGGGATACGGTAAAACTGAAGTGAAGCATCGGAATCTAAAACTGATCTCGCAGGAGAGGTGCGAATCATTGAAAGTGAGAGTGTCAGCCCTCTTGTACTTAAGTCTGCATTGTGCCGTTTGTATTTAATTCGGATGCATTTTCTGTGTTTCATCGTCAATAAGAAGGACCAAGGGATACAGTCAACCTGAAGTGAAGCATCGGAAACTAAAACTGGAGTCACAGGAGAGGTTCAAATCATAGAAAGTGAGAGTGTCAGTCCTCTTGTACTTAAGTCTGCATTGTGCCATTTGTATTAAATTAGGATGCAATTTCTGTGTTTTATCGTCTATAAGAAGACCCAGGGGATACAGTAAACCTGAAGTGAAGCATCGGAATCTAAATCTGAAATCACAGGAGAGGTTCAAATCATAGAAAGTTAGAGTGTCAGTCCTCTTGTACTTAAGTCGGCATTGTGCCTTTTGAATTAATTTCCGATGCAATTTCGGTAGTTCATCGTCAACAAGAATGTCCAAGGGATACAGTAAACCTGAAGTGAAGCATCGGAATCTAAAACTGGACTCACAGGAGAGATTCAAATCATAGAAAGTTATAGTGTCAGTCCTCTTGTACTTAAGTCGGCATTGTGATTTTTGTATTAAATTCGGATGCAAACTTGGTGTTTCATCGTCAATAAGAAGGTCCAAGGGAAACAGTAATACTGAAGTGAAGCATCGGAATCTAAAACTGGACTCACAGGAGAGGTTCAAATCATAGAAAGTGAGAGTGTCAGTCCCCTTCTACTTAGATCGGCATTGTACATTTTGAATTCAATTCCGATGCGATTACTGTGTTTTATCGTCAATAAGAAGGTCCAAGGGATACGGTAAACCTGAAGTGAAGCATCGGAATCTAAAACTGACCTCACAGGAGAGGTTCGAATCATAGAAAGTGAGAGTGTCAGCCCTCTTGTACTTAAGTCGGCATTGTGCCGTTTGTATTAAATTCGGATGCATTTACTGTGTTTCATCGTCAATAAGAAGGTCCAAGGGATACAGTCAACCTGAAGTGAAGCATCGGAATCTAAAACTGGACTTACAGGAGAGGTTCAAATCATAGAAAGTGAGAGTGTCAGTCCTCTTGTACTTAAGTCGGCATTGTGCCATTTGTATTAAATTAGGATGCAATTTCTGTGTTTTATCGTCTATAAGAAGACCCAAGGGATACAGTAAACCTGAAGTGAAGCATCGGAATCTAAATCTGACCTCACAGGAGAGGTTCAAATCATAGAAAGTTAGAGTGTCAGTCCTCTTGTACTTAAGTGGGCATTGAGCCTTTTGAATTTAATACCGATGCAGTTTCGGTGGTTCATCGTCAACAAGAAAGTCCAAGGGATACAGTAACCCTGAAGTGAAGCATCGGAATCTAAAACTGGACTCTCAAAAGAGGTTCAAATCATAGAAAGTTAGAATGTCAGTCCTCTTGTACTTAAGTCGGCATTGTGCCATTTGCATTAAATTCGGATGCAATGTCTGTGTTTTATCGTCTATAAGTAGGTCCAAGGGATACAGTAAACCTGAAGTGAAGCATCGGAATCTAAAACTGGACTCACAGGAGAGATTCAAATCATAGAAAGTTATAGTGTCAGTCCTCTTGTACTTAAGTCGGCATTGTGATTTTTGTATTAAATTCGGATGCAATTTCTGTGTTTTATCGTCTATAAGTAGGTCCAAGGGATACAGTAAACCTGAAGTGAAGCATCGGAATCTAAAACTGGACTCACAGGAGAGGTTCAAATCATAGAGAGTTACAGTGTCAGTCCTCTTGTACTTAAGTCGGCACTGTACATTTTGTATTAAATTCGGATGCAAAGTCTGTGTTCCATCGTCAATTGGAAGGTCCAAGGGATACAGTAAACCTGAAGTGAAGCATCGGAATCTAAAACTGGACTCACAGGAGAGATTCAAATCATAGAAATTTAGAGTGTCACTCCTCTTGTACTTACGTCGGTATTGTGCCTTTTGTATTAAATTCGGATGCAATTTCTGTGTCTCATCGTCAATAAGAAGGTCGAAGGGATACAGTAAACCTGAAGTGAAGCATCAGAATCTAAAACTGGACTCACAGGAGAGGTTCAAATCATAGAAAGTTAGAGGGTCGGTCCTCTTTTACTTAAGTCAGCATTGTGCCTTTTGTATTAAATTCCGATACAATTTCTGTGTTTCATCGTCAATCAGAAGTTGCAAGGTATACGGTAAACCCGAAGTGAAGCATCAGAATCTAAAACTGGACTCACAGGAGGGATTCAAATCAAAGAAAGTGAGAGTGTCAGTCCTCTTGTACTTAAGTCGGCATTGTGCCATTTGTATTAAATTCGGATGCAATTTCTGTGTTTCATCGTCAGTAAGAAGTTCCAAGATATACAGTAAACCTGAAGTGAAGCATCGGAATCTAAAACTGGACTCACAGGAGAGGTTCAAATCATAGAAAGTTAGAATGTCAGTCCTCTTGTACCTAAGTCGGCATTGTGCCTTTTGTATTAAATTCGGATACAATTTCTGTGTTTCATCGTCAATAAGAAGGTGCAATGTATACAGGAAACCTGAAGTGAAGCATCGGAATCTAAAACTGGACTCACAGGAGAGGTTCAAATCATAGAAAGTTAGAGTATCAGTCCTCTTGTACTTAAGTCGGCATTGTGCCATTTGTATTAAATTCGGATGCAAAATCTGTGTTTCATCGTTAATAAGAAAGTCCAAGGGATACTGTATACCTGAAGTGAAGCATCGGAATTTAAACTGGACTCACAGGAGAGGTTCAAATCATAGTAGGTTAGAGTGTCAGTCCTCTTGTACTTAAGTCGGCATTGTGAATTTTGTATTAAATTCGGATGCAAACTCTGTGTTTCATCGTCAATAAGAAGGTCCAAGAGATACAGTACACCTGAAGTGAAGCATCGGAATCTAAAACTGGACTCACAGGTGAGGTTCAAATCATAGAAAGTGAGAGTGTTAGTCCTCTTCTACTTAGGTCGGCATTGTACATTTTGAATTTAATTCCGATGCGATTTCTGTGTTTTATCGTCAATAAGAAGGTCCAAGGGATACGGTAAACCTGAAGTGAAGCATCGGAATCTAAAACTGATCTCACAGGTGAGGTTCGAATCATAGAAAGTGAGAGTGTCAGCCCTCTTGTACTTAAGTCTACATTGTGCCGTTTGTATTAAATAAGGATGCATTTTCTGTGTTTCATCGTCAATAAGAAGGTCCAAGGGATACAGTCAACCTGAAGTGAAGCATCGGGATCTAAAACTGGACTCACAGGAGAGGTTCAAAGCATAGAAAGTTAGAGCGTCAGTCCTCTTGTACTTAAGTCGGCATTGTGCCATTTGTATTAAATTAGGATGCAATTTCTGTGTTTTATCGTCTATAAGAAGGTCCAAGGGATACAGTAAACCTGAAGTGAAGCATCGGAATCTAAATCTGAAATCACAGGAGAGGTTCAAATCATAGAAAGTTAGAGTGTCAGTCCTCTTGTACTTAAGTCGGCATTGTGCCTTTTGAATTTAATTCCGATGCAATTTCGGTGGTTCATCGTCAACAAGAAAGTCCAAGGGATACAGTAAACCTGATGTGAAGCATCGGAATCTAAAACTGGACTCTCAGGAGAGGTTCAAATCATAGAAAGTTAGAATGTCAGTCCTCTTGTACTTAAGTCGGCATTGTGCCATTTGTATTAAATTCGGATGCAATTTCTGTGTTTTATCGTCTACAAGAAGGTCCAAGGGATACAGTAAACCTGTAGTGAAGCATCGGAATCTAAATCTGACCTCACAGGAGAGGTTCAAATCATAGAATGTTAGAGTATCAGTCCTCTTGTACTTAAGTCGGCATTGTGCCTTTTCAATTTAATTTCGTTGCAATTTCTGTGGTTCATCGTCAATAAGAAGGTCCAAGGGGTACAGTAAACCTGAAGTGAAGCATCGGAATCTAAAACTGGACTCACAGGAGAGGTTCAAATCATAGAAAGTGAGAGTGTCAGTCCTCTTGTACTTAAGTCGGCATTGTACTTTTGTATTAAATTCGGATGCAAACTCTGTGTTTCATCGTCAATAAGAAGGTCCAAGGGATACAGTCAACCTGAAGTGAAGCATCGGAATCTAAAACTGGACTCACAGGAGAGGTTCAAAGCATAGAAAGTTAGAGCGTCAGTCCTCTTGTACTTAAGTCGGCATTGTGCCATTTGTATTAAATTAGGATGCAATTTCTGTGTTTTATCGTCTATAAGAAGGTCCAAGGGATACAGTAAACCTGAAGTGAAGCATCGGAATCTAAATCTGACCTCACAGGAGAGGTTCAAATCATAGAAAGTTAGAGTGTCAGTCCTCTTGTACTTAACTCGGCATTGTGCCTTTTGAATTTAATTCCGATGCAATTTCGGTGGTTCATCGTCAACAAGAAAGTCCAAGGGATACAGTAAACCTGATGTGAAGCATCGGAATCTAAAACTGCACTCTCAGGAGAGGTTCAAATCATAGAAAGTTAGAATGTCAGTCCTCTTGTACTTAAGTCGGCATTGTGCCATTTGTATTAAATTCGGATGCAATTTCTGTGTTTTATCGTCTACAAGAAGGTCCAAGGGATACAGTAAACCTGTAGTGAAGCATCGGAATCTAAATCTGACCTCACAGGAGAGGTTCAAATCATAGAAAGTTAGAGTATCAGTCCTCTTGTACTTAAGTCGGCATTATGCCTTTTCAATTTAATTTCGATGCAATTTCTGTGGTTCATCGTCAATAAGAAGGTCCAAGGGATACAGTAAACCTGAAGTGAAGCATCGGAATCTAAAACTGGACTCACAGGAGAGGTTCAAATCATAGAAAGTGAGAGTGTCACTCCTCTTGTACTTAAGTCGGCATTGTACTTTTGTATTAAATTCGGATGCAAACTCTGTGTTTCATCGTCAATAAGAAGGTCCAAGGGATAGAGTAAACCTGAAGTGAAGCATCGGAATCTAAACCTGGACTCACAGGAGAGGTTCAAATCATAGAAAGTGAGAGTGTCAGTCCTCTTGTACTTAGGTCGGCATTGTGCCTTTTGAATTTAATTCCGATGCAATTTCTGTGTTTCATCGTCAATAAGAAGGTGCAAGGTATACAGTAAACCTGAAGTGAAGCATCAGAATCTAAAACTGGACTCACAGGAGAGATTCAAATCATAGAAAGTTAGAGTGTCACTCCTCTTGTACTTAAGTCGGTATTGTGCCTTTATAAAGGCACATTTGCATGCCGAGAGTGAGTTTCCTCAGAAACGCGTAATAATAATTAAATAAATAATCAGTGACAAATAAATAAAGCCTATGGCACACAACTGCAGCGCAGTGTCGCTGATAAAACAAAAGCACAATTACGTTACTCTTATGTTTGATTAAGAAAGGGAGAGCTCTGGTTGAAGTGGTGCGAGAAGCACGTATTTTATTTTATTGTCTGGCACACCGCCATATTTCATGTTATAGAAGAATACTGCGAGTTGCAACCACACTAGGCCCTCGATTCTGTAAAGAATTTATATTTATAAAAGTAAGTAGGATTATGAACTGTTGGCTTATTCATTGAATATATCTGATTTAACTAACTGTGTAACTTTTTTATGTTTAGTAGACAATCACCTCTGTACGACGTATTGGCATGGCTGGCAAATTATTGTAATATTGAGATTTAGATTATGAGTCCGCACCTACCGCAGCAGTCTTTGGAAACGATTTAATTACGAAGTCCGATTATTCAGTTTTATTTCACGGTCAACTACGAGTAACATTGCCTTTACGAGAAAGCCATTGTCAAGCGTCTGATATCGAATAATTAAACGTCCACGTTCCAGATAACCTAATACAATTGCAATCACAATCACCATCATACAGGTAGAATAATCAATATCTAAATAACAATATATTTTTATTTATTTATTTTATTTATTTTATATTGGCGACCGTGGCAGGACTTGTTATTTTGTCATTTGTTACATTGTTCTCTTTGTTTCATGTAAAAAATCAACTTTCTGGACCTGGATGTCAATGTATGGGAGATAACAAAATCTGAAGATATTTTCCAATTCTGAAATTTTGCGGGAAGACCCAATGAAACTTCCAGCAAAATAAGGTAAGACGCAGCATCTTTGCATTGGTAGGTTTGACCAGACGTATAATTCAGTGTATTAGCTTTTCAGTAAATTCTGTAGTGTTTCTTTTCCGCATAACAGTTTCAGTGATAAATTTCATTCTCAGTACTTTTCCCTAAACAATAACGTATGCAACAATACCAATACACGAGTGTACAATATGGCCGACTTCTGTACGATATCATGTAAAATGGCCAGCAGCCATTACCAATAATCTCAAATTCAGTTTATATTTTTAAATTAACAGACAGTCATTGTTGCTACGAGCGATTTATGCTCAACTACATTTTATTTTAAAATCAGTGTAAAAAATTTTCTTGAAACATATATCACGTGTGGTATGGTAATAACTAGAAAACAATACGCAAAAATGGAACAGCAAGGACGTACTATTCAGACGCAATCCGACTCGGACGAGAGACAAGGGTTAGAAAATGACTTTACGACAGCAACCGGTAGTGACGATTCATCAAATATTGACGCAAGTGTTGACGAAAATTTTGACGATAGGCCGTCCACTACAAAAATTTCAAAATCTCAATCAGAGCCCATGTTAATGCATGACGTCACGTCTAATGACGCGGCGGGGGCAGAGACCTTGCAAACGGTAAACATTGCCGACATGTTACAAATGCTAATGAAACAAAACGCCGAAAACATGGCAACCTTAAAAGAACAGTTAAAAACACAAAATGACGAAATCAAATCTGATCTCATAGCAATCAAGGTAGGTAATGACACTTTATGTAAGCGTGTGGAACTTATAGACGCCACACTGACCAAACAGATGACCGAACTCAGTACTAAATTTTCCCAGCTCAATACGAGACAAGAAAAGACTACAACTGACGTAGCACTTTTACAGACACAAGTAAAAAACCTTAATGTCACGTGTGAAGTTCTTACTGAACAAATTCAAACATATCCTTCAGTACATGACAATCTTGAAAAACGAATTACTGACGTGCAGAATAAATTTGACGATGTTGAACAACACCTGACTGACATCTTACAATCAGATGCCACAGCTCATTTTCAAAATATTAATAAAGAATTTCATGATTGGGTTGAGAACAAAGACAAACATTTTGATAGATGCTTACGTGAAAATTTTCCAACAATTGTGCACGACTCCGTAGCGCAATACATTACTAATAACAAACAGCTGATCAGTGACGCAGTACAATCCGTCACTGCACCCATGAGACAATTCACCGATCAACTACAGTCTGAATGTAACGAAAATATCAGTCAAAATGTACAGTTCAGAAACCAATATACATTCGAGTATGATACACATATTCCGCACACGACAAATACACAAGAACAAAACACACCACGACTACAACACATACCACGATGTGGAAACACAAACACAAGCTATTATCATGGTAAACCAGAGCAACATTATCGTAATTACTCGCCAGCTGAACATACCAGTAATTACAGTGGAATAAATCCATATCACAATGCGAAGGAAGATGAAAGCTTTATGAAACATCGATAATACCCCAGCAAAACCGCTAAAGAGGATGTAAATATCTGCAATTCATGTAATCAAATGTGACACAATGTAATAACCTATAGCGATGTAATGATGATGTAAACATGTTTATGTGCAACTATATTATGTTTATGCTAAGAAAATATGTGACGTGTGTATGTATAATTACTTATTTTTTTAACTGATGTATAGTGCAACTGTTACTATGTAAAAATTTGAACAAAACGAGTGCCAAAAAGACACTGCATAGTGAACCACTGTTCACGGACATTAACGAACATTACTAACTCTGCAACTACGCGGAAACCTATGTGAAAGAAACTGCTAATGCCATTCATTATGCAGCGTATCTATGTGAACGCGATGAACGATTTCCTTGATTAATAACTACGAACATTTAGGTGAGCTATATTCAGCAAAAAACTGAAAATGTAAGTGCATAATTCGTGCATCGTCTAGTGATATTACTGCAGTACCCAACTTCAAGATGTTAACTGGATTAAATGGACACAAAGTGCCTGTCCAGGAAACAACACGACGGGTGGAAGAATTTTGGTTGGAACTTCAGGGAATGAAATGTTCTTGAAATGTGACGGACACTCTTACCTGGACTGTCCAAGGATCGACGCCAGCTATGTGCCGTCCGAGGTTCTGCAACTAAGCTTCCACGGAATGTAAAAACGAACTGCACGTGGACCAATTACTCGACGGGTCACGTCTGATCTGTAATAAGCAATGCTTTTAGTCACAACCAACTGCACCACTACGACTATAATGGAAATGAGAAATGGACACGCTTATGTATTAATCATGTTGTTATACAACGATGTTACTGTGATCAAAAAACTTTACCACGACGATACTAACCTGTAAAAAATTATTGTGCAGCGGCTGAATATGAACTGTAATAACGACACGATGTGTATAGGTCAACGCACCTGAAAAATACGGACATTTTTCTTTGAAGTATTTCAAAACAATACTATGTAACTAAGAACGTTCAACAATCTAAGTTGTATTGTGTTATAACAAATATTGTAAATTTAAAACTAAGTTACCTGTCATAGAATGTAGTCTTCATATGTAATCTTGGTTGAATATTTTCTTTGTGCAACGACTGAAAAACGCGCGCACACGAACAATATGATCTGCAATACTGTGCCGCGTGATCTAACTGTACGATATAACGGCAGTGCCACAGTTACACAGACGCTTCTGCACATGCGCGCACTCTATTTGCCAACATTAGAACTTTTACGGCGCACCCGCGTCATTCAAATTTTGTATATAATGTGTATAATGTGTAATGTAAGTAATGTAAATAGTTGTAGATAACTTAGATTTTCTTGTGCCTTTAGGTGAATTGCTCGCCTGCAGGTGTGTCCTTTTCGCCTCGCAATTCAGGGGGCAATATAAAGGCATATTTGCATGCCGAGCGTGAGTTTCCTCGGAAACGCGAAATAATAATTAAATAAATAATCAGTGACAAATAAATAAAGCCTATGGCACACAACTGCAGCGCAGTGTCGCTGATAAAACAAAAGCACAATTACGTTACTCTTATGTTTGATTAAGAAAGGGAGAGCCCTGGTTGAAGTGGTGCGAGAAGCACGTATTTTATTTCATTGTCTGGCACACTGCCGTATTTCATGTTATAGAAGAATACTGCGAGTTGCAACCACACTAGGCACTCGATTCTGTAAAGAATTTATATTTATAAAAGTAAGTAGGATTATGAACTGTAGGCTTATTCATTGAATATATCTGATTTAACTAACTGTGTAACTTTTTTATGTTTAGTAGACAATCACCTCTGTACGACGTATTGGCATGGCTGGCAAAGTATTGTAATATTGAGATTTAGATTATGAGTCCGCACTTACCGCAGCAATCTTTGGAAACGATTTAATTACGAAGTCCGACTATTCAGTTTCATTTCACGGTCAACTACGAGTAACATTGCCTTTGCGAGAAAGCCATTGTCAAGCGTCTGATATCGAATAATTAAACGTCCACGTTCCAGATAAGCTAATAAAATTGCAATCACAATCACCATCATACAGATAGAATAATCAATATCTAAATAACAATATATTTTTATTTATTTATTTTATTTATTTTATACCTTTTGTATTAAATTCGGATGCAATTTCGGTGTTTCATCGTCAATAAGAAGGTCCAAGGGATACAGTAAACCTTAAGTGAAGAATCGGAATCTAAAACTGGACTCGCAATAGAGGTTCAAATCATAGAATGTTAGAGTGTCAGTCCTCTTTTACTTATGTCGGCATTGTGCCTTTTGTATTAAATTCGGATGCAATTTCTGTGTTTCATCGTCAATAAGAAGGTCGAAGGGATACAGTAAACCTGAAGTGAAGCATCAGAATCTAAAACTGGACTCACAGGAGAGGTTCAAAACATAGAAAGTTAGAGTGGCACTCCTCTTGTACTTAAGTCGGTATTGTGCCATTTGTATTAAACTCGGATGCAATTTCTGTGTTTCATCGACAATAAGAAAGTCCAAGGGATACAGTAAACCTGAAGTGAAGCATCGGAATCTAAAACTGGACTCTCAGGAGAGGTTCAAATCATAGAGAGTTAGAATGTCAGTCCTCTTGTACTTAAGTCGGCATTGTGCCTTTTGTATTAAATTCGGATACAATTTCTGTGTTTCATCGTCAATAAGAAGGTGCAAGGTATACAGGAAACCTGAAGTGAAGCATCGGAATCTAAAACTGGACTCACAGGAGAGGTTCAAATCATAGAAGTTTAGAGTGTCAGTCCTCTTGTACTTAAGTCGGCATTGTCAACTTTGTATTAAATTCGGATGCAAACTCTGTGTTTCATCGTCAATAAGAAGGTCCAAGAGATACAGTACACCTGAAGTGAAGCATCGGAATCTAAAACTGGACTCACAGGAGAGGTTCAAATCACAGAAAGTGAGAGTGTCAGTCCTCCTCTACTTAGGTCGGCATTGTACACTTTGAATTTAATTCCGATGCGATTTCTGTGTTTTATCGTCAATAAGAAGGTCCAAGGGATACAGTAAACCTGAAGTGAAGCATCGGAATCTAAAACTGATCTCACAGGAGAGGTTCGAATCATAGAAAGTGAGAGTGTCAGCCCTCTTGTACTTAAGTCTGCATTGTGCCGTTAGTATTAAATTCGGATGCATTTTCTGTGTTTCATCGTCAATAAGAGGGTCCAAGGGATACAGTCAACCTGAAGTGAAGCATCGGAATCTATAACTGGACTCACAGGAGAGGTTCAAATCATAGAAAGTTAGAGCGTCAGCCCTCTTGTACTTAAGTCGGCATTGTACTTTTGTATTAAATTCGGATGCAAACTCTGTGTTTCATCGTCAATAAGAAGGTCCAAGGGATAGAGTAAAACTGAAGTGAAGCATCGGAATCTAAACCTGGACTCACAGGAGAGGTTCAAATCATAGAAAGTGAGAGCGTCAGTCCTCTTGTACTTAAGTCGGCATTGTGCCATTTGTATTAAATTAGGATGCAATTTCTGTGTTTTATCGTCTATAAGAAGGTCCAAGGGATACAGTAAACCTGAAGTGAAGCATCGGAATCTAAATCTGACCTCACAGGGGAGGTTCAAATCATAGAAAGTTAGAGTGTCAGTCCTCTTGTACTTAAGTCAGCATTGTGCCTTTTGTATTTAATTCCGATGCAATTTCGGTGGTTCATCGTCAACAAGAAAGTCCAAGGGATACAGTAAACCTGAAGTGAAGCATCGGAATCTAAAACTGGACTCTCAGGAGAGGTTCAAATCATAGAAAGTTAGAATGTCAGTCCTCTTGTACTTAAGTCGGCATTGTGCCATTTGTATTAAATTCGGATGCAATTTCTGTGTTTTATCGTCTATAAGAAGGTCCAAGGGATACAGTAAACCTGTAGTGAAGCATCGGAATCTAAATCTGACCTCACAGGAGAGGTTCAAATCATAGAAAGTTAGAGTATCAGTCCTCTTGTACTTAAGTCGGCATTGTGCCTTTTCAATTTAATTTCGATGCAATTTCTGTGGTTCATCGTCAATAAGAAGGTCCAAGGGATACAGTAAACCTGAAGTGAAGCATCGTAATCTAAAACTGGACTCACAGGAGAGGTTCAAATCATAGAAAGTGAGAGCGTCAGTCCTCTTGTACTTAAGTCGGCATTGTACTTTTGTATTAAATTCAGATGCAAACTCTGTGTTTCATCGTCAATAAGAAGGTCCAAGGGATAGAGTAAAACTGAAGTGAAGCATCGGAATCTAAACCTGGACTCACAGGAGAGGTTCAAATCATTGAAAGTGAGAGTGTCAGTCCTCTTGTACTTAGGTCGGCATTGTGCTTTTTGAATTTAATTCCGATGCAATTTCTGTGTTTCATCGTCAATAAGAAGGTGCAAGGTATACAGTAAACCTGAAGTGAAGCATCGGAATCTAAAACTGGACTCACAGAAGAGGTTCAAATCATAGAAAGTGAGAGTGTTAGTCCTCTTCTACTTAGGTCGGCATTGTGCCTTTTGAATTTAATTCCGATGCAATGTCTGTGTTTCATCGCCAATAAGAACGTCCAAGGTATACAGTAAACCTGAAGTGAAGCATCGGAATCTAAATCTGGACTCACAGGAGAGATTCAAATCATAGAAAGTTAGAGTGTGACTCCTCTTGTACTTAAGTCGGTATTGTGCCTTTATAAAGGCACATTTGCATGCCGAGAGTGAGTTTCCTCGGAAACGCGTAATAATAATTAAATAAATAATCAGTGACAAATAAATAAAGCCTATGGCACACAGCTGCAGCGCTGTGTCGCTGATAAAACAAAAGCACAATTACGTTACTCTTATGTTTGATTAAGAAAGGGAGAGCCCTGGTTGAAGTGGTGCGAGAAGCACGTATTTTATTTTATTGTCTGGCACACCGCCATGTTTCATGTTATAGAAGAATACTGCGAGTTGCAACCACAGTAGGCCCTCGATTCTGTAAAGAATTTGTATTTATAAAAGTAAGTAGGATTATGAACTGTAGGCTTATTCATTGAATATATCTGATTTAACTAACTGTGTAACTTTTTTATGTTTAGTAGACAATCACCTCTGTACGACGTATTGGCATGGCTGGCAAATTATTGTAATATTGAGATTTAGATTATGAGTCCGCACCTAATGCAGCAGTCTTTGGAAACGATTTAATTACGAAGTCCGATTATTCAGTTTTATTTCACGGTCAACTACGAGTAACATTGCCTTTACGAGAAAGCCATTGTCAAGCGTCTGATATCGAATAATTAAACGTCCACGTTCCAGATAACCTAATACAATTGCAATCACAATCACCATCATACAGGTAGAATAATCAATATCTAAATAACAATATATTTTTATTTATTTATTTTATTTATTTTATATTGGCGACCGTGGCAGGACTTGTTATTTTGTCATTTGTTACATTGTTCTCTTTGTTTCATGTAAAAAATCAACTTTCTGGACCTGGATGTCAATGTATGGGAGATAACAAAATCTGAAGATATTTTCCAATTCTGAAATTTTGCGGGAAGACCCAATGAAACTTCCAGCAAAATAAGGTAAGACGCAGCATCTTTGCATTGGTAGGTTTGACCAGACGTATAATTCAGTGTATTAGCTTTTCAGTAAATTCTGTAGTGTTTCTTTTCCGCATAACAGTTTCAGTGATAAATTTCATTCTCAGTACTTTTCCCTAAACAATAACGTATGCAACAATACCAATACACGAGTGTACAATATGGCCGACTTCTGTACGATATCATGTAAAATGGCCAGCAGCCATTACCAATAATCTCAAATTCAGTTTATATTTTTAAATTAACAGACAGTCATTGTTGCTACGAGCGATTTATGCTCAACTACATTTTATTTTAAAATCAGTGTAAAAAATTTTCTTGAAACATATATCACGTGTGGCATGGTAATAACTAGAAAACAATACGCAAAAATGGAACAGCAAGGACGTACTATTCAGACGCAATCCGACTCGGACGAGAGACAAGGGTTAGAAAATGACTTTACGACAGCAACCGGTAGTGACGATTCATCAAATATTGACGCAAGTGTTGACGAAAATTTTGACGATAGGCCGTCCACTACAAAAATTTCAAAATCTCAATCAGAGCCCATGTTAATGCATGACGTCACGTCTAATGACGCGGCGGGGGCAGAGACCTTGCAAACGGTAAACATTGCCGACATGTTACAAATGCTAATGAAACAAAACGCCGAAAACATGGCAACCTTAAAAGAACAGTTAAAAACACAAAATGACGAAATCAAATCTGATCTCATAGCAATCAAGGTAGGTAATGACACTTTATGTAAGCGTGTGGAACTTATAGACACCACACTGACCAAACAGATGACCGAACTCAGTACTAAATTTTCCCAGCTCAATACGAGACAAGAAAAGACTACAACTGACGTAGCACTTTTACAGACACAAGTAAAAAACCTTAATGTCACGTGTGAAGTTCTTACTGAACAAATTCAAACATATCCTTCAGTACATGACAATCTTGAAAAACGAATTACTGACGTGCAGAATAAATTTGACGATGTTGAACAACATCTGACTGACATCTTACAATCAGATGCCACAGCTCATTTTCAAAATATTAATAAAGAATTTCATGATTGGGTTGAGAACAAAGACAAACATTTTGATAGATGCTTACGTGAAAATTTTCCAACAATTGTGCACGACTCCGTAGCGCAATACATTACTAATAACAAACAGCTGATCAGTGACGCAGTACAATCCGTCACTGCACCCATGAGACAATTCACCGATCAACTACAGTCAGAATGTAACGAAAATATCAGTCAAAATGTACAGTTCAGAAACCAATATACATTCGAGTATGATACACATATTCCACACACGACAAATACACAAGAACAAAACACACCACGACTACAACACATACCACGATGTGGAAACACAAACACAAGCTATTATCACGGTAAACCACAGCAACATTATCGTAATTACTCGCCAGCTGAACATACCAGTAATTACAGTGGAATAAATCCATATCACAATGCGAAGGAAGATGAAAGCTTAATGAAACATCGATAATACCCCAGCAAAACCGCTAAAGAGGATGTAAATATCTGCAATTCATGTAATCAAATGTGACACAATGTAATAACCTATAGCGATGTAATGATGATGTAAACATGTTTATGTGCAACTATATTATGTTTATGCTAAGAAAATATGTGACGTGTGTATGTATAATTACTTATTTTTTTAACTGATGTATAGTGCAACTGTTACTATGTAAAAATTTGAACAAAACGAGTGCCAAAAAGACACTGCATAGTGAACCACAGTTCACGGACATTAACGAACATTACTAACTCTGCAACTACGCGGAAACCTATGTGAAAGAAACTGTTAATGCCATTCATTATGCAGCGTATCTATGTGAAGGCGATGAACGATTTCCTTGATTAATAACTACGAACATTTAGGTGAGCTATATTCAGCAAAAAACTGAAAATGTAAGTGCATAATTCGTGCATCGTCTAGTGATATTACTACCGTACCCAACTTCAAGATGTTAACTGGATTAAATGGACACCAAGTGCCTGTCCAGGAAACAACACGACAGGTGGAAGAATTTTGGTTGGAACTTCAGGGAATGAAATGTTCTCGAAATGTGACGGACACTCTTACCTGGACTGTCCAAGGATCGACGCCAGCTATGTGCCGTCCGAGGTTCTGCAACCAAGCTTCCACGGAATGTAAAAACGAACTGCACGTGGACCAATTACTCGACGGGTCACGTCTGATCTGTAATAAGCAATGCTTTTAGTCACAACCAACTGCACCACTACGACTATAATGGAAATGAGAAATGGACACGCTTATGTATTAATCACGTTGTTATACAACGATGTTACTGTGATCAAAAAACTTTACCACGACGATACTAACCTGTAAAAAATTATTGTGCAGCGGCTGAATATGAACTGTAATAACGACACGATGTGTATAGGTCAACGCACCTGAAAAATACGGACATTTTTCTTTGAAGTATTTCAAAACAATACTATGTAACTAAGAACGTTCAACAATCTAAGTTGTATTGTGTTATAACAAATATTGTAAATTTAAAACTAAGTTACCTGTCATAGAATGTAGTCTTCATATGTAATCTTGGTTGAATATTTTCTTTGTGCAACGACTGAAAAACGCGCGCACACGAACAATATGATCTGCAATACTGTGCCGCGTGATCTAACTGTACGATATAACGGCAGTGCCACAGTTACACAGACGCTTCTGCACATGCGCGCACTCTATCTGCCAACATTAGAACTTTTACGGCGCACCCGCGTCATTCAAATTTTGTATATAATGTGTATAATGTGTAATGTAAGTAATGTAAATAGTTGTAGATAACTTAGATTTTCTTGTGCCTTTAGGTGAATTGCTCGCCTGCAGGTGTGTCCTTTTCGCCTCGCAATTCAGGGGGCAATATAAAGGCATATTTGCATGCCGAGCGTGAGTTTCCTCGGAAACGCGAAATAATAATTAAATAAATAATCAGTGACAAATAAATAAAGCCTATGGCACACAACTGCAGCGCAGTGTCGCTGATAAAACAAAAGCACAATTACGTTACTCTTATGTTTGGATAAGAAAGGGAGAGCCCTGGTTGAAGTGGTGCGAGAAGCACGTATTTTATTTCATTGTCTGGCACACTGCCATATTTCATGTTATAGAAGAATACTGCGAGTTGCAACCACACTAGGCACTCGATTCTGTAAAGAATTTATATTTATAAAAGTAAGTAGGATTATGAACTGTAGGCTTATTCATTGAATATATCTGATTTAACTAACTGTGTAACTTTTTTATGTTTAGTAGACAATCACCTCTGTACGACGTATTGGCATGGCTGGCAAAGTATTGTAATATTGAGATTTAGATTATGAGTCCGCACTTACCGCAGCAATCTTTGGAAACGATTTAATTACGAAGTCCGATTATTCAGTTTTATTTCACGGTCAACTACGAGTAACATTGCCTTTACGAGAAAGCCATTGTCAAGCGTCTGATATCGAATAATTAAACGTCCACGTTCCAGATAAGCTAATACAATTGCAATCACAATCACCATCATACAGATAGAATAATCAATATCTAAATAACAATATATTTTTATTTATTTATTTTATTTATTTTATACCTTTTGTATTAAATTCGGATGCAATTTCGGTGTTTCATCGTCAATAAGAAGGTCCAAGGGATACAGTACACCTTAAGTGAAGAATCGGAATCTAAAACTGGACTCGCAATAGAGGTTCAAATCATAGAATGTTGGAGTGTCAGTCCTCTTTTACTTAAGTCGGCATTGTGCCTTTTGTATTGAATTCGGACGCAATTTCTGTGTTTCATCGCCAATAAGAAGGTCGAAGGGATACAGTAAACCTGAAGTGAAGCATCAGAATCTAAAACTGGACACACAGGAGAGGTTCAAAACATAGAAAGTTAGAGTGGCACTCCTCTTGTACTTAAGTCGGTATTGTGCCATTTGTATTAAACTCGGATGCAATTTCTGTGTTTCATCGACAATAAGAAAGTCCAAGGGATACAGTAAACCTGAAGTGAAGCATCGGAATCTAAAACTGGACTCTCAGGAGAGGTTCAAATCATAGAGAGTTAGAATGTCAGTCCTCTTGTACTTAAGTCGGCATTGTGCCTTTTGTATTAAATTCGGATACAATTTCTGTGTTTCATCGTCAATAACAAGGTGCAAGGTATACAGGAAACCTGAAGTGAAACATCGGAATCTAAAACTGGACTCACAGGAAAGGTACAAATCATAGAAAGTGAGAGTGTCAGTCCTCTTGTACTTAAGTCGACATTGTGCCATTTGTATTAAATTCGGATGCAAAATCTGTGTTTTATCGTGAATAAGAAGGTCCAAGGGATACAGTATACCCGAAGTAAAGCATCGGAATCTAAAACTGGACTCACAGGAGAGGTTCAAATCATAGAAGTTTAGAGTGTCAGTCCTCTTGTACTTAAGTCGGCATTGTCAATTTTGTATTAAATTCGGATGCAAACTCTGTGTTTCATCGTCAATAAGAAGGTCCAAGAGATACAGTACACCTGAAGTGCAGCATCGGAATCTAAAACTGGACTCACAGGAGAGGTTCAAATCATAGAAAGTGAGAGTGTCAGTCGTCTTCTACTTAGGTCGGCATTGTACACTTTGAATTTAATTCCGATGCGATTTCTGTGTTTCATCGTCAATAAGAGGGTCCAAGGGATACAGTCAACCTGAAGTGAAGCATCGGAATCTAAAACTGGACTCACAGGAGAGGTTCAAATCATAGAAAGTTAGAGCGTCAGTCCTCTTGTACTTAAGTCGGCATTGTGCCATTTGTATTAAATTAGGATGCAATTTCTGTGTTTTATCGTCTATAAGAAGGTCCAAGGGATACAGTAAACCTGAAGTGAAGCATCGGAATCTAAATCTGACCTCACAGGAGAGGTTCAAATCATAGAAAGTTAGAGTGTCAGTCCTCTTGTACTTAAGTCAGCATTGTGCCTTTTGAATTAAATTCCGAGGCAATTTCGGTGGTTCATCGTCAACAAGAAAGTCCAACGGATATAGTAAACCTGAAGTGAAGCATCGGAATCTAAAACTGGACTCTCAGGAGAGGTTCAAATCATAGAAAGTTAGAATGTCAGTCCTCTTGTACTTAAGTCGGCATTGTGCCATTTGTAGTAAATTCGGATGCAATTTCTATGTTTTATCGTCTATAAGAAGGTCCAAGGGATACAGTAAACCTGTAGTGAAGCATCGGAATCTAAATCTGACCTCACAGGAGAGGTTCAAATCATAGAAAGTTAGAGTATCAGTCCTCTTGTACTTAAGTCGGCATTGTGCCTTTTCAATTTAATTTCGATGCAATTTCTGTGGTTCATCGTCAATAAGAAGGTCCAAGGGATACAGTAATCCTGAAGTGAAGCATCGTAATCTAAAACTGGACTCACAGGAGAGGTTCAAATCATAGAAAGTGAGAGTGTCAGTCCTCTTGTACTTAAGTCGGCATTGTACTTTTGTATTAAATTCGGATGCAAACTCTGTGTTTCATCGTCAATAAGAAGGTCCAAGGGATAGAGTAAAACTGAAGTGAAGCATCGGAATCTAAACCTGGACTCACAGGAGAGGTTCAAATCATTGAAAGTGAGAGTGTCAGTCCTCTTGTACTTAGGTCGGCGTTGTGCTTTTTGAATTTAATTCCGATGCAATTTCTGTGTTTCATCGTCAATAAGAAGGTGCAAGGTATACAGTAAACCTGAAGTGAAGCATCGGAATCTAAAACTGGACTCACAGAAGAGGTTCAAATCATAGAAAGTGAGAGTGTTAGTCCTCTTCTACTTAGGTCGGCATTGTGCCTTTTGAATTTAATTCCGATGCAATGTCTGTGTTTCATCGCCAATAAGAACGTCCAAGGTATACAGTAAACCTGAAGTGAAGCATCGGAATCTAAATCTGGACTCACAGGAGAGATTCAAATCATAGAAAGTTAGAGTGTCACTCCTCTTGTACTTAAGTCGGTATTGTGCCTTTATAAAGGCACATTTGCATGCCGAGAGTGAGTTTCCTCGGAAACGTGTAATAATAATTAAATAAATAATCAGTGACAAATAAATAAAGCCTATGGCACACAGCTGCAGCGCTGTGTCGCTGATAAAACAAAAGCACAATTACGTTACTCTTATGTTTGATTAAGAAAGGGAGAGCCCTGGTTGAAGTGGTGCGAGAAGCACGTATTTTATTTTATTGTCTGGCACACCGCCATGTTTCATGTTATAGAAGAATACTGCGAGTTGCAACCACACTAGGCCCTCGATTCTGTAAAGAATTTATATTTATAAAAGTAAGTAGGATTATGAACTGTAGGCTTATTCATTGAATATATCTGATTTAACTAACTGTGTAACTTTTTTATGTTTAGTAGACAATCACCTCTGTACGACGTATTGGCATGGCTGGCAAATTATTGTAATATTGAGATTTAGATTATGAGTCCGCACCTACCGCAGCAGTCTTTGGAAACGATTTAATTACGAAGTCCGATTATTCAGTTTTATTTCACGGTCAACTACGAGTAACATTGCCTTTACGAGAAAGCCATTGTCAAGCGTCTGATATCGAATAATTAAACGTCCACGTTGCAGATAAGCTAATACAATTGCAATCACAATCACCATCATACAGGTAGAATAATCAATATCTAAATAACAATATATTTTTATTTATTTATTTTATTTATTTTATATTGGCGACCGTGGCAGGACTTGTTATTTTGTCATTTGTTACATTGTTCTCTTTGTTTCATGTAAAAAATCAACTTTCTGGACCTGGATGTCAATGTATCGGAGATAACAAAATCTGAAGATATTTTCCAATTCTGAAATTTTGCGGGAAGACCCAATGAAACTTCTAGCAAAATAAGGTAAGACGCAGCATCTTTGCATTGGTAGGCTTGACCAGACGTATAATTCAGTGTATTAGCTTTTCAGTAAATTCTGTACTGTTTCTTTTCCGCATAACAGTTTCAGTGATGAATTTCATTCTCAGTACTTTTCCCTAAACAATAACGTATGCAACAATACCAATACACGAGTGTACAATATGGCCGACTTCTGTACGATATCATGTAAAATGGCCAGCAGCCATTACCAATAATCTCAAATTCAGTTTATATTTTTAAATTAACAGACAGTCATTGTTGCTACGAGCGATTTATGCTCAACTACATTTTATTTTAAAATCAGTGTAAAAAATTTTCTTGAAACATATATCACGTGTGGTATGGTAATAACTAGAAAACAATACGCAAAAATGGAACAGCAAGGACGTACTATTCAGACGCAATCCGACTCGGACAAGAGACAAGTGTTAGAAAATGACTTTACGACAACAACCGGTAGTGACGATTCATCAAATATTGACGCAAGTGTTGACAGAAATTTTGACGATAGGCCGTCCACTACAAAAATTTCAAAATCTCAATCAGAGCCCATGTTAATTCATGACGTCACGTCTAATGACGCGGCGGGGGCAGAGACCTTGCAAACGGTAAACATTGCCGACATGTTACAAATGCTAATGAAACAAAACGCCGAAAACATGGCAACCTTAAAAGAACAGTTAAAAACACAAAATGACGAAATCAAATCTGATCTCATAGCAATCAAGGTAGGTAATGACACTTTATGTAAGCGTGTGGAACTTATAGACGCCACACTGACCAAACAGATGACCGAACTCAGTACTAAATTTTCCCAGCTCAATACGAGACAAGAAAAGACTACAACTGACGTAGCACTTTTACAGACACAAGTAAAAAACCTTAATGTCACGTGTGAAGTTCTTACTGAACAAATTCAAACATATCCTTCAGTACATGACAATCTTGAAAAACGAATTACTGACGTGCAGAATAAATTTGACGATGTTGAACAACACCTGACTGACATCTTACAATCAGATGCCACAGCTCATTTTCAAAATATTAATAAAGAATTTCATGATTGGGTTGAGAACAAAGACAAACATTTTGATAGATGCTTACGTGAAAATTTTCCAACAATTGTGCATGACTCCGTAGCGCAATACATTACTAATAACAAACAGCTGATCAGTGACGCAGTACAATCCGTCACTGCACCCATGAGACAATTCACCGATCAACTACAGTCTGAATGTAACGAAAATATCAGTCAAAATGTACAGTTCAGAAACCAATATACATTCGAGTATGATACACATATTCCGCACACGACAAATACACAAGAACAAAATACACCACGACTACAACACATACCACGATGTGGAAACACAAACACAAGCTATTATCATGGTAAACCAGAGCAACATTATCGTAATTACTCGCCAGCTGAACATACCAGTAATTACAGTGCAATAAATCCATATCACAATGCGAAGGAAGATGAAAGCTTAATGAAACATCGATAATACCCCAGCAAAACCGCTAAAGAGGATGTAAATATCTGCAATTCATGTAATCAAATGTGACACAATGTAATAACCTATAGCGATGTAATGATGATGTAAACATGTTTATGTGCAACTATATTATGTTTATGCTCAGAAAATATGTGATGTGTGTATGTATAATTACTTATTTTTTTAACTGATGTATAGTGCAACTGTTACTATGTAAAAATTTGAACAAAACGAGTGCCAAAAAGACACTGCATAATGAACCACTGTTCACGGACATTAACGAACATTACTAACTCTGCAACTACGCGGAAACCTATGTGAAAGAAACTGTTAATGCCATTCATTATGCAGCGTATCTATGTGAACGCAATGAACGATTTCCTTGATTAATAACTACGAACATTTAGGTGAGCTATATTCAGCAAAAAACTGAAAATGTAAGTGCATAATTCGTGCATCGTCTAGTGATATTACTACAGTACCCAACTTCAAAATGTTAACTGGATTAAATGGACACAAAGTGCCTGTCCAGGAAACAACACGACGGGTGGAAGAATTTTGGTTGGAACTTCAGGGAATGAAATGTTCTCGAAATGTGACGGACACTCTTACCTGGACTGTCCAAGGATCGACGCCAGCTATGTGCCGTCTGAGGTTCTGCAACTAAGCTTCCACGGAATGTAAAAACGAACTGCACGTGGACCAATTACTCGACGGGTCACGTCTGATCTGTAATAAGCAATGCTTTTAGTCACAACCAACTGCACCACTACGACTATAATGGAAATGAGAAATGGACACGCTTATGTATTAATCACGTTGTTATACAACGATGTTACTGTGATCAAAAAACTTTACCACGACGATACTAACCTGTAAAAAATTATTGTGCAGCGGCTGAATATGAACTGTAATAACGACACGATGTGTATAGGTCAACGCACCTGAAAAATACGGACATTTTTCTTTGAAGTATTTCAAAACAATACTATGTAACTAAGAACGTTCAACAATCTAAGTTGTATTGTGTTATAACAAATATTGTAAATTTAAAACTAAGTTACCTGTCATAGAATGTAGTCTTCATATGTAATCTTGGTTGAATATTTTCTTTGTGCAACGACTGAAAAACGCGCGCACACGAACAATATGATCTGCAATACTGTGCCGCGTGATCTAACTGTACGATATAACGGCAGTGCCACAGTTACACAGACGCTTCTGCACATGCGCGCACTCTATCTGCCAACATTAGAACTTTTACGGCGCACCCGCGTCATTCAAATTTTGTATATAATGTGTATAATGTGTAATGTAAGTAATGTAAATAGTTGTAGATAACTTAGATTTTCTTGTGCCTTTAGGTGAATTGCTCGCCTGCAGGTGTGTCCTTTTCGCCTCGCAATTCAGGGGGCAATATAAAGGCATATTTGCATGCCGAGCGTGAGTTTCCTCGGAAACGCGAAATAATAATTAAATAAATAATCAGTGACAAATAAATAAAGCCTATGGCACACAACTGCAGCGCAGTGTCGCTGATAAAACAAAAGCACAATTACGTTACTCTTATGTTTGATTAAGAAAGGGAGAGCCCTGGTTGAAGTGGTGCGAGAAGCACGTATTTTATTTCATTGTCTGGCACACTGCCATATTTCATGTTATAGAAGAATACTGCGAGTTGCAACCACACTAGGCACTCGATTCTGTAAAGAATTTATATTTATAAAAGTAAGTAGGATTATGAACTGTAGGCTTATTCATTGAATATATCTGATTTAACTAACTATGTAACTTTTTTATGTTCAGTAGACAATCACCTCTGTACGACGTATTGGCATGGCTGGCAAAGTATTGTAATATTGAGATTTAGATTATGAGTCCGCACTTACCGCAGCAATCTTTGGAAACGATTTAATTACGAAGTACGATTATTCAGTTTTATTTCACGGTCAACTACGAGTAACATTGCCTTTACGAGAAAGCCATTGTCAAGCGTCTGATATCGAATAACTAACCGTACCCGTTCCAGATAAGCTAATACAATTGCAATCACAATCACCATCATACAGATAGAATAATCAATATCTAAATATTTTTATTTATTTATTTTATTTATTTTATACCTTTTGTATTAAATTCGGATGCAATTTCGGTGTTTCATCGTCAATAAGAAGGTCCAAGGGATACAGTAAACCTTAAGTGAAGAATCGGAATCTAAAACTGGACTCGCAATAGAGGTTCAAATCATAGAATGTTAGAGTGTCAGTCCTCTCTTACTTAAGTCGGCATTGTGCCTTTTGTATTAAATTCGGATGCAATTTCTGTGTTTCATCGTCAATAAGAAGGTCGAAGGGATACAGTAAACCTGAAGTGAAGCATCAGAATCTAAAACTGGACTCACAGGAGAGTTTCAAAACATAGAAAGTTAGAGTGGCACTCCTCTTGTACTTAAGTCGGTATTGTGCCATTTGTACTAAACTCGGATGCAATTTCTGTGTTTCATCGACAATAAGAAAGTCCAAGGGATACAGTAAACCTGAAGTGAAGCATCGGAATCTAAAACTGGACTCTCAGGAGAGGTTCAAATCATAGAAAGTTAGAATGTCAGTCCTCTTGTACTTAAGTCGGCATTGTGCCTTTTGTATTAAATTCGGATACAATTTCTGTGTTTCATCGTCAATAAGAAGGTGCAAGGTATACAGGAAACCTGAAGTGAAGCATCGAAATCTAAAACTGGACTCACAGGAGAGGTACAAATCATAGAAAGTGAGAGTGTCAGTCCTCTTGTACTTAAGTCGACATTGCGCCATTTGTATTAAATTCGGATGCAAAATCTGTGTTTCATCGTTAATAAGAAGGTCCAAGGGATACAGTATACCCGAAGTAAAGCATCGGAATCTAAAACTGGACTCACAGGAGAGGTTCAAATCATAGAAGTTTAGAGTGTCAGTCCTCTTGTACTTAAGTCGGCATTGTGAATTTTGTATTAAATTCGGACGCAAACTCTGTGTTTCATCGTCAATAAGAAGGTCCAAGAGATACAGTACACCTGAAGTGAAGCATCGGAATCTAAAACTGGACTCACAGGAGAGGTTCAAATCATAGAAAGTGAGAGTGTCAGTCCTCTTCTACTTAGGTCGGCATTGTACATTTTGAATTTAATTCCGATGCGATTTCTGTATTTTATCGTCAATAAGAAGGTCCAAGGGATACGGTAAACCTGAAGTGAAGCATCGGAATCTAAAACTGATCTCACAGGAGAGGTTCGAATCATAGAAAGTGAGAGTGTCAGCCCTCTTGTACTTAAGTCTGCATTGTGCCGTTTGTATTAAATCCGGATGCATTTTCTGTGTTTCATCGTCAGTAAGAAGGTCCAAGGTATACAGTCAACCTGAAGTGAAGCATCGGAATCTAAAACTGGACTCACAGGAGAGGTTCAAATCATAGAAAGTTAGAGCGTCAGTCCTCTTGTACTTAAGTCGGCATTGTGAAATTTGTATTAAATTAGGATGCAATTTCTGTGTTTTATCGTCTATAAGAAGGTCCAAGGGATACAGTAAACCTGAAGTGAAGCATCGGAATCTAAATCTGACCTCACAGGGGAGGTTCAAATCATAGAAAGTTAGAGTGTCAGTCCTCTTGTACTTAAGTCAGCATTGTGCCTTTTGTATTTAATTCCGATGCAATTTCGGTGGTTCATCGTCAACAAGAAAGTCCAAGGGATACAGTAAACCTGAAGTGAAGCATCGGAATCTAAAACTGGACTCTCAGGAGAGGTTCAAATCATAGAAAGTTAGAATGTCAGTCCTCTTGTACTTAAGTCGGCATTGTGCCATTTGTATTAAATTCGGATGCAATTTCTGTGTTTTATCGTCTATAAGAAGGTCCAAGGGATACAGTAAACCTGTAGTGAAGCATCGGAATCTAAATCTGACCTCACAGGAGAGGTTCAAATCATAGAAAGTTAGAGTATCAGTCCTCTTGTACTTAAGTCGGCATTGTGCCTTTTCAATTTAATTTCGATGCAATTTCTGTGGTTCATCGTCAATAAGAAGTTCCAAGGGATACAGTAAACCTGAAGTGAAGCATCGGAATCTAAAACTGGACTCACAGGAGAGGTTCAAATCATAGAAAGTGAGAGTGTCAGTCCTCTTGTACTTAAGTCGGCATTGTACTTTCGTATTAAATTCGGATGCAAACTCTGTGTTTCATCGTCAATAAGAAGGTCCAAGGGATAGAGTAAAACTGAAGTGAAGCATCGGAATCTAAACCTGGACTCACAGGACAGGTTCAAATCATAGAAAGTGAGAGTGTCAGTCCTCTTGTACTTAGGTCGGCATTGTGCCTTTTGAATTTAATTCCGTTGCAATTTCTGTGTTTCATCGTCAATAAGAAGGTGCAAGGTATACAGTAAACCTGAAGTGAAGCATCGGAATTTAAAACTGGACTCACAGAAGAGGTTCAAATCATAGAAAGTGAGAGTGTTAGTCCTCTTCTACTTAGGTCAGCATTGTGCCTTTTGAATTTAATTCCGATGCAAAGTCTGTGTTTCATCGCCAATAAGAACGACCAAGGGATACAGTAAACCTGAAGTGAAGCTTCGGAATCTAAAACTGGACTCACAGGAGAGATTCAAATCATAGAAAGTTAGAGTGTCACTCCTCTTGTACTTAAGTCGGTATTGTGCCTTTATAAAGGCTCATTTGCATGCCGAGAGTGAGTTTCCTCGGAAACGCGTAATAATAATTAAATAAATAATCAGTGACAAATAAATAAAGCCTATGGCACACAGCTGCAGCGCTGTGTCGCTGATAAAACAAAAGCACAATTACGTTACTCTTATGTTTGATTAAGAAAGGGAGAGCTCTGGTTGAAGTGGTGCGAGAAGCACGTATTTTATTTTATTGTCTGGCACACCGCCATATTTCATGTTATGGAAGAATACTGCGAGTTGCAACCACACTAGGCCCTCGATTCTGTAAAGAATTTATATTTATAAAAGTAAGTAGGATTATGAACTGTAGGCTTATTGATTGAATATATCTGATTTAACTAACTGTGTAACTTTTTTATGTTTAGTAGACAATCACCTCTGTACGACGTATTATCATGGCTGGCAAATTATTGTAATATTGAGATTTAGATTATGAGTCCGCACCTACTGCAGCAGTCTTTGGAAACGATTTAATTACGAAGTACGATTATTCAGTTTTATTTCACGGTCAACTACGAGTAACATTGCCTTTACGAGAAAGCCATTGTCAAGCGTCTGATATCGAATAATTAAACGTCCACGTTCCAGATAAGCTAATACAATTGCAATCACAATCACCATCATACAGGTAGAATAATCAATATCTAAATAATAAAGGATGGCAGCCAAAAACAGTTGCAGGATAGAATTTTTTTTTATTTTTATTAAAATTCTTGACCAAGGTTTCGGTACATATAAATATACCTTCATCAGAAGTACATTTCCTGAATAGAAAGACACATTCATTAGAAAAGCCATATCAACGAAAGTGAGAAACAGAAGCTTAAATAACGGTGAAATTGCTAAAGTAATACAGGCACACAATCTGTAGTACTTACTAAAATTACATCATGTACTGGAGAATAATGAAACAATTATCCCAAAAGGCGTCGTCAGTAATTAAAATATCATCTCCATTTGTACGACATGTGTAATGGGTACAGGATCAAAGCGAACAGTTTAACAATGTTACTTCGCCTATGAACTGTTGAGACACGAGTGTGAAGGCACTAAGGTAGATTGTTTCGCCGAGAGAGGGCACTTGCATGTGCCAGACTCGCGCATATTACAATCCATAAATACATACATAAGCGCATCAAAATTATTAAAGGTTGTGTTAATTCAAACTTTGTCTTAATAAATAAAGCGTATCACGCCAATTAAAGACATTTATGTAAACTATAAGTATAGAACCAAATTTATCTGTGTCCTAGTGTCAAACGGATAAAGCTTGCGCTTGGAACATCTAACGAGAGAGGGCACTACTGTAATGCGCGAGAGTCTCACGTAATGTAGGCAGTGAAATACATACTAGCGAAACAACCAAAATGTTATAATAAAACGAAACCATCTGTCTGTATGAATAAAACATAGTAGTCATTTAACCACACATACACATTGAAATTCATAATTAACAAACATCACAATATGTAGATCCCAACAAGATAGGAAAAGCGCATTTCACTGGCATCAACAAGCAAGAAAATAACTCCTAGTCAGCCAGACTATATTACATTAAGGCAATGAGGGGTTTGAAACAGTCTAAAAAATTTTTGTTTCGAAGCTGCACCTGTTCATTAAGAACAAAACCATCTTTTAGAGACAGATGCTTGAAAATCTCTAATTCTTCGAGCAAGTCTAGTTTGTCACCTTTATCAGCTTCATGAAGCAGCTCTACGTCGTCCAGTTCTCTTGGCGTGTGCTGTAAGAGCCATAGATGTTCAGCAAAAGTGGAATTATATACGTTTTCCCCATTTTTACCTAACTTGTGTTCTTTATACCTAACTTTAATGGGTCTACCTGTCTGCCCTATGTAATAGTTTGGGCAGTCGTTACAAGTAATTTTGTATACACCAGACTTAGTGCTGAGTTCTTCTCGTGTTCCAATATTATGAATTACTCTACGTTTGAGGCTATTATTTACGGAAAAAGCAACTCTATAACCGTATTGTTTCTGTTACATTGTTCTCTTTGTTTCATGTAAAAAATCAACTTTCTGGACCTGGATGTCAATGTATGAGAGATAACAAAATCTGAAGATATTTTCCAATTCTGAAATTTTGCGGGAAGACCCAATGAAACTTCCAGCAAAATAAGGTAAGACGCAGCATCTTTGCATTGGTAGGCTTGACCAGACGTATAATTCAGTGTATTAGCTTTTCAGTAAATTCTGTAGTGTTTCTTTTCCGCATAACAGTTTCAGTGATAAATTTCATTCTCAGTACTTTTCCCTAAACAATAACGTATGCAACAATACCAATACACGAGTGTACAATATGGCCGACTTCTGTACGATATCATGTAACATGGCCAGCAGCCATTACCAATAATCTCAAATTCAGTTTATATTTTTAAATTAACAGACAGTCATTGTTGCTACGAGCGATTTATGCTCAACTACATTTCATTTTAAAATCAGTGTAAAAAATTTTCTTGAAACATATATCACGTGTGGCATGGTAATAACTAGAAAACAATACGCAAAAATGGAACAGCAAGGACGTACTATTCAGACGCAATCCGACTCGGACGAGAGACAAGGGTTAGAAAATGACTTTACGACAGCAACCGGTAGTGACGATTCATCAAATATTGACGCAAGTGTTGACGAAAATTTTGACGATAGGCCGTCCACTACAAAAATTTCAAAATCTCAATCAGAGCCCATGTTAATGCATGACGTCACGTCTAATGACGCGGCGGGGGCAGAGACCTTGCAAACGGTAAACATTGCCGACATGTTACAAATGCTAATGAAACAAAACGCCGAAAACATGGCAACCTTAAAGGAACAGTTAAAAACACAAAATGACGAAATCAAATCTGATCTCATAGCAATCAAGGTAGGTAATGACACTTTATGTAAGCGTGTGGAACTTATAGACGCCACACTGACCAAACAGATGACCGAACTCAGTACTAAATTTTCCCAGCTCAATACGAGACAAGAAAAGACTACAACTGACGTAGCACTTTTACAGACACAAGTAAAAAACCTTAATGTCACGTGTGAAGTTCTTACTGAACAAATTCAAACATATCCTTCAGTACATGACAATCTTGAAAAACGAATTACTGACGTGCAGAATAAATTTGACGATGTTGAACAACACCTGACTGACATCTTACAATCAGATGCCACAGCTCATTTTCAAAATATTAATACAGAATTTCATGATTGGGTTGAGAACGAAGACAAACATTTTGATAGATGCTTACGTGAAAATTTTCCAACAATTGTGCACGACTCCGTAGCGCAATACATTACTAATAACAAACAGCTGATCAGTGATGCAGTACAATCCGTCACTGCACCCATGAGACAATTCACCGATCAACTACAGTCTGAATGTAACGAAAATATCAGTCAAAATGTACAGTTCAGAAACCAATATACATTCGAGTATGATACACATATTCCGCACACGACAAATACACAAGAACAAAACACACCACGACTACAACACATACCACGATGTGGAAACACAAACACAAGCTATTATCATGGTAAACCACAGCAACATTATCGTAATTACTCGCCAGCTGAACATACCAGTAATTACAGTGGAATAAATCCATATCACAATGCGAAGGAAGATGAAAGCTTAATGAAACATCGATAATACCCCAGCAAAACCGCTAAAGAGGATGTAAATATCTGCAATTCATGTAATCAAATGTGACACAATGTAATAACCTATAGCGATGTAATGATGATGTAAACATGTTTATGTGCAACTATATTATGTTTATGCTAAGAAAATATGTGACGTGTGTATGTATAATTACTTATTTTTGTAACTGATGTATAGTGCAACTGTTACTATGTAAAAATTTGAACAAAACGAGTGCCAAAAAGACACTGCATAATGAACCACTGTTCACGGACATTAACGAACATTACTAACTCTGCAACTACGCGGAAACCTATGTGAAAGAAACTGTTAATGCCATTCATTATGCAGCGTATCTATGTGAACGCAATGAACGATTTCCTTGATTGATAACTACGAACATTTAGGTGAGCTATATTGAGCAAAAAAGTGAAAATGTGAGTGCATAATCCGTGCATCGTCTAGTGATATTATTACAGTACCCAACTTCAAAATGTTAACTGGATTAAATGGACACAAAGTGCCTGTCCAGGAAACAACACGACGGGTGGAAGAATTTTGGTTGGAACTTCAGGGAATGAAATGTTCTCGAAATGTGACGGACACTCTTACCTGGACTGTCCAAGGATCGACGCCAGCTATGTGCCGTCCGAGGTTCTGCAACTAAGCTTCCACGGAATGTAAAAACGAACTGCACATGGACCAATTACTCGACGGGTCACGTCTGATCTGTAATAAGCAATGCTTTTAGTCACAACCAACTGCACCACTACGACTATAATGGAAATGAGAAATGGACACGCTTATGTATTAATCACGTTGTTATACAACAATGTTACTGTGATCAAAAAACTTTACCATGACGATACTAACCTGTAAAAAATTATTGTGCAGCGGCTGAATATGAACTGTAATAACGACACGATGTGTATAGGTCAACGCACCTGAAAAATACGGACATTTTTCTTTGAAGTATTTCAAAACAATACTATGTAACTAAGAACGTTCAACAATCTAAGTTGTACTGTGATATAACAAATATTGTAAATTTAAAACTAAGTTACCTGTCATAGAATGTAGTCTTCATATGTAATCTTGGTTGAATATTTTCTTTGTGCAACGACTGAAAAACGCGCGCACACGAACAATATGATCTGCAATACTGTGCCGCGTGATCTAACTGCACGATATAACGGCAGTGCCACAGTTACACAGACGCTTCTGCACATGCGCGCACTCTATCTGCCAACATTAGAACTTTTACGGCGCACCCGCGTCATTCAAATTTTGTATATAATGTGTATAATGTGTAATGTAAGTAATGTAAATAGTTGTAGATAACTTAGATTTTCTTGTGCCTTTAGGTGAATTGCTCGCCTGCAGGTGTGTCCTTTTCGCCTCGCAATTCAGGGGGCAATATAAAGGCATATTTGCATGCCGAGCGTGAGTTTCCTCGGAAACGCGAAATAATAATTAAATAAATAATCAGTGACAAATAAATAAAGCCTATGGCACACAACTGCAGCGCAGTGTCGCTGATAAAACAAAAGCACAATTACGTTACTCTTATGTTTGATTAAGAAAGGGAGAGCCCTGGTTGAAGTGGTGCGAGAAGCACGTATTTTATTTCATTGTCTGGCACACTGCCATATTTCATGTTATAGAAGAATACTGCGAGTTGCAACCACACTAGGCACTCGATTCTGCAAAGAATTTATATTTATAAAAGTAAGTAGGATTATGAACTGTAGGCTTATTCATTGAATATATCTGATTTAACTAACTGTGTAACTTTTTTATGTTTAGTAGACAATCACCTCTGTACGACGTATTGGTATGGCTGGCAAAGTATTGTAATATTGAGATTTAGATTATGAGTCCGCACTTACCGCAGCAATCTTTGGAAACGATTTAATTACGAAGTCCGATTATTCAGTTTTATTTCACGGTCAACTACGAGTAACATTGCCTTTACGAGAAAGCCATTGTCAAGCGTCTGATATCGAATAATTAAACGTCCACGTTCCAGATAAGCTAATACAATTGCAATCACAATCACCATCATACAGATAGAATAATCAATATCTAAATAACAATATATTTTTATTTATTTATTTTATTTATTTTATACCTTTTGTATTAAATTCGGATGCAATTTCGGTGTTTCATCGTCAATAAGAAGGTCCAAGGGATACAGTAAACCTTAAGTGAAGAATCGGAATCTAAAACTGGACTCGCAATAGAGGTTCAAATCATAGAATGTTAGAGTGTCAGTCCTCTCTTACTTAAGTCGACATTGTGCCTTTTGTATTAAATTCGGATGCAATTTCTGTGTTTCATCGTCAATAAGAAGGTCGAAGGGATACAGTAAACCTGAAGTGAAGCATCAGAATCTAAAACTGGACTCACAGGAGAGGTTCAAAACATAGAAAGTTAGAGTGTCACTCCTCTTGTACTTAAGTCGGTATTGTGCCATTTGTATTAAACTCGGATGCAATTTCTGTGTTTCATCGACAATAAGAAAGTCCAAGGGATACAGTAAACCTGAAGTGAAGCATCGGAATCTAAAACTGGAGTCTCAGGAGAGGTTCATATCATAGAAAGTTAGAATGTCAGTCGTCTTGTACTTAAGTCGGCATTGTGCCTTTTGTATTAAATTCGGATACAATTTCTGCGTTTCATCGTCAATAAGAAGGTGCAAGGTATACAGGAAACCTGAAGTGAAGCATCGGAATCTAAAACTGGACTCACAGGAGAGGTACAAATCATAGAAAGTGAGAGTGTCAGTCCTCTTGTACTTAAGTCGACATTGTGCCATTTGTATTAAATTCGGATGCAAAATCTGTGTTTCATCGTTAATAAGAAGGTCCAAGGGATACAGTATACCCGAAGTAAAGCATCGGAATCTAAAACTGGACTCACAGGAGAGGTTCAAATCATAGAAGTTTAGAGTGTCAGTCCTCTTGTACTTAAGTCGGCATTGTGAATTTTGTATTAAATTCGGATGCAAACTCTGTGTTTCATCGTCAATAAGAAGGTCCAAGAGATACAGTACACCTGAAGTGACGCATCGGAATCTAAAACTGGACTCACAGGAGAGGTTCAAATCATAGAAAGTGAGAGAGTCAGTCCTCTTCTACTTAGGTCGGCATTGTACATTTTGAATTTAATTCCGATGCGATTTCTGTATTTTATCGTCAATAAGAAGGTCCAAGGGATACGGTAAACCTGAAGTGAAGCATCGGAATCTAAAACTGATCTCACAGGAGAGGTTCGAATCATAGAAAGTGAGAGTGTCAGCCCTCTTGTATTTAAGTCTGCATTGAGCCGTTTGTATTAAATTCGGATGCATTCTCTGTGTTTCATCGTCAATAAGAAGGTCCAAGGGATACAGTCAACCTGAAGTGAAGCATCGGAATCTAAAACTGGACTCACAGGAGAGGTTCAAATCATAGAAAGTTAGAGCGTCAGTCCTCTTGTGCTTAAGTCGGCATTGTGCCATTTGTATTAAATTAGGATGCAATTTCTGTGTTTCATCGTCTATAAGAAGGTCCAAGGGATACAGTAAACCTGAAGTGAAGCATCGGAATCTAAATCTGACCTCACAGGAGAGGTTCTAATCATAGAAAGTTAGAGTGTCAGTCCTCTTGTACTTAAGTCAGCAATGTGCCTTTTGAATTTAATTCCGATGCAATTTCGGTGGTTCATCGTCAACAAGAAAGTCCAAGGGATACAGCAAACCTGAAGTGAAGCATCGGAATCTAAAACTGGACTCTCAGGAGAGGTTCAAATCATAGAATGTTAGAATGCCAGTCCTCTTGTACTTAAGTCGGCATTGTGCCATTTGTATTAAATTCGGATGCAATTTCTGTGTTTTATCGTCTATTAGAAGGTCCAAGGGATACAGTAAACCTGTAGTGAAGCATCCGAATCTAAATCTGACCTCACAGGAGAGGTTCAAATCATAGAAAGATAGAGTATCAGTCCTCTTGTACTTAAGTCGGCATTGTGCCTTTTCAATTTAATTTCGATGCAATTTCTGTGGTTCATCGTCAATAAGAAGGTCCAAGGGATACAGTAAACCTGAAGTGAAACATCGGAATCTAAAACTGGACTCACAGGAGAGGTTCAATTCATAGAAAGTGAGAGTGTCAGTCCTCTTGTACTTAAGTCGGCATTGTACTTTTGTATTAAATTCGGATGCAAACTCTGTGTTTCATTGTCAATAAGAAGGTCCAAGGGATAGAGTAAAACTGAAGTGAAGCATCGGAATCTAAACCTGGACTCACAGGAGAGGTTCAAATCATAGAAAGTGAGAGTGTCAGTCCTCTTGTACTTAGGTCGGCATTGTGCCTTTTGAATTTAATTCCGATGCAATTTCTGTGTTTCACCGTCAATAAGAAGGTGCAAGGTATACAGTAAACCTGAAGTGAAGCATCGGAATCTAAAACTGGACTCACAGAAGAGGTTCAAATCATAGAAAGTGAGAGTGTTAGTCCTCTTCTACTTAGGTCGGCATTGTGCCTTTTGAATTTACTCTGATGCAATGTCTGTGTTTCATCGCCAATAAGAACGTCCAAGGGATACAGTAAACCTGAAGTGAAGCTTCGGAATCTAAAACTGGACTCACAGGAGAGATTCAAATCATAGAAAGTTAGAGTGTCACTCCTCTTGTACTTAAGTCGGTATTGTGCCTTTATAAAGGCACATTTGCATGCCGAGAGTGAGTTTCCTCGGAAACGCGTAATAATAATTAAATAAATAATCAGTGACAATTAAATAAAGTCTATGGCACACAGCTGCAGCGCTGTGTCGCTGATAAAACAAAAGCACAATTACGTTACTCTTATGTTTGATTAAGAATGGGAGAGCTCTGGTTGAAGTGGTGCGAGAAGCACGTATTTTATTTTATTGTCTGGCACAGCGCCATATTTCATGTTATAGAAGAATACTGCGAGTTGCAACCACACTAGGCCCTCGATTCTGTAAAGAATTTATATTTATAAAAGTAAGTAGGATTATGAACTGTAGGCTTATTCATTGAATATATCTGATTTAACTAACTGTGTAACTTTTTTATGTTTAGTAGACAATCACCTCTGTACGACGTATTGGCATGGCTGGCAAATTATTGTAATATTGAGATTTAGATTATGAGTCCGCACCTACCGCAGCAGTCTTTGGAAACGATTTAATTACGAAGTACGATTATTCAGTTTTATTTCACGGTCAACTACGAGTAACATTGCCTTTACGAGAAAGCCATTGTCAAGCGTCTGATATCGAATAATTAAACGTCCACGTTCCAGATAACCTAATACAATTGCAATCACAATCACCATCATACAGGTAGAATAATCAATATCTAAATAACAATATATTTTTATTTATTTATTTTATATTGGCGACCGTGGCAGGACTTGTTATTTTGTCATTTGTTACATTGTTCTCTTTGTTTCATGTAAAAAATCAACTTTCTGGACCTGGATGTCAATGTATGAGAGATAACAAAATCTGAAGATATTTTCCAATTCTGAAATTTTGCGGGAAGACGCAATGAAACTTCCAGCAAAATAAGGTAAGACGCAGCATCTTTGCATTGGCAGGCTTGACCAGACGTATAATTCAGTGTATTAGCTTTTCAGTAAATTCTGTAGTGTTTCTTTTCCGCATAACAGTTTCAGTGATAAATTTCATTCTCAGTACTTTTCCCTAAACAATAACCTATGCAACAATACCAATACACGAGTGTACAATATGGCCGACTTCTGTACGATATCATGTAACATGGCCAGCAGCCATTACCAATAATCTCAAATTCAGTTTATATTTTTAAATTAACAGACAGTCGTTGTTGCTACGAGCGATTTATGCTCAACTACATTTTATTTTAAAATCAGTGTAAAAAATTTTTTTGAAACATATATCACGTGTGGCATGGTAATAACTAGAAAACATTACGCAAAAATGGAACAGCAAGGACGTACTGTTCAGACGCAATCCGACTCGGACGTGAGACAAGTGTTAGAAAATGACTTTACGAGAGCAACCGGTAGTGACGATTCATCAAATATTGACGCAAGTGTTGACGAAAATTTTGACGATAGGCCGTCCACTACAAAAATTTCAAAATCTCAATCAGAGCCCATGTTAATGCATGACGTCACGTCTAATGACGCGGCGGGGGCAGAGACCTTGCAAACGGTAAACATTGCCGACATGTTACAAATGCTAATGAAACAAAACGCCGAAAACATGGCAACCTTAAAAGAACAGTTAAAAACACAAAATGACGAAATCAAATCTGATCTCATAGCAATCAAGGTAGGTAATGACACTTTATGTAAGCGTGTGGAACTTATAGACGCCACACTGACCAAACAGATGACCGAACTCAGTACTAAATTTTCCCAGCTCAATACGAGACAAGAAAAGACTACAACTGACGTAGCACTTTTACAGACACAAGTAAAAAACCTTAATGTCACGTGTGAAGTTCTTACTGAACAAATTCAAACATATCCTTCAGTACATGACAATCTTGAAAAACGAATTACTGACGTGCAGAATAAATTTGACGATGTCGAAAAACACCTGACTGACATCTTACAATCAGATGCCACAGCTCATTTTCAAAATATTAATAAAGAATTTCATGATTGGGTTGAGAACAAAGACAAACATTTTGATAGATGCTTACGTGAAAATTTTCCAACAATTGTGCACGACTCCGTAGCGCAATACATTACTAATAACAAACAGCTGATCAGTGACGCAGTACAATCCGTCACTGCACCCATGAGACAATTCACCGATCAACTACAGTCTGAATGTAACGAAAATATCAGTCAAAATGTACAGTTCAGAAACCAATATACATTCGAGTATGATACACATATTCCGCACACGACAAATACACAAGAACAAAACACACCACGACTACAACACATACCACGATGTGGAAACACAAACACAAGCTATTATCATGGTAAACCAGAGCAACATTATCGTAATTACTCGCCAGCTGAACATACCAGTAATTACAGTGGTATAAATCCATATCACAATGCGAAGGAAGATGAAAGCTTAATGAAACATCGATAATATCCCAGCAAAACCGCTAAAGAGGATGTAAATATCTGCAATTCATGTAATCAAATGTGACACAATGTAATAACCTATAGCGATGTAATGATGATGTAAACATGTTTATGTGCAACTATATTATGTTTATGCTAAGAAAATATGTGACGTGTGTATGTATAATTACTTATTTTTTTAACTGATGTATAGTGCAACTGTTACTATGTAAAAATTTGAACAAAACGAGTGCCAAAAAGACACTGCATAGTGAAGCACTGTTCACAGACATTAACGAACATTACTAACTCTGCAACTACGCGGAAACCTATGTGAAAGAAACTGTTAATTCCATTCATTATGCAGCGTATCTACGTGAACGCGATGAACGATTTCCTTGATTAATAACTACGAACATTTAGGTGAGCTATATTCAGCAAAAAACTGAAAATGTAAGTGCATAATTCGTGCATCGTCTAGTGATATTACTACCGTACCCAACTTCAAGATGTTAACTGGATTAAATGGACACCAAGTGCCTGTCCAGGAAACAACACGACAGGTGGAAGAATTTTGGTTGGAACTTCAGGGAATGAAATGTTCTCGAAATGTGACGGACACTCTTACCTGGACTGTCCAAGGATCGACGCCAGCTATGTGCCGTCCGAGGTTCTGCAACCAAGCTTCCACGGAATGTAAAAACGAACTGCACGTGGACCAATTACTCGACGGGTCACGTCTCATCTGTAATAAGCAATGCTTTTAGTCACAACCAACTGCACCACTACGACTATAATGGAAATGAGAAATGGACACGCTTATGTATTAATCACGTTGTTATACAACGATGTTACTGTGATCAAAAAACTTTACCACGACGATACTAACCTGTAAAAAATTATTGTGCAGCGGCTGAATATGAACTGTAATAACGACACGATGTGTATAGGTCAACGCACCTGAAAAATACGGACATTTTTCTTTGAAGTATTTCAAAACAATACTATGTAACTAAGAACGTTCAACAATCTAAGTTGTATTGTGTTATAACAAATATTGTAAATTTAAAACTAAGTTACCTGTCATAGAATGTAGTCTTCATATGTAATCTTGGTTGAATATTTTCTTTGTGCAACGACTGAAAAACGCGCGCACACGAACAATATGATCTGCAATACTGTGCCGCGTGATCTAACTGTACGATATAACGGCAGTGCCGCAGTTACACAGACGCTTCTGCGCATGCGCGCACTCTATCTGCCAACATTAGAACTTTTACGGCGCACCCAAGTCATTCAAATTTTGTATATAATGTGTATAATGTGTAATGTAAGTCATGTAAATTGTTGTAGATAACTTAGATTTTCCTGTGCCTTTAGGTGAATTGCTCGCCTGCAGGTGTGTCCTTTTTGCCTCGGAATTCAGGGGGCAATATAAAGGCATATTTGCATGCCGAGCGTGAGTTTCCTCGGAAACGCGAAATAATAATTAAATAAATAATCAGTGACAAATAAATAAAGCCTATGGCACACAACTGCAGCGCTGTGTCGCTGATAAAACAAAAGCACAATTACGTTACTCTTGTGTTTGATTAAGAAAGGGAGAGCTCTGGTTGAAGTGGTGCGAGAAGCACGTATTTTATGTCATTGTCTGGCACACCGCCATATTTCATGTTATAGAAGAATACTGCGAGTTGCAACCACACTAGGCACTCGATTCTGTAAAGAATTTATATTTATAAAAGTAAGTAGGATTATGAACTGCAGGCTTATTCATTGAATATATCTGATTTAATTAACTGTGTAACTTTTTTATGTTTAGTAGACAATCACCTCTGTACGACGTATTGGCATGGCTGGCAAATTATTGTAATATTGAGATTTAGATTATGAGTCCGCACCTGCCGCAGCAGTCTTTGGAAACGATTTAATTACGAAGTACGATTATTCAGTTTTATTTCACGGTCAACTACGAGTAACATTGCCTTTACGAGAAAGCCATTGTCAAGCGTCTGATATCGAATAATTAAACGTCCACGTTCCAGATAAGCTAATACAATTGCAATCACAATCACCATCATACAGGTAGAATAATCAATATCTAAATAACAATATATTTTTATTTATTTATTTTATTTAGTTTATACCTTTTGTATTAAATTCGGATGCAATTTCGGTGTTTCATCGTCAATAAGAAGGTCCAAGGGATACAGTAAACCTTAAGTGAAGAATCGGAATCTAAAACTGTACTCGCAATAGAGGTTCAAATCATAGAATGTTAGAGTGTCAGTCCTCTTTTACATAAGTCGGCATTGTGCCTTTTGTATTAAATTCGGATGCAAACTCTGTGTTTCATCGTCAATAAGAAGGTCCAAGGGATACAGTAAACCTGAAGTGAAGCATCAGAATCTAAAACTGGACTCACAGGAGAGGTTCAAAGCATAGAAAGTTGGAGGGTCGGTCCTCTTTTACTTAAGTCGGCATTGTGCCATTTGTATTAAATTCCGATGCAATTTCTGTGTTTCATCGTCAATCAGAAGTTGCAAAGTATACAGTAAACCCGAAGTGAAGCATCGGAATCTAAAACTGGACTCACAGGAGGGATTCAAATCATAGAAAGTGAGAGTGTCAGCACTCTTGTACTTAAGTCGGTATTGTGCCTTTTGTATTAAATTCGGATGCAATTTCGGTGTTTCATCGTCAATAAGAAGGTCCAAGGGATACAGTAAACCTTAAGTGAAGCATCGGAATCTAAAACTGGACTCACAGGAGAGGTTCAAATCATAGAAAGTTAGAGTGTCACTCCTCTTGTACTTAAGTCGGTATTGTGCCATTTGTATTAAACTCGGATACAATTTCTGTGTTTCATCGACAATAAGAAAGTCCAAGGGATACAGTAAACCTGAAGTGAAGCATGGGAATCTAAAACTGGACTCTCAGGAGAGGTTCAAATCATAGAAAGTTAGAATGTCAGTCCTATTGTACTGAAGCCGGCATTGCGCCTTTTGTATTAAATTCGGATACAATTTCTGTGTTTCATCGTCAATAAGAAGGTCCAAGGGATACAGTAAACCATAAGTGAAGCATCGGAATCTAAAACTGGACTCACAGGAGAGGTACAAATCATAGAAAGTGAGAGTGTCAGTCCTCTTGTACTTACGTCGACATTGTGCCATTTGTATTAAATTCGGATGCAATTTCTGTGTTTCATCGTTAATAAGAAGGTCCAAGGGATACAGTATACCCAAAGTGAAGCATCGGAATCTAAAACTGGACTCACAGGAGAGGTTCAAATCAAAGAAAGTTAGAGTGTCAGTCCTCTTGTACTTAAGTCGGCAATGCGATTTTTGTATTACATTCGGATGCAAACTCTGCGTTTCATCGTCAATAAGAAGGTCCAAGGGATACATTAAACCTGAAGTGAAGCATCGGAATCTAGAACTGGACTCACAGGAGAGGTCCAAATCATAGAAAGTGAGAGTGTCAGTCCTCTTCTACTTAGGTCGACATTGTACATTTTGAATTTAATTCCGATGCGATTTCTGTGTTTTATCGTCAATAAGAAGGTCCAAGGGATACGGTAAACCTGAAGTGAAGCATCGGAATCTAAAACTGATCTCACAGGAGAGGTTCGAAACATAGTAAGTGAGAGTGTCAGCCCTCTTGTACTTAAGTCGGCATTGTGCCTTTTGAATTTAATTCCGATGCATTTCGGTGGTTCATCGTCAACAAGAAAGTCCAAGGGATACAGTAAACCTGAAGTGAAGCAATGGAATCTAAAACTGGACTCTCAGGAGAGGTTCAAATCATAGGAAGTTAGAATGTCAGTCCTCTTGTACTTTAGTCGGCATTGTGCCATTTGTATTAAATTCGGATGCAATTTCTGTGTTTTATCGTCTATAAGAAGGTCCAAGGGATACAGTAAACCTGAAGTGAAGCATCGGGATCTAAATCTGACCTCACAGGAGGGGTACAATTCATAGAAAGTTAGAGTATCAGTCCTCTTGTACTTAAGTCGGCATTGTGCCTTTTCAATTTAATTTCGATGCAATTTCTGTGGTTCATCGTCAATAAGAAGGTCCAAGGGATACAGTAAACCTGAAGTGAACATCGGAATCTAAAACTGGACTCACAGGAGAGATTCAAATCATAGAATGTTAGAGTGTCACTCCTCTTGCACTTAAGTCGGTATTGTGCTATTGTATTAAATTCGGATGCAATTTCGGTGTTTCATCGTCAATAAGAAGGTCCAAGGGATACAGTAAACCTTAAGTGAAGCATCGGAATCTAAACCGGGACTCACAGGAGAGGTTCAAATCATAGAAAGTTAGAGTGTCACTCCTCTTGCACTTAAGTCGGCATTGTGCTTTTTGTATTAAATTCCGATGCAATTTCTGTGTTTCATCGTCAATCAGAAGTTGCAAGGTATACAGTAAACCCGAAGTGAAGCATCGGAATCTAAAACTGGACTTACAGGAGGGATTCAAATCACAGAAAGTGAGAGTGTCAGTCCTCTTGTACTTAAGTCGGCATTGTGCCATTTGTATTAAATTCGAATGCAATTTCTGTGTTTCATCGTCAGTAAGATTGTCCAAAATCTACAGTAAACCTGAAGTGAAGCATCGGAATCTAAAACTGGACTCACAGGAGAGGTTGAATCATAGAAAGTTAGAGTGTCACTCCTCTTGTACTTAAGTCGGCATTGTGCCATTTTTATTAAACTCGGATGCAATTTCTGTGTTTCATAGACAATAAGAAAGTCCAAGGGATACAGTAAACCAGAAGTGAAGCATCGGAATCTAAGACTGGACTCTCAGGAGAGGTTCAAATCATAAAAAGTTCGAATGTCAGTCCTCTTGTACTTAAGTCGGCATTGTACCTTTTGTATTAAATTCTGATACAATTTCTGTGTTTCATCGTCAATAAGAAGGTGCAAGGTATACAGGAAACCTGAAGTGAAGCATCGGAATCTAAAACTGGACTCACAGGAGAGGTACAAATCATAGAAAGGTGAGAGTGTCAGTCCTCTTGTACTTAAGTCGACATTGTGCCATTTGTATTAAATTCTGATGCAATTTCTGTGTTTCATCGTTATTAAGAAGGTCCAAGGTATACAGTATACCTGAAGTGAAGCATCGGAATCTAAATCTGGACTCACAGGAGAGGTTCAAATCATAGAAAGTTAGAGTGTCAGTCCTCTTCTACTTAGGTATGCATTGTACATTTTGAATTTAATTCCGATGCGATTTCTGTGTTTTATCGTCAATAAGAAGTGCCAAGGGATACGGTAAACCTGAAGTGAAGCATCGGAAACTAAAACTGATTTCACAGGAGAGGTTCGAATCATAGAAAGTTAGAGTGTCACTCCTCTTGCACTTAAGTCGGTATTGTGCTATTGTATTAAATTCGGATGCAATTTCGGTGTTTCATCGTCAATAAGAAGGTCCAAGTGATACAGTCAACCTGAAGTGAAGCATCAGAATCTAAAACTGCACTCACAGGAGAGGTTCAAATCATAGAAAGTGAGAGTGTCAGTCCTCTTGTACTTAAGTCGGCATTGTGCCATTTGTATTAAATTCGGATGCAATTTCTGTGTTTTATCGTCTACAAGAAGGTCCAAGGGATACAGTAAACCTGAAGTGAAGCATCGGAATCTAAATCTGCCTCACAGGAGAGGTTCAAATCAAAGAAAGTTAGAGTGTCAGTCCTCTTGTACTTAAGTCGGCATTGTACCTTTTGTATTAAATTCGGATGCAAACTCTGTGTTTCATCGTCAATTGGAAGGTCCAAGAGATACAGTAAACCTGAAGTGAAGCATCGGATTCTAAAACTGGACTCACAGGAGAGGTTCAAATCATAGAAAGTGAGAGTGTCAGTCCCCTTGTACTTAGGTCGGCATTGTGCCTTTTGAATTTAATTCCGATGCAATTTCTGTGTCTCATCGTCAATAAGAAGGTGCCAGGTATACAGTAAACCTGAAGTGAAGCATCGGAATCTAAAACTGGACTCACAGAAGAGGTTCAAATCATAGAAAGTGAGAGTGTTAGTCCTCTTTTACTTAGGTCGGCATTGTGCCTTTTGAATTTAATTCCGATGCAATGTCTGTGTTTCATCGCCAATAAGAACGTCTAAGGGATACAGTAAACCTGAAGTGAAGCATCGGAATCTAAAACTGGACTCACAGGAGAGATTCAAATCATAGAAAGTTAGAGTGTCACTCCTCTTGTACTTAAGTCGGTATTGTGCCTTTTGTATTAAATTGGGATGCATTTTCTGTGTTTCATCATCAATCAGAAGTGCAAGGTATACAGTAAACCCGAAGTGAAGCATCGGAATCTAAATCTGACCTCACAGGAGAGGTTCAAATCATAGAAAGTTAGAGTATCAGTCCTCTTGAACTTAAGTCGGCATTGTGCCTTTTGAATTTAATTCCGATGCAATTTCGGTGGTTCATCGTCAATAAGAAGGTCCAAGGGATACAGTGAACCTGAAGTGAAGCATCGGAATCTAAAACTGGACTCACAGGAGAGGTTCAAATCATAGAAAGTGATACTGTCAGTCCTCTTGTACTTAAGTCGCCATTGTGATTTTTGTAATAAATTCGGATGCAATATCTGTGTTTCATCGTCAAAAAGAAGGTCCAAGGGATACAGTAAACCTGAAGTGAAGCATCGGAATCTAAACCTGGACTCACAGGAGAGGTTCAAATCATAGAAAGTTAGAGCGTCAGTCCTCTTATACTTAAGTCGGCATTGTACCTTTTTTTATTAAATTCGAATGCAAACTCTGTGTTTCATCGTCAATTACGATTTCCAAGGGATACAGTAAACCTGAAGTGAAGCATCGGAATCTAAAACTGGACTCACAGGAGAGGCTCAAATCATAGAAAGTGAGAGTGTCAGTCCTCTTGTACTTAGGTCGGCATTGTGCTTTTTGAATTTAATTCCGATGCAATTTCTGTGTTTCATCGTCAATAAGAAAGTGCAAGGTATACAGTAAACCTGAAGTGAAGCATCGGAATCTAAAACTGGACTCACAGAAGAGATTCAAATCATAGAAAGTGAGAGTGTTAGTCCTCTTCTACTTAGGTCGGCATTGTGAATTTTGTATTAAATTCGGATGCAATTTCGGTGTTTCATCGTCAATAAGAAGGTCCAAGGGATACAGTAAAACTTAAGTGAAACATCAGAATCTAAAACTGGACTCGCAATAGAGGTTCAAATCATAGAATGTTAGAGTGTCAGTCCTCTTTTACTTAAGTCGGCATTGTGCCTTTTGTATTAAATTCGGATGCAATTTCTGTGTTTCATCGTCAATAAGAAGGTCGAAGGGATACAGTTAACCTAGGGTGAAGCATCAGAATCTAAAACTGGACTCACAGGAGAGGTTCAAATCATAGAAAGTTAGAGGGTCTGTCCTCTTTTACTTAAGTCGGCATAGTGCATTTTGTATTAAATTCCGATGCAATTTCTGTGTTTCATCGTCAATCAGAAGTTTGCAAGGTATACAATAAACCCGAAGTGAAGCATTGGAATCTAAAACTGGTCTCACAGGAGGGACTCAAATCATAGAACGTGAGAGTGTCAGTCCTCTTGAACTTAAGTCGGCATTGTGCCATTTGTATTAAATTCGGGTACAATTTCTGTGTTTCATATTCAATAAGAAGGTGCAAGGTATACAGTATACCTGAAGCGAAGCATCGGAATCTAAAACTGGACTCACAGGAGAGGTTCAAATCATAGAAAGTTAGAGTGTCAGTCCTCTTGTGCTTAAGTCGGCATTGTGCCATTTGTATTTAATTCGGATGCAATTCCTGTGTTTCATAGTCGTTAAGAAGGTCCAAGGGATACACTAAACCTGAAGTGAAACATCGGAATCTAAAACTGGACTCACAGGAGAGGTTCAAATCATAGAAAGTTTGAGTTTCACTCCTCTTGTACTTAAGTCGGTATTGTGCCTTTTGTATTAAATTCGGATGCAATTTCTGTGTTTCATCGTCAATAAGAAGGTCCAAGGGATACAGTAAATCTGAAGTGAAGCATCGGAATCTAAAACTGGACCTACAGGAGAGGTTGAAATCATAGAAGGTTAGAGTGTCAGTCCTGTTGTACTTAAGTCGGCATTGTGCCTTTTGAATTTAATTCCGATGCAATGTCTGTGTTTCATCGCCAATAAGAACGTCCAAGGGATACAGTAATCCTGAAGTGAAGCATCGGAATCTAAAACTGGACTCGCAGTAGAGATTCAAATCATAGAAAGTTAGAATGTCAGTCCTCTTGTACTTAAGTCGGCATTGAGCCTTTTGTATTAAAATCGGATACAATTTCTGTGTTTCATCGTCAATAAGAAGGTGCAAGGTATACAGTAAACCTTCAGTGAATCATCGGAATCTAAAACTGGACTCGCAATAGAGGTTCAAATCATAGAATGTTAAAGTGTCAGTCCTCTTGTACTTAAGTCGGCATTGTACCTTTTGTATTAAATTCGGATGCAAAGTCTGTGTTTCATCGTCAATTAGAAGGTCCAAGGGATACAGTAAAGCTGAAGTGAAGCATCGGAATCTAAAACTGGACTCACAGAAGAGGTTCAAATCATAGAAAGTGAGAGTGTTAGTCCTCTTCTACTTTGGTCGGCATTGTGCATTTTAAATTTAATTCCGATGCAATTTCTGTGTTTCATCGTCAATAAGAAGGTCGAAGGGATACAGTAAACCTGAAGTGAAGCATCAGAATCTAAAACTGGACTCACAGGAGAGGTTCAAATCATAGAAAGTTAGAATGTCAGTCCTCTTGTACTTAAGTCGGCATTGAGCCTTTTGTATTAAATTCGGATACAATTTCTGTGTTTCATATTCAATAAGAAGGTGCAAGGTATACAGTATACCTGAAGCGAAGCATCGGAATCTAAAACTGGACTCACAGGAGAGGTTCAAATCATAGAAAGTTAGAGTGTCAGTCCTCTTGTGCTTAAGTCGGCATTGTGCCATTTGTATTTAATTCGGATGCAATTCCTGTGTTTCATAGTCGTTAAGAAGGTCCAAGGGATACACTAAACCTGAAGTGAAACATCGGAATCTAAAACTGGACTCACAGGAGAGGTTCAAATCATAGAAAGTTTGAGTTTCACTCCTCTTGTACTTAAGTCGGTATTTTGCCTTTTGTATTAAATTCGGATGCAATTTCTGTGTTTCATCGTCAATAAGAAGGTCCAAGGTACACAGTAAACCTGAAGTGAAGCATCGGAATCAAAAACTGGACCCACAGGATAGGTTCAATTCATAGAAAGTTAGAGTGTCTGTCCTCTTGTACTTACGTCGGCATTGTGACTTGTGTATTAAATTCGGATGCAAACTCTGTGTTTCATCGTCAATAAGAAGGTCCAAGGGATACAGTAAATCTGAAGTGAAGCATCGGAATCTAAAACTGGATCTACAGGAGAGGTTGAAATCATAGAAGGTTAGAGTGTCAGTCCTGTTGTACTTAAGTCGGCGTTGTGCCTTTTGAATTTAATTCCGATGCAATTTCTGTGTTTCATCGTCAATAAGAAGGTCCAAGGTATACAGTAAACCTGAAGTGAAGCATCGGAATCTAAAACTGGACTCCCAGGAGCGGTTCAAATCATAGAAAGTGAGGGTGTCAGTATTCTTGTACTTAGGTCGGCATTGTGCCTTTTGAATTTAATTCCGATGCAATTTCTGTGTTTCATCGTCAATAAGAGGGTGCAAGGTATACAGTAAACCTGAAGTGAAGCATCGGAATCTAAAACTGGTCTCACAGAAGAGGTTCAAATCATAGAAAGTGAGAGTGTTAGTCCTCTTCTACTAAGGTCGGCATTGTGCCTTTTGAATTTAATTCCGATGCAATGTCTGTGTTTCATCGCCAATAAGAACGTCCAAGGGATACAGTAAACCTGAAGTGAAGCATCGGAATCTAAAACTGGACTCACAGGAGAGATTCAAATCATAGAAAGTTAGAGTGTCACTCCTCTTGTACTTAAGTCGGTATTGTGCCTTTTGTATTGAATTCGGATGCAATTTCTGTGTTTCATCGTCAATAAGAAGGTCGAAGGGATACAGTAAACCTAGGGTGAAGCATCAGAATCTAAAACTGGACTCACAGGAGAGGTTCAAATCATAGAAAGTTAGAGGGTCTGTCCTCTTTTACTTAAGTCGGCATTGTGCATTTTGTATTAAATTCCGATGCAATTTCTGTGTTTCATCGTCAATCAGAAGTTGCAAGGTATACAATAAACATGAAGTGAAGCATTGGAATCTAAAACTGGACTCACAGGAGGGACTCAAATCATAGAACGTGAGAGTGTCAGTCCTCTTGTGCTTAAGTCGGCATTGTGCCATTTGTATTAAATTCGGATGCAATTTCTGTGTTTCATCGTCAATAAGAAGGTCCAAGGTATACAGTAAACCTGAAGTGAAGCATCGGAATCTAAAACTGGACTCACAGAAGAGGTTCAAATCATAGAAAGTGAGAGTGTTACTCCTCTTCTACTTAGGTCGGCATTGTGCCTTTTGAATTTAATTCCGATGCAATGTCTGTGTTTCATCGCCAATAAGAACGTCCAAGGGATACAGTAATCCTGAAGTGAAGCATCGGAATCTAAAACTGGACTCACAGGAGAGATTCAAATCATAGAAAGTTAGAATGTCAGTCCTCTTGTACTTAAGTCGGCATTGAGCCTTTTGTATTAATATCGGATACAATTTCTTTGTTTCATCGTCAATAAGAAGGTGCAAGGTATACAGTAAACCTTCAGTGAATCATCGGAATCTAAAACTGGACTCGCAATAGAGGTTCAAATCATAGAATGTTAAAGTGTCAGTCCTCTTGTACTTAAGTCGGCATTGTACCTTTTGTATTAAATTCGGATGCAAAGTCTGTGTATCATCGTCAATTAGAAGGTCCAAGGGATACAGTAAAGCTGAAGTGAAGCATCGGAATCTAAACCTGGACTCACAGAAGAGGTTCAAATCATAGAAAGTGAGAGTGTTAGTCCTCTACTACTTAGGTCGGCATTGTGCATTTTAAATTTAATTCCGATGCAATTTCTGTGTTTCATCGTCAATAAGAAGGTCGAAGGGATACAGTAAACCTGAAGTGAAGCATCAGGAATTAAAACTGGACTCACAGGAGAGGTTCAAATCATAGAAAGTTAGAATGTCAGTCCTCTTGTACTTAAGTCGGCATTGAGCTTTTTGTATTAAATTCGGATACAATTTCTGTGTTTCATCGTCAACAAGAAGGTGCAAGGTATACAGTATACCTGAAGTGAAGCATCGGAATCTAAAACTGGACTCACAGGAGAGGTTCAAATCATAGAAAGTTAGAGTGTCAGGCCTCTTTTACTTACGTCGGCATTGTGCCTTTTGTATTAAATTCCGATGCAATTTCTATGTTTCATCGTCAATAAGAAGGTGCAAGGTATACAGTAAACCTGAAGTGAAGCATCGGTATTTAAAACTGGACTCACAGGAGAGGCTCAAATCATAGAAAGTTAGAGTGTCAGTCTTCTTGTACTTAAGTCGGCATTGTGCCATTTGTATTAAATTCGGATGCAATTCCTGTGTTTCATAGTCGTTAAGAAGGTCCAAGGGATACACTAAACCTGAAGTGAAACATCGCAATCTAAAACTGGACTCACAGGAGAGGTTCAAATCATAGAAAGTTTGAGTTTCACTCCTCTTGTACTTAAGTCGGTATTGTGCCTTTTGTATTAAATTCGGTTGCAATTTCTGTGTTTCATCGTCAATAAGAACGTCCAAGGGACACAGTAAACCTGAAGTGAAGCATCGGAATCAAAAACTGGACTCACAGTAGAGGTTCAAATCATAGAAAGTTAGAGTGTCTGTCCTCTTGTACTTACGTCGGCATTGTGCCTTTTGTATTAAATTCGGATGCAAACTCTGTGTTTCATCGTCAATAAGAAGGTCCAAGGGATACAGTAAACCTGAAGTGAAGCATCGGAATCTAAAACTGGACCTACAGGAGAGGTTGAAATCATAGAAGGTTAGAGTGTCAGTCCTGTTTTACTTAAGTCGGCATTGTGCCTTTTGAATTTAATTCGGATGCAATTTCTGTGTTTCATCGTCAATAAGAAGGTCCAAGGTATACAGTAAACCTGAAGTGAAGCATCGGAATCTAAAACTGGACTCACAGGAGAGGTTCAAATCATAGAAAGTGAGAGTGTTAGTCCTCTTCTACTTAGGTCGGCATTGTGCCTTTTGAATTTAATTCCGATGCGATGTCTGTGTTTCATCGCCAATAAGTACGTCCAAGGGATACAGTAAACCTGATGTGAAGCATCGGAATCTAAAACTGGACTCACAGGAGAGATTCAAATCATAGAAAGTTAGAGTGTCACTCCTCTTGTACTTAAGTCGGTATTGTGAATTTTGTATTAAATTCGGATGCAATTTCGGTGTTTCATCGTCAATAAGAAGGTCCAAGGGATACAGTAAAACTTAAGTGAAGCATCGGAAACTAAAACTGGACTCGCAATAGAGGCTCAAATCATAGAATGTTAGAGTGTCAGTCCTCTTTTACTTAAGTCGGCATTGTGCCTTTTGTATTAAATTCGGATGCAATTTCTGTGTTTCATCGTCAATAAGAAGGTCGAAGGGACACAGTAAACCTAGGGTGAAGCATCAGAATCTAAAACTGGACTCACAGGAGAGGTTCAAATCATAGAAAGTTAGAGGGTCTGTCCTCTTTTACTTAAGTCGGCATTGTTCATTTTGTATAAAATTCCGATGCAATTTCTGTGCTTCATCGTCAATCAGAAGTTGCAAGGTATACAATAAACCCGAAGTGAAGCATTGGAATCTAAAACTGGACTCACAGGAGGGACTCAAATCATAGAACGTGAGAGTGTCAGTCCTCTTGTACTTAAGTCGGCATTGTGCCATTTGTATTAAATTCGGATGCAATTTCTGTGTTTCATCGTCAATAAGAAGGTCCAAGGTATACAGTAAACCTGAAGTGAAGCATCGGAATCTAAAACTGGACTCACAGAAGAGGTTCAAATCATAGAAAGTGAGAGTGTTAGTCCTCTTCTAATTAGGTCGGCATTGTGCCTTTTGAATTTAATTCCGATGCAATGTCTGTGTTTCATCGCCAATATAAATGTCCAAGGGATACAGTAAACCTGAAGTGAAGCATCGGAATCTAAAACTGGACTCACAGGAGAGATTCAAATCATAGAAAGTTAGAATGTCAGTCCTCTTGTTTTTAAGTCGGCATTGAGCCTTTTGTATTAAAATCGGATACAATTTCTGTGTTTCATCGTGAATAAGAAGGTGCAAGGTTTACATTTAACCTTCAGTGAATCATCGGAATCTAAAACTGGACTCGCAATAGAGGTTCAAATCATAGAATGTTAAAGTGTCAGTCCTCTTGTACTTAAGTCGGCATTGTACCTTTTGTATTAAATTCGGATGCAAAGTCTGTGTTTCATCGTCAATTAGAAGGTCCAAGGGATACAGTAAAGCTGAAGTGAAGCATCGGAATCTAAAACTGGACACACAGAAGAGGTTCAAATCATAGAAAGTGAGAGTGTTAGTCCTATTCTACTTAGGTCGGCATTGTGCATTTTGAATTTAATTCCGATGCAATTTCTGTGTTTCATCGTCAATAAGAAGGTCGAAGGGATACAGTAAACCTGAAGTGAAGCATCAGAATCTAAAACTGGACTCACAGGAGAGGTTCAAATCATAGCAAGTTAGAATGTCAGTCCTCTTGTACTTAAGTCGGCATTGTTCCTTTTGTATTAAATTCGGATACAATTTCTGTGTTTCATCGTCAATAAGAAGGTGCAAGGTATACAGTATACCTGAAGTGAAGCTTCGGAATCTAAAACTGGACTCACAGGAGAGGTTCAAATCATAGAAAGTTAGAGTGTCAGGCCTCTTTTACTTACGTCGGCATTGTGGCTTTAGTATTAAATTCCGATGCAATTTCTATGTTTCATCGTCAATATGAAGGTGCAAGGTATACAGTAAACCTGAAGTGAAGCATCGGTATTTAAAACTGGACTCACAGGAGAGGTTCAAATCATAGAAAGTTAGAGTGTCAGTCCTCTTGTACTTAAGTCGGCATTGTGCCATTTGTATTAAATTCGGATGCAAATCCTGTGTTTCATAGTCGTTAAGAAGGTCCAAGGGATACACTAAACCTGAATTGAAGCATGGGAATCTAAAACTGGACTCACAGGAGAGGTTCAAATCATAGAAAGTTAGAGTTTCACTCCTCTTGTTCATAAGTCGATATTGTGCCTTTTGTATTAAATTCGGATGCAATTTCTGTGTTTCATCGTCAATAAGAAAGTCCAAGGTATACAGTAAACCTGAAGTGAAGCATCGGAATCTAAAACTGGACTCACAGGAGAGGTTCAAATCATAGAAAGATAGAGTGTCACTCCTCTTGTACTTAAGTCGGTATTGTGCCATTTGCATTAAACTCGGATGCAATTTCTGTGTTTCATCGTCAATAAGAAGGTCCAAGATATACAGTAAACCTGAAGTGAAGCATCGGAATCTAAAACTGGACTCACAGGAGAGGTTCAAATCATAGAAAGTTAGAGTGTCACTCCTCTTGTACTTAAGTCGGTATTGCGCCATTTGTATTAAACTCAAATGCAATTTCTGTGTTTCATCGACAATAAGATAGTCCAAGGGATACAGTAAACCAGAAGTGAAGCATCGGAATCTAAAACTGGACTCTCAGGAGAGGTTCAAATCATAGAAAGTTAGAATGTCACTCCTCTTGTACTTAAGTCGGTATTGTGCCATTTGTATTAAACTCGGATGCAATTTCTGTGTTTCATCGACAATAAGAAAGTCCAAGGGATACAGTAAACCAGAAGTGAAGCATCGGAATCTAAAACTGGACTCTCAAGAGCGGTTCAAATCATAGAAATTAAGAATGTCAGTCCTCTTGTACTTAAGTCGGCATTGTGCCTTTAGTATTAAATTCGGATACAATTTCTGTGTTTTATCGTCAATAAGAAGGTGCAAGGTATACAGGATACCTGAAGTGAAGCATCGGAATCTAAAACTGGTCTCACAGGAGAGGTACAAATCATAGAAAGTGAGAGTGTCAGTCCTCTTGTAGTTAAGTCGACATTGTGCCATTTGTATTAAATTCGGATGCAATTTCTGTGTTTCATCGTTAATAAGAAGGTCCAAGGGATACAGTATACCTGAAGTGAAGCATCGGAATCTAAAACTGGACTCACAGGAGAGGTTCAAATCATAGAAAGTTAGAGTGTCAGGCCTCTTTTACTTACGTCGGCATTGTGGCTTTTGGATTAAATTCCGATGCAATTTCTATGTTTCATCGTCAATAAGAAGGTGCAAGGTATACAGTAAACCTGAAGTGAAGCATCGGTATTTAAAACTGGACTCACAGGAGAGGTTCAAATCATAGAAAGTTAGAGTGTCAGTCCTCTTGTACTTAAGTCTGCATTGTGCCATTTGTATTAAATTCGGATGCAATTCCTGTGTTACATAGTCGTTTAGAAGGTCCAAGAGATACACTAAACCTAAAGTGAAACATCGGAATCTAAAACTGGACTCACAGGAAAGGTTCAAATCATAGAAAGTTAGAGTGTCACTCCTCTTGTACTTAAGTCGGTATTGTGCCTTTTGTATTAAATTCGGATGCAATTTCTGTGTTTCATCGTCAATAAGAAAGTCCAAGGGAAACAGTAAACCTGAAGTGAAGCATCGGAATCTAAAACTGGACTCACAGGAGAGATTCAAATCATAGAAAGTTATAGTGTCTGTCCTCTTGTACTTACGTCGGCATTGTGCCTTTTGTATTAAATTCGGATGCAAACTCTGTGTTTCATCGTCAATAAGAAGGTCCAAGGGATACAGTAAACCTGAAGTGAAGCATCGGAATCTAAAACTGGACCTACAGGAGAGGTTGAAATCATAGAAGGTTAGAGTGTCAGTCCTGTTGTACTTAAGTCCGCATTGTGCCTTTTGAATTTAATTCGGATGCAATTTCTGTGTTTCATCGTCAATAAGAAGGTCCAAGGGATACAGTAAACCTGAAGTGAAGCATCGGAATCTAAAACTGGACTCACAGGAGAGGTTTAAATCATTGAAAGTGAGAGTGTCTGTCCTCTTTTACTTGAGTTGTCATTGTGCCTTTTGAATTTAATTCCGATGCAATTTCTGTGTTTCATCGTCAATAAGAAGGTGCAATGTATACAGTAACCCTAAAGTGAAGCATCGGAATCTAAAACGGGACTTACAGGAGAGGTTCAATTCATAGAAAGTTAGAATGTCAGTCCTTTTGTACTTAAGTCGGCATTGTGCCTTTTGTATTAAATTCGGATACAATTTCTGTGTTTCATCGTCAATAAGAATGTGCAAGGTATACAGGAAACCTGAAGTGAAGCATCGGAATCTAAAACTGGACTCACAGGAGAGGTACAAATCATAGAAAGTCAGAGTGTCAGTCCTCTTGTACTTAAGTCGACATTGTGCCATTTGTATTAAATTCGGATGCAATTTCTGTGATTCATCGTTAATAAGAAGGTCCAAGGGATACAGTATACCTGAAGTGAAGCATCGGAATCTAAAACTGGACTCACAGGAGAGGTTCAAATCTTAGAAAGTGAGAGTGTCAGTCCTCTTGTACTTAACTCGGCATTGTGCCATTTGTATTATATTCGGATGCAATTTCTGTGTTTCATCGTCAATAAGAAGGTCCAAGGGATACAGTAAACCTAAAGTGAAGCATCGGAATCTAAAACTGGACTCACAGGAGAGATTCAAATCATAGAAAGTGAGAGTGTCAGTCCTCTTGTACTTAAGTCGGCATTGTGCGATTTGTATTAAATTCGGAAGCAATTTCTGTGTTTCATCCTCAATAAGAGTGTCCAAGAGGTAAAGTAAAGCTGAAGTGAAGCATCGGAATCTAAAACTGGACTCACAGGAGAGGTTCAAATCATAGAAAGTGAGAGTGTCAGTCCTCTTGTACTTAAGTCGGCAATGTGACATTTGTATTATATTCGGATGCAATTTCTGTGTTTCATCGTCAATAAGAAGGTCCAAGGGATACAGTAAACCTAAAGTGAAGCATCGGAATCTAAAACTGGACTCACAGGAGAGGTTCAAATCATAGAAAGTTGGAGTGTCAGTCCTCTTGTACTTAAGTCGGCATTGTGCCATTTGTGTTAAATTCGGATGCAATTTCTGTGTTTCATCGTTAATAAGAAGGTCCAAGGGATACAGTAAACCTGAAGTGAAGCATCGGAATCTAAAACTGGACTCACAGGAGAGGTTTAAATCATTGAAAGTGAGAGTGTCTGTCCTCTTTTACTTGAGTTGTCATTGTGCCTTTTGAATTTAATTCCGATGCAATTTCTGTGTTTCATCGTCAATAAGAAGGTGCAATGTATACAGTAACCCTAAAGTGAAGCATCGGAATCTAAAACGGGACTTACAGGAGAGGTTCCATTCATAGAAAGTTAGAATGTCAGTCCTTTTGTACTTAAGTCGGCATTGTGCCTTTTGTATTAAATTCGGATACAATTTCTGTGTTTCATCGTCAATAAGAATGTGCAAGGTACACAGTATACCTGAAGTGAAGCATCGGAATCTAAAACTGGACTCACAGGAGAGGTTCAAATCTTAGAAAGTGAGAGTGTCAGTCCTCTTGTACTTAAGTCGGCATTGTGCCATTTGTATTATATTCGTATGCAATTTCTGTGTTTCATCGTCAATAAGAAGGTCCAAGGGATACAGTAAACCTAAAGTGAAGCATCGGAATCTAAAACTGGACTCACAGGAGAGATTCAAATCATAGAAAGTGAGAGTGTCAGTCCTCTTGTACTTAAGTCGGCATTGTGCGATTTGTATTAAATTCGGAAGCAATTTCTGTGTTTCATCCTCAATAAGAGTGTCCAAGAGGTAAAGTAAAGCTGAAGTGAAGCATCGGAATCTAAAACTGGACTCACAGGAGAGGTTCAAATCATAGAAAGTGAGAGTGTCAGTCCTCTTGTACTTAAGTCGGCATTGTGACATTTGTATTATATTCGGATGCAATTTCTGTGTTTCATCGTCAATAAGAAGGTCCAAGGGATACAGTAAACCTAAAGTGAAGCATCGGAATCTAAAACTGGACTCACAGGAGTGGTTCAAATCATAGAAAGTTGGAGTGTCAGTCCTCTTGTACTTAAGTCGGCATTGTGCCATTTGTGTTAAATTCGGATGCAATTTCTGTGTTTCATCGTCAATAAGAATGTCCAAGGGATACAGTAAACCTTAAGTGAAGCATCAGAATCTAAAACTGGACTCACAGGAGAGGTTCAAATCATAGAGAGTTAGAGTGTCACTCCTCTTGTACTTAAGTCGGAATTGTGCCTTTAGTATTAAATTCGGATGCAATTTCTGTGTTTCATCGTCAATAAGAATGTCCAAGGGATACAGTAAACCTGAAGTGAAGCATCGGAATCTAAAACTGGACTCACAGGAGCGGTTCAAATCATAGAAGGTTAGAGTGTCAGTCCTGTTGTACTTAAGTCGGCATTGTTCCTTTTGATTTAATTCCGATGCAATTTCTGTGTTTCATCGTCAATAAGAAGGTCCAAGGGATACACTAAACCTAAAGTGAAGCATCGGAATCTAAAACTGGACTCACAGGAGAGGTTCAAATCATAGAAAGTGAGAGTGTCTGTCCTCTTATACTTAAGTAGGCATTGTGCCTTTTGAATTAATTCCGATGCAATTTCTGTGTTTCATCGTCAATAAGAAGGTGCAAGGTATACAGTAACCCTGAAGTGAAGCATCGGAATCTAAAACTCGACTTACAGGAGAGGTTCAAATCATAGAAAGTGAGAGTGCTCACTGGAGAGGTTCAAATCATAGAAAGTTAGAGGGTCTGTCCTCTTTTACTTAAGTCGGCATTGTGCCTTTTGTATTAAATTCCGATGATATTTCTGTGTCTCATCGTCAATAAGAAGGTCCAAGGGATACAGTAAACCTGAAGTGAAGCATCGGAATCTAAAACTGGACTCACAGGAGAGGTTCAAATCATAGAAAGTGAGAGTGTCTGTCCTCTTTTACTTAAGTAGGCGATGTGCCTTTTGAATTTAATTCCTATGCAATTTCTGTGTTTCATCGTCAATAAGAAGGTGCAATGTATACAGTAACCCTGAAGTGAAGCATCGGAATCTAAAACTGGACTTACAGGAGAGGTTCAAATCATAGAAAGTTAGAATGTCAGTCCTCTTGTACTTAAGTCGGCATTGTGCCTTTTGAATTTAATTCCGATGCAATTTCTGTGTTTCATCGTCAATAAGAAGGTATAAGGGATACAGTAAACCTAAAGTGAGGTATCGGAATCTAAAACTGGACTCACAGGAGAGGTTCAAATCATAGAAAGTGAGAGTGTCAGTCCTCTTGTACTTAAGTAGGCATTGTGCGATTTGTATTAAATTCGGAGGCAATTTCTGTGTTTCATCCTCAATAAGAGTGTCCAAGGGGTAAAGTAAACCTGAAGGGAAGCATCGGAATCTAAAACTGGACTTACAGGAGAGGTTCAAATCATCGAAATTGAGAGTGTCAGTCCTCTTGTACTTAAGTCGGCATTGTGCCATTTGTATTATATTCGGATGCAATTTCTGTGTATCATCGTCAATAAGAATGTCCAAGGGATACAGTAAACCTAAAGTGAAGCATCGGAATCTAAAACTGGACTCACAGGAGAGGTTCAAATCATAGAAAGTGAGAGTGTCAGTCCTCTTGTACTTAAGTCGGCATTGTGCCATTTGTATTAAATTCGGATGCAATTTCTGTGTTTCATCGTCAATAAGAAGGTCCAAGGGATACAGTAAACCTTAAGTGAAGCATCAGATTCTAAAACTGGACTCACAGGAGAGGTTCAAATCATAGAGAGTAAGAGTGTCACTCTTCTTGTACTTAAGTCGGTATTGTGCTTTTAGTATTAAATTCGGTTGCAATTTCTGTGTTTCATCGTCAATAAGAAGGTCCAAGGGATACAGTAAACCTGAAGTGAAGCATCGGAAACTAAAACTGGACCAACAGGAGAGGTTGAAATCATAGAAGGTTAGAGTGTCAGTCCTGTTGTACTTAAGTCGGCATTGTGCCTTTTGAATTTAATTCCGATGCAATTTCTGTGTTTCATCGTCAATAAGAAGGTCCAAGGGATACAGTAAACCTGAAGTGAAGCATCGGAATCTAAAACTGGACTCACAGGAGAGGTTCAAATCATAGAAAGTGAGAGTGTCTGTCCTCTTTTACTTAAGTAGGCATTGTGCCTTTTGAATTAATTCCGATGCAATTTCTGTGTTTCATCGTCAATAAGAAGGTGCAAGGAATACAGTAACCCTGAAGTGAAGCATCGGAATCTAAAACTGGACTTACAGGAGAGGTTCAAATCATAGAAAGTGAGAGTGTCTGTCCTCTTGTACTTAAGTCGGCATTGTGCCTTTTGTATTAAATTCGGATGCAATGTCTGTGTTTCATCGTCAATAAGAAGGTCCAAGGGATACAGTAAACCTGAAGTGAAGCATCAGAATCTAAAACTGGACTCACAGGAGAGGTTCAAATCATAGAAAGTTAGAGGATCTGTCCTCTTTTACTTAAGTCGGCATCGTGCCTTTTGTATTAAATTCCGATGCAATTTCAGTGTTTCATCGTCAATCAGGAGGTGCAAGTTATACAGAAAACCGGAAGTGAAGCATCGGAATCTAAAACTGGACTCACAGGAGAGGTACAAATCATAGAAAGTGAGAGTGTCAGTCCTCTTGTACTTAAGTCGCCATTGTGCCATTTGTATTAAATTCGGATGCAATTTCTGTGTTTCATCGTTATAAGAAGGTCCAAGGGATACAGTATACCTGAAGTGAAGCATCGGAATCTAAAACTGGACTCACAGGAGAGGTTCAAATCATAGAAAGTTAGAGTGTCAGGCCTCTTTTACTTACGTCGGCATTGTGCCTTTTGTACTAAATTCCGATGCAATTTCTATGTTTCATCGTCAATAAGAAGGTGCAAGGTATACAGTAAACCTGAAGTGAAGCATCGGAATTTAAAACTGGACCCACAAGAAAGGTTCAAATCATAGAAAGTGAGAGTGTCAGTCCTCTTGTGCTTAAGTCGGCATTGTGCCATTTGTATTAAATTCGGATGCAATTCCTGTGTTTCATAGTCAATAAGAAGGTCCGAGGGATACACTAAACCTGAAGTGAAACATCGGAATCTAAAACTGGACTCACAGGAGAGGTTCAAATCATAGAAAGTTTGAGTGTCACTCCTCTTGTAATTAAGTCGATATTGTGCCTTTTGTATTAAATTCGGATGCAATTTCTGTGCTTTATCGTCAATAAGAAGGTCCAAGGGATACAGTAAACCTGAAGTGAAGCATCGGAATCTAAAACTGAACTCACAGGAGAGGTTCGAATCATAGTTAGTGAGAGTGTCAGTCCTCTTGTACTTAAGTCGGCATTGTGCGATTTGTATTACATTCGTATGCAATTTCTGTGTTTCATCCTCGATAAGAGTGTCCAAGGGATAAAGTAAATCTGAAGTGAAGCATCGCAATCTAAAACTGGACTCAAAGGAGAGGTTCAAATCATAGAAAGTGGGAGAGTCACTCCTCTTGTACTTAAGTCGGCATTGTGCCATTTGTACTAAATTCGGATGCAATTTCTGTGTTTCATCGTCAATAAGAAGGTCCAAGGGATACAGTAAACCTAAAGTGAAGAATCGGAATCCAAAACTGGACTCACAGGAGAGTTTCAAATCATAGAAAGTGAGAGTGTCAGTCCTCTTGTTTTTAAGTCGGCATTGTGCCATTTGTATTAAATTCGGATGCAATTTCTGTGTTTCATCGTCATTAAGATAGTCCAAGGGATAAAGTAAATCTGAAGTGAAGCATCGGAATCTAAAAGTGGACTCACAGGAGAGGTTAAAATCATGGAAAGTGAGAGTGTCTGTCCTTTTGTACTTAAGTCGGCATTGTGCGATTTGTATTACATTCGTATGCAATTTCTGTGTTTCATCCTCAATAAGAGTGTCCAAGGGATAAAGTAAATCTGAAGTGAAGCATCGGAATCTAAAACTGGACCTACAGGAGAGGTTGAAATCATAGAAGGTCAGAGTGTCAGTCCTGTTGTACTTAAGTCGGCATGGTGCCTTTTGAATTTAATTCCGATGCAATTTCTGTGTTTCATCGTCAATAAGAAGGTCCAAGGGATACAGTAAACCTGAAGTGAAGCATCGGAATCTAAAACTGGACTCACAGGAGAGGTTCAAATCATAGAAAGTGAGAGTGTCTGTCCTCTTTTGCTTAAGTAGGCATTGTGCCATTTGTATTAAATTCGGATGCAATTTCTGTGTTTCATCGTCAATAAGAAGGTCCAAGATATACAGTAAACCTGAAGTGAAGCATCGGAATCTAAAACTGGACTCACAGGAGAGGTTCAAATCATAGAAAGTTAGTGTGTCACTCCTCTTGTACTTAAGTCGGTATTGTGCCATTTGTATTAAACTCGGATGCAATTTCTGTGTTTCATCGTCAATAAGAAAGTCCAATGGATACAGTAAACCAGAAGTGAAGCATCGGAATCTAAAACTGGACACTCTGGAGAGGTTCAAATCATAGATAGTTAGAATGTCTGTCCTCTTGTACTTAAGTCGGCCTTGTGCGATTTGTATTAAATTCGGATACAATTTCTGTGTTTTATCGTCAATAAGAAGGTGTAAGGTATACAGGAAACCTGAAGTGAAGCATCGGAATCTAAAACTGGACTCACAGGAGAGGTACAAATCATAGAAAGTGAGAGTGTCAGTCCTCTTGTAGTTAAGTCGACATTGTGCCATTTGTATTAAATTCGGATGAAATTTCTGTGTTTCATCGTTAATAAGAAGGTCCAAGGGATTCAGTATACCTGAAGTGAAGCATCGGAATCTAAAACTGGACTCACAGGAGAGGTTCAAATCATAGAGTGTCAGGCCTCTTTTACTTACGTCGGCATTGTGCCTTTTGTACTAAATTCCGATGCAATTTCTATGTTTCATCGTCAATAAGAAGGTGCAAGGTATACAGTAAACCTGAAGTGAAGCATCGGAATTTAAAACTGGACTCACAGGAAAGGTTCAAATCATAGAAAGTGAGAGTGTCAGTCCTCTTGTACTTAAGTCGGCATTGTGCCATTTGTATTAAATTCGGATGCAATTCCTGTGTTTCATAGTCAATAAGAAGGTCCGAGGGATACACTAAACCAGAAGTGAAACATCGGAATCTAAAACTGGACTCACAGGAGAGGTTCAAATCATAGAAAGTTTGAGTGTCACTCCTCTTGTAATTAAGTCGGTATTGTGCCTTTTGTATTAAATTCGGATGCAATTTCTGTGCTTTATCGTCAATAAGAAGGTCCAAGGGATACAGTAAACCTGAAGTGAAGCATCGGAATCTAAAACTGACCTCAAAGGAGAGGTTCGAATCATAGAAAGTGAGAGTGTCAGTCATCTTGTACTTAAGTCGGCATTGTGCGATTTGTATTAAATTCGTATGCAATTTCTGTGTTTCATCCTCAATAAGAGTGTCCAAGGGATAAAGTAAATCTGAAGTGAAGCATCGGAATCTAAAACTGGAATCACAGGAGAGGTTCAAATCATAGAAAGTGGGAGTGTCAGTCCTCTTGTACTTAAGTCGGCATTGTGCCATTTGTATAAAATTCGGATGCAATTTCTGTGTTTCTTCGTCAATAAGAAGGTCCAAGGGATACAGTAAACCTAAAGTGAAGCATCGGAATCCAGAACTGGACTCACAGGAGGGGTTCAAATCATAGAAAGTGAGAGTGTCAGTCCTCTTGTTTTTAAGTCGGCATTGTGCCATTTGTATTAAATTCAGATGCAATTTCTGTGTTTCATCGTCATTAAGATAGTCCAAGGGATAAAGTAAATCTGAAGTGAAGCATCGGAATCTAAAAGTGCACTCACAGGAGAGGTTAAAATCATGGAAAGTGAGAGTGTCAGTCCTCTAGTACTTAAGTCGGCATTGTGCCATTTGTATTAAATTGTGATGCAATTTCTGTGTTTCATCGTCAATAAGAAGGTCCAAGGGATACAGTAAACCCTAAGTGAAGCATCGGAATCTAAAACTGGACTCAAAGGAGAGGTTCAAATCATAGAAAGTGAGAGTGTCAGTCCTCTTGTACTTAAGTCGGCATTGTGCCATTTGTATTAAATTCGGATACAATTTCTGTGTCTCAACGTCAATAAGATGGTCCAAGGGATACAGTAAACCTGAAGAGAAGCATCAGAATCTAATACTGGACTCACAGGAGAGGTTCAAATCATGGAGAGTTAGAGTGTCACTCCTCTTGTACTCAAGTCGGTATTGTGCCATTTGTATTAAATTCGGATGCAATTTCTGTGTTTCATCGTCAATAAGAAGGTGCAAGGTATACAGTAAACCTGAAGTGAAGCATCGGAATCTGAAACTGGACTCACAGGAGAGGTTCAAATCATAGAAAGAGAGTGTGTCAGTCCTCTTGTACTTAAGTCGCCATTGTGCCTTTTGTATTAAGGTTGGATGCAATTTCTGAGTTTCATCATCAATAAGAAGGTCCAAGGGATACAGTAAACCTGAAGTGAAGCATCGGAATGTAAAACTGGACTCACAGGAGAGGTTCAAATCATAGAAAGTTAGAGTGTCAGTCCTCTTGTACTTAAGTCGGCATTGTGCATTTTGAATTTAATTCCGATGCAATTCCTGTGTTTCATCGTCAATAAGAAGGTGCAAGGTATACAATAAACCTGAAGTGAAGCATCGGAATCTGAAACTGGACTCACAGGAGAGGTTCAAATCATAGAATGAGAGAGTGTCAGTCCTGTTGTACTTAAGTCGCCATTGTGCCTTTTGTATTAAGTTTGGATGCAATTTCTGTGTTTCATCATCAATAAGAAGGTCCAAGGGATACAGTAAACCTGAAGTGAAGCATCGGAATCTAAAACTGGACTCACAGCAGCGGTTCAAATCATTGAAAGTTAGAGTGTCAGTCCTCTTGTACTTAACTCGGCATTGTGCCTTTTGTATTAAATTCGGATGCAAACTCTGTGTTTCATCGTCAATAAGAAGGTCCAAGGGATAGAGTAAACATGAAGTGAAGCATCGGAATCTAAAACTGGACTCACAGGAGAGGTTTAAATCTTAGAAAGTGAGAGTGTCAGTCCTCTTGTACTTAAGTCGGCATTATTGCATTTGTATTAAATTCGGATGCAATTTCTGTGTTTCATCGTCAATATGAAGGTCCAAGGGATACAGTAAACCTTAAGTGAAACATCGGAATCTAAAACTGAACTCACAGGAGAGGTTCAAATCACAGAAAGTTAGAGTGTCACTCCTCCTGTACTTGAGTCGGTATTGTGCCTGTTGTATTAAATTCAGATGCAATTTCTGCGTTTCGTCGTCAATAAGTAGGTCCAAGGGATTCAGTAAACCTGAAGTGAAGCTTCGGAATCTAAAACTGGGCTCACAGGTGAGGTTCAAATCATAGAAAGTGAGAGTGTCTGTCCTCTTTTACTTAAGTAGGCATTGTGCCTTTTGAATTTAATTCCTATGCAATTTCTGTGTTTCATCGTCAATAAGAAGGTGCAATGTATACAGTAACCCTGAAGTGAAGCATCGGAATCTAAAACTGGACTTACAGGAGAGGTTCAAACCATAGAAAGTTAGAATGTCAGTCCTCTTGTACTTAAGTCGGCATTGTGCCTTTTGTGTTAAATTCCGATGCAATTTCTATGTTTCATCGTTAATAAGAAGGTGCAAGGTCTACAGTAAACCTGAAGTTAAGCATCGGAATCTAAAACTGTACTCACAGGAGAGGTTCAAATCATAGAAAGTGAGAGTGTCAGTCCTCTTCTACTTAAGTCGGCATTGTGCCATTTGTATTATATTCGGATGCTATTTCTGTGTTTCATCGTCAATAAGAAGGTCCAAGGGATACAGTTAACCTAAAGTGAAGCATCGGAATCTAAAACTGGACTCACAGGAGAGGTTCAAATCATAGAAAGTGAGAGTGTCAGTCCTCTTGTACTTAAGTCGGCATTGTGCGATTTGTATTAAATTCGGAAGCAATTTCTGTGTTTCATCCTCAATAAGAGTGTCCAAGGGGTAAAGTAAACCTGAAGTGAAGCATCGGAATCTAAAACTGGACTTACAGCAGAGGTTCAAATCATAGAAAGTGAGAGTGTCAGTCCTCTTGTACTTAAGTCGGCATTGTGCCATTTGTATTATATTCGGATGCAATTTCTGTGTTTAATCGTCAATAAGAATGTCAAGGGATACAGTAAACCTAAAGTGAAGCATCGGAATCTAAAACTGGACTCACAGGAGAGGTTCAAATCATAGAAAGTGAGAGTGTCAGTCCTCTTGTACTTAAGTCGGCATTGTGCCATTTGTATTAAATTCGGATTCAATTTCTGTGTTTCATCGTCAATCAGGAGGTGCAAGTTATACAGAAAACCCGAAGTGAAGCATCGGAATCTAAAACTGGACTCATAGGAGGGATTCAAATCATAGAAAGTGAGAGTGTCAGTCCTCTTGTACTTAAGTAGGCATTGTGCCATTTGTATTAAATTCGGATGCAATTTCTGTGTTTCATCATCAATAAGAAGGTCCAAGATATACAGTAAACTTAAAGTGAAGCATCGGAATCTAAAACTGGACTCACAGGAGAGGTTCAAATCATAGAAAGATAGAGTGTCTGGCCTCTTTTACTTACGTCGGCATTGTGCCTTTTGTACTAAATTCCGATGCAATTTCTATGTTTCATCGTCAATAAGAAGGTGCAAGGTGTACAGTAAACCTGAAGTGACGCATCGGAATTTAAAACTGGACTCACAGGAAAGGTTCAAATCATATAAAGTGAGAGTGTCAGCCCTCTTGTACTTAAGTCGGCATTGTGCCATTTGTACTAAATTCGGATGGAATTCCTGTGTTTCATAGTCAATAAGAAGGTCCGAGGGATACACTAAACCTAAACTGAAACATCGGAATCTAAAACTGGACTCACAGGAGAGGTTCAAATCATAGAAAGTTTGAGTGTCACTATTCTTGTAATTAAGTCGGTATTGTGCATTTTGTATTAAATTCGGATGCAATTTCTGTGCTTTATCGTCAACAAGAAGGTCCAAGGGATACAGTAAACCTGAAGTGAAGCATCGGAATCTAAAACTGGACTCACAGGAGAGGTTCAAATCATAGAAAGATAGAGTGTCTGGCCTCTTTTACTTACGTCGGCATTGTGCCTTTTGTACTAAATTCCGATGCAATTTCTATGTTTCATCGTCAATAAGAAGGTGCAAGGTATACAGTAAACCTGAAGTGACGCATCGGATTTTAAAACTGGACTCACAGGAAAGGTTCAAATCATATAAAGTGAGAGTGTCAGCCCTCTTGTACTTAAGTCGGCATTGTGCCATTTGTACTAAATTCGGATGGAATTCCTGTGTTTCATAGTCAATAAGAAGGTCCGAGGGATACACTAAACCAAAACTGAAACATCGGAATCTAAAACTGGACTCACAGGAGAGGTTCAAATCATAGAAAGTTTGAGTGTCACTATTCTTGTAATTAAGTCGGTATTGTGCATTTTGTATTAAATTCGGATGCAATTTCTGTGCTTTATCGTCAACAAGAAGGTCCAAGGGATACAGTAAACCTGAAGTGAAGCATCGGAATCTAAAACTGACCCCACAGGAGAGGTTCGAATCATAGAAAGTGAGAGTCTCAGTCCTCTTGTACTTAAGTCGGCAATGTGCGATTTGTATTAAATTCGTATGCAATTTCTGGGTTTCATCCTCAATAAGAGTGTCCAAGGGATAAAGTAAATCTGAAGTGAACCATCGGAATCTAAAACTGGACTCACATGAGAGGTTCAAATCATAGAAAGTGGGAGTGTCAGTCCTCTTGTACTTAAGTCGCCATTGTGCCTTTTGTATTAAGGTTGGATGCAATTTCTGAGTTTCATCATCAATAAGAAGGTCCAAGGGATACAGTAAACCTGAAGTGAAGCATCGGAATGTAAAACTGGACTCACAGGAGAGGTTCAAATCATAGAAAGTTAGAGTGTCAGTCCTCTTGTACTTAAGTCGGCATTGTGCATTTTGAATTTAATTCCGATGCAATTCCTGTGTTTCATCGTCAATAAGAAGATGCAAGGTATACAGTAAACCTGAAGTGAAGCATCGGAATCTGAAACTGGACTCACAGGAGAGGTTCAAATCATAGAATGAGAGAGTGTCAGTCCTGTTGTACTTAAGTCGCCATTGTGCCTTTTGTATTAAGTTTGGATGCAATTTCTGTGTTTCATCATCAATAAGAAGGTCCAAGGGATACAGTAAACCTGAAGTGAAGCATCGGAATCTAAAACTGGACTCACAGCAGCGGTTCAAATCATTGAAAGTTAGAGTGTCAGTCCTCTTGTACTTAACTCGGCATTGTGCCTTTTGTATTAAATTCGGATGCAAACTCTGTGTTTCATCGTCAATAAGAAGGTCCAAGGGATAGAGTAAACATGAAGTGAAGCATCGGAATCTAAAACTGGACTCACAGGAGAGGTTTAAATCTTAGAAAGTGAGAGTGTCAGTCCTCTTGTACTTAAGTCGGCATTATTGCATTTGTATTAATTTCGGATGCAATTTCTGTGTTTCATCGTCAATATGAAGGTCCAAGGGATACAGTAAACCTTAAGTGAAACATCGGAATCTAAAACTGAACTCACAGGAGAGGTTCAAATCACAGAAAGTTAGAGTGTCACTCCTCCTGTACTTGAGTCGGTATTGTGCCTGTTGTATTAAATTCAGATGCAATTTCTGCGTTTCGTCGTCAATAAGTAGGTCCAAGGGATTCAGTAAACCTGAAGTGAAGCTTCGGAATCTAAAACTGGGCTCACAGGTGAGGTTCAAATCATAGAAAGTGAGAGTGTCTGTCCTCTTTTACTTAAGTAGGCATTGTGCCTTTTGAATTTAATTCCTATGCAATTTCTATGTTTCATCGTTAATAAGAAGGTGCAATGTATACAGTAACCCTGAAGTGAAGCATCGGAATCTAAGACTGGACTTACAGGAGAGGTTCAAACCATAGAAAGTTAGAATGTCAGTCCTCTTGTACTTAAGTCGGCATTGTGCCTTTTGTGTTAAATTCCGATGCAATTTCTATGTTTCATCGTTAATAAGAAGGTGCAAGGTCTACAGTAAACCTGAAGTTAAGCATCGGAATCTAAAACTGTACTCACAGGAGAGGTTCAAATCATAGAAAGTGAGAGTGTCAGTCCTCTTCTACTTAAGTCGGCATTGTGCCATTTGTATTATATTCGGATGCTATTTCTGTGTTTCGTCGTCAATAAGTAGGTCCAAGGGATACAGTTAACCTAAAGTGGAGCATCGGAATCTAAAACTGGACTCACAGGAGAGGTTCAAATCATAGAAAGTGAGAGTGTCACTCCTCTTGTACTTAAGTCGGCATTGTGCGATTTGTATTAAATTCGGAAGCAATTTCTGTGTTTCATCCTCAATAAGAGTGTCCAAGGGGTAAAGTAAAAATGAAGTGAAGCATCGGAATCTAAAACTGGACTTACAGGAGAGGTTCAAATCATAGAAAGTGAGAGTGTCAGTCCTCTTGTACTTAAGTCGGCATTGTGCCATTTGTATTATATTCGGATGCAATTTCTGTGTTTAATCGTCAATAAGAAGGTCAAGGGATACAGTAAACCTCAAGTGAAGCTTCGGAATCTAAAACTGGACTCACAGGAGAGGTTCAAATCATAGAAAGTGAGAGTGTCAGTCCTCTTGTACTTAAGTCGGCATTGTGCCATTTGTATTAAATTCGGATTCAATATCTGTGTTTCATCGTCAATCAGGAGGTGCAAGTTATACAGAAAACCCGAAGTGAAGCATCGGAATCTAAAACTGGATTCATAGGAGGGATTCAAATCATAGAAAGTGAGAGTGTCAGTCCTCTTGTACTTAAGTAGGCATTGTGCCATTTGTATTAAATTCGGATGCAATTTCTGTGTTTCATCATCAATAAGAAGCTCCAAGATATACAGTAAACTTAAAGTGAAGCATCGGAATCTAAAACTGGACTCACAGGAGAGGTTCAAATCATAGAAAGATAGAGTGTCTGGCCTCTTTTACTTACGTCGGCATTGTGCCTTTTGTACTAAATTCCGATGCAATTTCTATGTTTCATCGTCAATAAGAAGGTGCAAGGTATACAGTAAACCTGAAGTGCCGCATCGGAATTTAAAACTGGACTCACAGGAAAGGTTCAAATCATATAAAGTGAGAGTGTCAGCCCTCTTGTACTTAAGTCGGCATTGTGCCATTTGTACTAAATTCGGATGGAATTCCTGTGTTTCATAGTCAATAAGAAGGTCCGAGGGATACACTAAACCTAAACTGAAACATCGGAATCTAAAACTGGACTCACAGGAGAGGTTCAAATCATAGAAAGTTTGAGTGTCACTATTCTTGTAATTAAGTCGGTATTGTGCATTTTGTATTAAATTCGGATGCAATTTCTGTGCTATATCGTCAACAAGAAGGTCCAAGGGATACAGTAAACCTGAAGTGAAGCATCGGAATCTAAAACTGGACTCACAGGAGAGGTTCAAATCATAGAAAGATAGAGTGTCTGGCCTCTTTTACTTACGTCGGCATTGTGCCTTTTGTACTTAATTCCGATGCAATTTCTATGTTTCATCGTCAATAAGAAGGTGCAAGGTATACAGTAAACCTGAAGTGACGCATCGGAATTTAAAACTGGACTCACAGGAAAGGTTCAAATCATATAAAGTGAGAGTGTCAGCCCTCTTGTACTTAAGTCGGCATTGTGCCATTTGTACTAAATTCGGATGGAATTCCGTTGTTTCATAGTCAATAAGAAGGTCCGAGGGATACACTAAACCTAAACTGAAACATCGGAATCTAAAACTGGACTCACAGGTAAGGTTCAATTCATAGAAAGTTTGAGTGTCACTATTCTTGTAATTAAGTCGGTATTGTGCATTTTGTATTAAATTCGGATGCAATTTCTGTGCTTTATCGTCAACAAGAAGGTCCAAGGGATACAGTAAACCTAAAGTGAAGCATCGGAATCTAAAACTGACCTCTCAGGAGAGGTTCGAATCATAGAAAGTGAGAGTGTCAGTCCTCTTGTACTTAAGTCGGCAATGTGCGATTTGTATTAAATTCGTATGCAATTTCTGGGTTTCATCCTCAATAAGAGTGTCCAAGGGATAAAGTAAATCTGAAGTGAAGCATCGGAATCTAAAACTGGACTCACAGGAGAGGTTCAAATCATAGAAAGTGGGAGTGTCAGTCCTCTTGTACTTAAGTCGTCATTGTGCCATTTGTATTAAATTCGGATGCAATCTCGGTGTTTCATCGTCAATAAGAAGGTCCAAGGGATACAGTAAACCTAAAGTGAAGCATCGGAATCAAAAACTGGACTCACAGGAGAGGTTCAAATCATAGAAAGTTAGTGTATCAGTCCTCTTGTACTTAAGTCGGCATTGTGCCTTTTGAATTTAATTCCGATGCAATTTCTGTGTTTCATCGTCAATAAGAAGGTGCAAGGTATACAGTAAACCTGAAGTGAAGCATCGGAATCTGAAACTGGACTCACAGGAGAGGTTCAAATCATAGAAAGAGAGAGTGTCAGTCCTCTTGTACTTAAGTCGCCATTGTGCCTTTTGTATTAAGTTTCGATGCAATTTCTGTGTTTCATCGTCAATAAGAAGGTCCAAGGGATACAGTAAACCTGAAGTGAAGCATCGGAATCTAAAACTGGACTCACAGCAGCGGTTCAAATCATTGAAAGTTAGAGTGTCAGTCCTCTTGTACTTAAGTCGGCAATTTGCCATTTGTATTAAATTCGGATGCAAACTCTGTGTTTCATCGTCAATAAGAAGGTCCAAGGGATACAGTAAACATGAAGTGAAGCATCGGAATTTAAAACTGGACTCACAGGAGAGGTTCCAATCATAGAAAGTGAGAGTGTCAGTCCTCTTGTACTTAAGTCGGCATTATTGCATTTGTATTAAATTCGGATGCAATTTCTGTGTTTCATCGTCAATATGAAGGTCCAAGGGATACGGTAAACCTTACGTGAAACATCGGAATCTAAAACTGAACTCACAGGAGAGGTTCAAATCATAGAAAGTTAGAGTGTCACTCCTCTTGTACTTAAGTCGGTATTGTGCTTTTTGTATCAAATTAGGATGCAATTTCTATGTTTTATCGTCAATAAGAAGGTCCAAGGGATGCAGTAAACCGGAAGTGAAGCATCGGAATCTAAAACTAACCTCACAGGAGAGGTTCGAATCTCAGAAAGTCAGAGTGTCCGTCCTCTTGTACTTAAGTCGGCATTGTGCCATTTGTATTAAATTTGGATGCAATTTCTGTGTTTCATCGTCAACAAGAAGGTCCAATGGATACAGTAAACCTGAAGTGAAGCATCTGAATCTAAAACTGGACTCACAAGAGAGGTTCAAATCATAGAAAGTGACAGTGTCCGTCCTCTTGTACTTATGTCGGCATTGTGCCATTTGTATTAAATTCGGATGCAATTTCTGTGTTTCATCGTCAATAAGATGGTCCAAGGGATACAGTAAACCTGAAGTGAAGCATCGGAATCTAAAACTGGACTCACAGGTGAGGTTCAATCATAGAAAGTGAGAGTGTCAGTCCTCTTGAACTTAAGTCGGCATTGTGCCTTTTGTGTTAAATTCGGATGCAATTTCTGTGTTTCATCGCCAATAAGAAGGTCCAAGGGATACAGTAAACCTGAAGTGAAGCATCGGAATCTAAAACTGGACTCACAGGAAAGGTTCAAATCATAGAAAGTGAGAGTGTCAGTCCTGTTGTACTTAAGTCGGCATTGTAGCATTTGTATTAAATTCGGATGCTTTTTCTGTGTTTCATCGTCAATGAGAAGGTCCAAGGGATACAGTAAATCTGAAGTGAGGCATCGGAATCTAAAACTGGACTCACAGGAGAGATTCAAATCATAGAAAGTTAGAGTGTCACTCCTCCTGTACTTGAGTCGGTATTGTGCCTGTTGTATTAAATTCAGATGCAATTTCTGTGATTCATCGACAGTAAGAAGGTCCAAGGGATAAAGTAAACCTGAAGTGAAGCATCGGAATCTAAAACTGGACTCACAGGAGAGGTTCAAATCATAGAAAGTGAGAGTGTCAGTCCTCTTGTACTTAAGTCGGCATTGTGGCATTTGTATTACATTCGGATGCAATTTCTGTGTTTCATCGTCAATAAGAAGGTCCAAGGGATAAAGTAAACATGAAGTGAAGCATCGGAATCTAAAACTGGACTCACAGGAGAGGTTCAAATCATAGAAAGTGAGAGGGTCTGTCCTCTTTTACTTAAGTAGGCATTGTGCCTTTTGAATTTAATTCCTATGCAATTTCTGTGTTTCATCGTCAATAAGAAGGTGCAATGTATACAGTAACCCTGAAGTGAAGCATCGGAATCTAAAACTGGACTTACAGGAGAGGTTCAAATCATAGAAAGTGAGAGTGTCAGTCCTCTTGTACTTAAGTCGGCATTGTGCGATTTGTATTAAATTCGGAAGCAATTTCTGTGTTTCATCCTCAATCAGAGTGTCCAAGGGGTAAAGTAAACCTGAAGTGAAGCATCGGATATCTAAAACTGGACTTACAGGAGAGGTTCAAATCATAGAAAGTGAGAGTGTCAGTCCTCTTGTACTTAAGTCCGCATTGTGCCATTTGTATTAAATTCGGATACAATTTCTGTGTTTCATCGTCAATAAGACGGTCCAAGGGATACAGTAAACCTTAAGTGAAGCATCAGAATCTAAAACTGGACTCACAGGAGAGGTTCAAATCATAGAGAGTTAGAGTGTCACTCCTCTTGTTCTTAAGTCGGTATTGTGCCTTTAGTATTAAATTCGGATGCAATTTCTGTGTTTCATCGTCAATAAGAAGGTCCAAGGGATACAGTAAACCTGAAGTGAAGCATCTGAATCTAAAACTGGACTCACAGGAGAGGTTCAAATCATTGAAAGTTAGAGTGTCTGTCCTCTTGTACTTACGTCGGCATTGTGCCTTTTGTATTAAATACGGATGCAAACTCTATGTTTCATCGTCAATAAGAAGGTCCAAGGGATACAGTAAACCCTAAGTGAAGCATCGGAATCTAAAACTGGACTCAAAGGAGAGGTTCAAATCATAGAAAGTGAGAGTGTCAGTCCTCTTGTACTTAAGTCGGCATTGTGCCATTTGTATTAAATTCGGATGAAATTTCTGTGTCTCATCGTCAATAAGATGGTCCAAGGGATACAGTAAGCCTGAAGTGAAGCATCAGAATCTAATACTGGACTCACAGGAGAGGTTCAAACCATGGAGAGTTAGATTGTCACTCCTCTTGTACTTAAGTCGGTATTGTGCCTTTTGTATGAAATTCGGATGCAATTTCTGTGTTTCATCGTCAATAAGAAGGTCCAAGGGATACAGTAAACCTGAAGTGAAGCTTCGGAATCTAAAACTGGACTCACAGGAGAGGTTCAAATCATAGAGAGTTAGAGTGTCAGTCCTCTTGTACTGAAGTCGGCATTGTGCCTTTTGAATTTAATTCCGATGCAATTCCTGTGTTTCATCGTCAATAAGAAGGTGCAAGGTATACAGTAAACCTGAAGTGAAGCATCGGAATCTAAAACTGGACTCACAGCAGCGGTTCAAATCATTGAACGTTAGAGTGTCAGTCCTCTTGTACTTAACTCGGCATTTTGCCTTTGTATTAAATTCGGATGCAAACTCTGTGTTTCATGGTCAATAAGAAGGTCCAAGGGATACAGTAAACATGAAGTGAAGCATCGGAATCTAAAACTGGACTCACAGGAGAGGTTCAAATCATAGAAAGTAAGAGTGTCTGTCCTCTTGTACTTAAGTCGGCATTATTCCATCTGTATTAAATTCGGATGCAATTTCTGTGTTTCATCGTCAATATGAAGGTCCAAGGGATACAGTAAACCTTAAGTGAAACATCGGAATCTAAAACTGAACTCACAGGTGAGGTTCAAATCATAGAAAGTTAGAGTGTCACTCCTCTTGTACTTAAGTCGGTATTGTGCTTTTTGTATTAAATTCGGGTGCAATTTCTATGTTTTATCGTCAATAAGAAGGTCCAAGGGATGCAGTAAACCTGAAGTGAAGCATCGGAATCTAAAACTGACCTCACAGGAGAGGTTCGAATCTCAGAAAGTCAGAGTGTCCGTCCTCTTGTACTTAAGTCGGCATTGTGCCATTTGTATTAAATTTGGATGCAATTTCTGTGTTTCATCGTCAATAAGAAGGTCCAATGGATACAGTAAACCTGAAGTGAAGCATCTGAATCTAAAACTGGACTCACAGGAGAGGTTCAAATTATAGAAAGTGACAGTGTCCGTCCTCTTGTACTTAAGTCGGCATTGTGCCATTTGTATTAAATTCGGATGCAATTTCTGTGTTTCATCGTCAATGAGAAGGTCCAAAGGATACAGTAAACCTGTAGTGAAGCATCGGAATCTAAAACTGGACTCACCGGTGAAATTCCAATCATAGAAAGTGAGAGTGTCAGTCCTCTTGTACTTATGTCGGCATTGTGCTTTTTGTGTTAAATTCGGATGCAATTTCTGTGTTTCATCGTCAATAAGAAGGTCCAAGGGATACAGTAAACCTGAAGTGAAGCATCGGAATCTAAAACTGGACTCACAGGTGAGGTTCAAATCATAGAAAGTGAGAGTGTCAGTCCTCTTGAACTTAAGTCGGCATTGTGCCTTTGGTGTTGAATTCGGATGCAATTTCTGTGTTTCATCGCCAATAAGAATGTCCAAGGGATACAGTAAACCTGAAGTGAAGCATCGGAATCTAAAACTGGACTCACAGGAAAGGTTCAAATCATAGAAAGTAAGAGTGTCAGTCCTCTTGTACTTAAGTGGGCATTGTGGCATTTGTATTAAATTCGGTTGCTTTTTCTGTGTTTCATCGTCAATGAGAAGGTCCAAGGGATACAGTTAATCTGAAGTGAAGCATCGGAAACTAAAACTGGACTCACAGGAGAGATTCAAATCATAGAAAGTTAGAGTGTCAATCCTCCTGTACTTGAGTCGGTATTGTGCCTCTTGTATTAAATTCAGATGCAATTTCTGTGTTTCATCGTCAATAAGAAGGTCCAAGGGATTCAGTAAACCTGAAGTGAAGCATCGGAAACTGAAACTGGACTCACAGGAGAGGTTCAAATCATAGAAGCTTAGAATGTCAGTCCTCTTGTACTTCAGTTGGCATTGTGCCTTTTGTATTAAATTCGGATGCAATTTCTGTGTTTCATCGTCAATAAGAAGGTGCAAGGTATACAGTAACCCTGAAGTGAAGCATTGAAATCTAAAACTGGACTTACAGGAAAGGTTCAAATCATAGAAAGTGAGAGTGTCAGTCCTCTTGTACTTAAGTCGGCATTGTGGCATTTGTATTACATTCGGATGCAATTTCTGTGTTTCATCGTCAATAAGAAGGTCCAAGGGATAAAGTAAACCTGAAGTGAAGCATCGGAATCTAAAACTGGACTCACAGGAGAGGTTCAAATCATAGAAAGTGAGAGTGTCTGTCCTCTTTTACTTAAGTAGGCATTGTGCCTTTTGAATTTAATTCCTATGCAATTTCTGTGTTTCATCGTCAATAAGAAGGTGCAATGTATTCAGGAACCCTGAAGTGAAGCATCGGAATCTAATACTGGACTTACAGGAGAGGTCCAAATCATAGAAAGTTAGAATGTCAGTCCTCTTGTACTTAAGTCGGCATTGTGCCTTTTGTATTAAATTCGGATACAATTTCTGTGTTTCATCGTCAATAAGGAGGTGCAAGGTGTACAGGAAACCTGAAGTGAAGCATCGGTATCTAAAACTGGACTCACAGGAGAGGTACAAATCATAGAAAGTCAGAGTGTCAGTCCTCTTGTACTTAAGTCGACATTGTGACATTTTTATTAAATTCGGATGCAATTTCTGTGTTTCATCGTTAATAAGAAGGTCCAAGGGATACAGTATTCCTGAAGTGAAGCATCGGAATCTAAAACTGGACTCACAGGAGTGGTTCAAATCATAAAAAAGTTAGAGTGTCAGGCCTCTTTTACTTACGTCGGCATTGTGGCCTTTGTATTATATTCGGATGCTATTTCTGTGTTTCATCGTCAATAAGAAGGTCCAAGGGATACAGTAAACCTAAAGTGAAGCATCGGAATCTAAAACTGGACTCACAGGAGAGGTTCAAATCATAGAAAGTGAGAGTGTCAGTCCTCTTGTACTTAAGTCGGCATTGTGCCATTTGTATTATATTCGGATGCAATTTCTGTGTTTCATCGTTAATAAGAAGGTCCAAGGGATACAGTATACCTGAAGTGAAGCATCGGAATCTAAAACTGGACTCACAGGAGAGGTTCAAATCGACGAAAGATAGGGTGTCTGGCCTCTTTTACTTACGTCGGCATTGTGCCTTTTGTACTAAATTCCGATGCAATTTCTATGTTTCATCGTCAATAAGAAGGTGCAAGGTATACAGTAAACCTGAAGTGAAGCATCGGAATTTAAAACGGGACTCACAGGAAAGGTTCAAATCATAGAAAGTGAGAGTGTCAGTCCTCTTGTACTTAAGTCGGCATTGTGCCATTTGTATTAAATTCGGATGGAATTCCTGTGTTTCATAGTCAATAAGAAGGTCCGAGGGATACACTAAACCTAAACTGAAACATCGGAATCCAAAACTGGACTCACAGGAGAGGTTGAAATCATAGAAAGTTTGAGTGTCACTATTCTTGTAATTAAGTCGGTATTGTGCATTTTGTATTAAATTCGGATGCAATTTCTGTGCTTTATCGTCAATAAGAAGGTCCAAGGGATACAGTAAACCTGAAGTGAAGCATCGGAATCTAAAGCTGGAATCACAGGAGAGGTTCAAATCATAGAAAGTTAGAGTATCAGTCCTCTTGTACTTAAGTCGGCATTGTGCCTTTTGAATTTAATTCCGATGCAATTCCTGTGTTTCATCGTCAATAGGAAGGTGCAAGGTATACAGTGAACCTGAAGTGAAGCATCGGAATCTGAAACTGGACTCACAGGAGAGGTTCAAATCATAGAAAGAGAGAGTGTCAGTCCTCTTGTTCTTAAGTCGCCATTGTCCTTTTGTATTAAGTTTGGATGCAATTTCTGTGTTTCATCGTCAATAAGAAGGTCCAAGGGATACAGTAAACCTGAAGTGAAGCATCGGAATCTAAAACTGGACTCACAGCAGCGGTTCAAATCATTGAAAGTTAGAGTGTCAGTCCTCTTGTACTTAAGTCGGCATTTTGCCTTTTGTATTAAATTCGGATGCAAACTCTGTGTTTCATCGTCAGTAAGAAGGTCCAAGGGATACAGTAAACATGAAGTGAAGCATCGGAATTTAAAACTGGACTCACAGGAGAGGTTCCAATCATAGAAAGTGAGAGTGTCAGTCCTCTTGTACTTAAGTCGGCATTATTGCATTTGTATTAAATTCGGATGCAATTTCTGTGTTTCATCGTCAATATGAAGGTCCAAGGGATACAGTAAACCTTAAGTCAAACATCGGAATCTAAAACTGAACTCACAGGAGAGGTTCAAATCATAGAAAGTTAGAGTGTCACTCCTCTTGTACTTAAGTCGGTATTGTGCTTTTTGTATTAAATTCGGATGCAATTTCTATGTTTTATCGTCAATACGAAGGTCCAAGGGATGCAGTAAACCGGAAGTGAAGCATCGGAATCTAAAACTGACCTCACAGGGGAGGTTCGAATCTCAGAAAGTCAGAGTGTCCTACCTCTTGTACTTAAGTCGCATTGTGCCATTTGTATTAAATTTGGATGCAATTTCTGTGTTTCATCGTCAATAAGAAGGTCCAAGGGATACAGTAAATCTGAAGTGAAGCATCGGAACCTATAACTGGACTCACAGGAGAGGTTCAAATCATAGAAAGTTAGAGTGTCAGGCCTCTTTTAATTACGTCGGCATTGTGGCTTTTGTATTAAATTCCGATGCAATTTCTATGTTTCATCGTTAATAGGAAGGTGCAAGGTATACAGTAAACCTGAAGTTAAGCATCGGAATCTAAAACTGGACTCACAGGAGAGGTTCAAATCATAGAAAGTGAGAGGGTCTGTCCTCTTTTACTTAAGTAGGCATTGTGCCTTTTGAATTTAATTCCTATGCAATTTCTGTGTTTCATCGTCAATAAGAAAGTGCAATGTATACAGTAACCCTGAAGTGAAGCATCGGAATCTAAAACTGGACTTACAGGAGAGGTTCAAATCATAGAAAGTTAGAATGTCAGTCCTCTTGTACTTAAGTCGGCATTGTGCCTTTTGTATTAAATTCGGATACAATTTCTGTGTTTCATCGTCAATAAGAAGGTGCAAGGTGTACCGGAAACCTGAAGTGAAGCATCGGTATCTAAAACTGGACTCACAGGAGAGGTACAAATCATAGAAAGTCAGAGTGTCAGTCCTCTTGTACTTAAGTCGGCATTGTGCCATTTGTATTATATTCGGATGCAATTTCTGTGTTTCATCGTCAATAAGAAGGTCCAAGGGATACAGTAAACCTAAAGTGAAGCATCGGAATCTAAAACTGGACTCACAGGAGAGGTTCAAATCATTGAAAGTTAGAGTGTCTGTCCTCTTGTACTTACGTCGGCATTGTGCCTTTTGTATTAAATACGGATGCAAACTCTATGTTTCATCGTCAATAAGAAGGTCCAAGGGATACAGTAAACCCTAAGTGAAGCATCGGAATCTAAAACTGGACTCAAAGGAGAGGTTCAAATCATAGAAAGTGAGAGTGTCAGTCCTCTTGTACTTAAGTCGGCATTGTGCCATTTGTATTAAATTCGGATGAAATTTCTGTGTCTCATCGTCAATAAGATGGTCCAAGGGATACAGTAAGCCTGAAGTGAAGCATCAGAATCTAATACTGGATTCACAGGAGAGGTTCAAATCATGGAGAGTTAGAGTGTCACTCCTCTTGTACTTAAGTCGGTATTGTGCCTTTTGTATGAAATTCGGATGCAATTTCTGTGTTTCATCGTCAATAAGAAGGTCCAAGGGATACAGTAAACCTGAAGTGAAGCTTCGGAATCTAAAACTGGACTCACAGGAGAGGTTCAAATCATAGAGAGTTAGAGTGTCAGTCCTCTTGTACTGAAGTCGGCATTGTGCCTTTTGAATTTAATTCCGATGCAATTCCTGTGTTTCATCGTCAATAAGAAGGTGCAAGGTATACAGTAAACCTGAAGTGAAGCATCGGAATCTAAAACTGGACTCACAGCAGCGGTTCAAATCATTGAACGTTAGAGTGTCAGTCCTCTTGTACTTAAGTCGGCATTTTGCCTTTTGTATTAAATTCGGATGCAATTTCTGTGTTTCATCGTCAATAAGAAGGTCCAAAGGATACAGTAAACCTGTAGTGAAGCATCGGAATCTAAAACTGGATTCACAGGTGAAATTCCAATCATAGAAAGTGAGAGTGTCAGTCCTCTTGTACTTATGTCGGCATTGTGCTTTTTGTGTTAAATTCGGATGCAATTTCTGTGTTTCATCGTCAATAAGAAGGTCCAAGGGATACAGTAAACCTGAAGTGAAGCATCGGAATCTAAAACTGGACTCACAGGTGAGGTTCAAATCATAGAAAGGGAGAGTGTCAGTCCTCTTGAACTTAAGTCGGCATTGTGCCTTTGGTGTTAAATTCGGATGCAATTTCTGTGTTTCATCGCCAATAAGAGTGTCCAAGGGATACAGTAAACCTGAAGTGAAGCATCGGAATCTAAAACTGGACTCACAGGAAAGGTTCAAATCATAGAAAGTAAGAGTGTCAGTCCTCTTGTACTTAAGTGGGCATTGTGGCATTTGTATTAAATTCGGTTGCTTTTTCTGTGTTTCATCGTCAATGAGAAGGTCCAAGGGATACAGTAAATCTGAAGTGAAGCATCGGAAACTGAAACTGGGCTCACAGGAGAGATTCAAATCATAGAAAGTTAGAGTGGTACTCCTCCTGTACTTGAGTCGGTATTGTGCCTCTTGTATTAAATTCAGATGCAATTTCTGTGTTTCATCGTCAATAAGAAGGTCCAAGGGATTCAGTAAACCTGAAGTGAAGCATCGGAAACTGAAACTGGACTCACAGGAGAGGTTCAAATCATAGAAACTTAGAATGTCAGTCCTCTTGTACTTCAGTTGGCATTGTGCCTTTTGTATTAAATTCGGATGCAATTTCGGTGTTTCATCGTCAATAAGAAGGTGCAAGGTATACAGTAACCCTGAAGTGAAGCATTGAAATCTAAAACTGGACTTACAGGAAAGGTTCAAATCATAGAAAGTGAGAGTGTCAGTCCTCTTGTACTTAAGTCGGCATTGTGGCATTTGTATTACATTCGGCTGCAATTTCTGTGTTTCATCGTCAATAAGAAGGTCCAAGGGATAAAGTAAACCTGAAGTGAAGCATCGGAATCTAAAACTGGACTCACAGGAGAGGTTCAAATCATAGAAAGTGAGAGTGTCTGTCCTCTTTTACTTAAGTAGGCATTGTGCCTTTTGAATTTAATTCCTATGCAATTTCTGTGTTTCATCGTCAATAAGAAGGTGCAATGTATTCAGGAACCCTGAAGTGAAGCATCGGAATCTAATACTGGACTTACAGGAGAGGTTCAAATCATAGAAAGTTAGAATGTCAGTCCTCTTGTACTTAAGTCGGCATTGTGCCTTTTGTATTAAATTCGGATACAATTTCTGTGTTTCATCGTCAATAAGGAGGTGCAAGGTGTACAGGAAACCTGAAGTGAAGCATCGGTATCTAAAACTGGACTCACAGGAGAGGTACAAATCATAGAAAGTCAGAGTGTCAGTCCTCTTGTACTTAAGTCGACATTGTGACATTTTTATTAAATTCGGATGCAATTTCTGTGTTACATCGTTAATAAGAAGGTCCAAGGGATACAGTATTCCTGAAGTGAAGCATCGGAATCTAAAACTGGACTCACAGGAGTGGTTCAAATCATAGAAAGTTAGAGTGTCAGGCCTCTTTTACTTACGTCGGCATTGTGGCCTTTGTATTATATTCGGATGCTATTTCTGTGTTTCATCGTCAATAAGAAGGTCCAAGGGATACAGTAAACCTAAAGTGAAGCATCGGAATCTAAAACTGGACTCACAGGAGAGGTTCAAATCATAGAAAGTGAGAGTGTCAGTCCTCTTGTACTTAAGTCGGCATTGTGCCATTTGTATTATATTCGGATGCAATTTCTGTGTTTCATCGTTAATAAGAAGGTCCAAGGGATACAGTATACCTGAAGTGAAGCATCGGAATCTAAAACTGGACTCACAGGAGAGGTTCAAATCATAGAAAGATAGAGTGTCTGGCCTCTTTTACTTACGTCGGCATTGTGCCTTTTGTACTAAATTCCGATGCAATTGCTATGTTTCATCGTCAATAAGAAGGTGCAAGGTATACAGTAAACCTGAAGTGAAGCATCGGAATTTAAAACGGGACTCACAGGAAAGGTTCAAATCATAGAAAGTGAGAGTGTCAGTCCTCTTGTACTTAAGTCGGCATTGTACCATTTGTATTAAATTCGGGTGGAATTCCTGTGTTTCATAGTCAATAAGAAGGTCCGAGGGATACACTAAAGCTAAACTGAAACATCGGAATCTAAAACTGGACTCACAGGAGAGGTTCAAATCATAGAAAGTTTGAGTGTCACTATTCTTGTAATTAAGTCGGTATTGTGCATTTTGTATTAAATTCGGATGCAATTTCTGTGCTTTATCGTCAATAAGAAGGTCCAAGGGATACAGTAAACCTGAAGTGAAGCATCGGAATCTAAAACTGACCTCACAGGAGAGGTTCGAATCATAGAAAGTGAGAGTGTCAGTCCTCTTGTACTTAAGACGGCATTGTGCCATTTGTATTAAATTCGGATGCTATTTCTGTGTCTCATCGTCAATAAGATGGTCCAAGGGATACAGTAAACCTGAAGTGAAGCATCAGAATCTAATACTGGACTCACAGGAGAGGTTCAAAACATGGAGAGTTAGAGTGTCACTCCTCTTGTACTTAAGTCGGTATTGTGCCTTTTGTATTAAAGTCGGATGCAATTTCTGTGTTTCATCGTCAATAAGAAGGTCCAAGGGATACAGTAAACCTGAAGTGAAGCATCGGAATCTAAAACTGGAATCACAGGAGAGGTTGAAATCATAGAAAGTTAGAGTATCAGTCCTCTTGTACTTAAGTCGGCATTGTGCCTTTTCAATTTAATTCCGATGCAATTCCTGTGTTTCATCGTCAATAAGAAGGTGCAAGGTTTACAGTGAACCTGATGTGAAGCATCGGAATCTGAAACTGGACTCACAGGAGAGGTTCAAATCATAGAAAGAGAGAGTGTCAGTCCTCTTGTTCTTAAGTCGCCATTGTCCTTTTGTATTAAGTTTGGATGCAATTTCTGTGTTTCATCGTCAATAAGAAGGTCCAAGGGATACAGTAAACCTGAAGTGAAGCATCGGAATCTAAAACTGGACTCACAGCAGCGGTTCAAATCATTGAAAGTTAGAGTGTCAGTCCTCTTGTACTTAAGTCGGCATTTTGCCTTTTGTATTAAATTCGGATGCCAACTCTGTGTTTCATCGTCAATAAGAAGGTCCAAGGGATACAGTAAACATGAAGTGAAGCATCGGAATTTAAAACTGGACTCACAGGAGAGGTTCCAATCATAGAAAGTGAGAGTGTCAGTCCTCTTGTACTTAAGTCGGCATTATTGCATTTGTATTAAGTTCCAATGCAATTTCTATGTTTCATCGTTAATAGGAAGGTGCAAGGTATACAGTAAACCTGAAGTTAAGCATCGGAATCTAAAACTGGACTCACAGGAGAGGTTCAAATCATAGAAAGTGAGAGGGTCTGTCCTCTTTTACTTAAGTAGGCATTGTGCCTTTTGAATTTAATTCCTATGCAATTTCTGTGTTTCATCGTCAATAAGAAGGTGCAATGTATACAGTAACCCTGAAGTGAAGCATCGGAATCTAAAACTGGACTTACAGGAGAGGTTCAAATCATAGAAAGTTAGAATGTCAGTCCTCTTGTACTTAAGTCGGCATTGTGCCTTTTGTATTAAATTCGTATACAATTTCTGTGTTTCATCGTCAATAAGAAGGTGCAAGGTGTACCGGAAACCTGAAGTGAAGCATCGGTATCTAAAACTGGACTCACAGGAGAGGTACAAATCATAGAAAGTCAGAGTGTCAGTCCTCTTGTACTTAAGTCGACATTGTGCCATTTGTATTAAATTCGGATGCAATTTCTGTGTTTCATCGTTAATAAGAAGGTCCAAGGGATACAGTATAACTGAAGTGAAGCATCGGAATCTAAAACTGGACTCACAGGAGAGGTTCAAATCATAGAAAGTTAGAGTGTCAGGCCTCTTTTACTTACGTCGGCATTGTGGCTTTTGTATTAAATTCCGATGCAATTTCTATGTTTCATCGTTAATAGGAAGGTGCAAGGTATACAGTAAACCTGAAGTTAAGCATCGGAATCTAAAACTGGACTCACAGGAGAGGTTCAAATCATAGAAAGTGAGAGTGTCAGTCCTCTTGTACATAAGTCGGCATTGTGCCATTTGTATTATATTCGGATGCTATTTCTGTGTTTCATCGACAATAAGAAGGCCCAAGGGATACAGTAAACCTAAAGTGAAGCATCGGAATCTAAAACTGGACTCACAGGAGAGGTTCAAATCATAGAAAGTGAGAGTGTCAGTCCTCTTGTACTTAAGTCGGCATTGTGCGATTTGTATTAAATTCGGAAGCAATTTCTGTGTTTCATCCTCAATCAGAGTGTCCAAGGGGTAAAGTAAACCTGAAGTGAAGCATCGGAATCTAAAACTGGACTTACAGGAGAGGTTCAAACCATAGAAAGTGAGAGTGTCAGTCCTCTTGTACTTAAGTCGGCATTGTGCCATTTGTATTAAATTCGGATGCAATTTCTGTGTTTCATCGTCAATAAGAAGGTCCAAGGGATACAGTAAACCCTAAGTGAAGCATCGGAATCTAAAACTGGACTCAAAGGTGAGGTTCAAATCATAGAAAGTGAGAGTGTCAGTCCTCTTGTACTTGAGTCGGCATTGTGCCATTTGTATTAAATTCGGATGAAATTTCTGTGTCTCATCGTCAATAAGATGGTCCAAGGGATACAGTAAGCCTGAAGTGAAGCATCAGAATCTAATACTGGACTCACAGGAGAGGTTCAAATCATGGAGAGTTAGAGTGTCACTCCTCTTGTACTTAAGTCGGTATTGTGCCTTTTGTATTAAATTCGGATGCAATTTCTGTGTTTCATCGTCAATAAGAAGGTCCAAGGGATACAGTAAACCTGAAGTGAAGCTTCGGAATCTAAAACTCGACTCACAGGAGAGGTTCAAATCATAGAGACTTAGAGTGTCAGTCCTCTTGTACTTAAGTCGGCATTGTGCCTTTTGAATTTAATTCCGATGCAATTCCTGTGTTTCATCGTCAATAAGAAGGTGCAAGGTATACAGTAAACCTGAAGTGAAGCATCGGAATCTAAAACTGGACTCACAGCAAGGTTCAAATCATTGAACGTTAGAGTGTCAGTCCTCTTGTACTTAAGTCGGCATTTTGCCTTTTCTATTAAATTCGGATGCAATTTCTGTGTTTCATCGTCAATATGAAGGTCCAAGGGATACAGTAAACCTTAAGTGAAACATCGGAATCTAAAACTGAACTCACAGGAGAGGTTCAAATCATAGAAAGTTAGAGTGTCACTCCTCTTGTACTTAAGTCGGTATTGTGCTTTTTGTATTAAATTCGGATGCAATTTCTATGTTTTAACGTCAATAAGAAGGTCCAAGGGATGCAGTAAACCGGAAGTGAAGCATCGGAATCTAAAACTGACCTCACAGGGGGGTTCGAATCTCAGAAAGTCAGAGTGTCCTACCTCTTGTACTTAAGTCGCATTGTGCCATTTGTATTAAATTTGGATGCAATTTCTGTGTTTCATCGTCAATAAGAAGGTCCAATGGATACAGTAAACCTGAAGTGAAGCATCTGAATCTAAAACTGGACTCACAGGAGATGTTCAAATCATAGAAAGTGACAGTGTCCGTCCTCTTGTACTTAAGCCGGCATTGTGCCATTTGTATTAAATTCGGTTGCAATTTCTGTGTTTCATCGTCAATAAGAAGGTCCAAGGGATACAGTAAACCTGAAGCGAAGCACCGGAATCTAAAACTGGACTCACAGGTGAGGTTCAAATCATAGAAAGTGAGAGTGTCAGTCCTCTTGAACTTAAGTCGGCATTGTGCTTTTGTGTTAAATTCGGATGCAATTTCTGTGTTTCATCACCAATAAGAAGGTCCAAGGGATACAGTAAATCTGAAGTGAAGCATCGGAACCTAAAGCTGGACTCACAGGAGAGGTTCAAATCATAGAAAGTTAGAGTGTCAGGCCTCTTTTAATTACGTCGGCATTGTGGCTTTTGTATTAAATTCCGATGCAATTTCTATGTTTCATCGTTAATAGGAAGGTGCAAGGTATACAGTAAACCTGAAGTTAAGCATCGGAATCTAAAACTGGACTCACAGGAGAGGTTCAAATCATAGAAAGTGAGAGGGTCTGTCCTCTTTTACTTAAGTAGGCATTGTGCCTTTTGAATTTAATTCCTATGCAATTTCTGTGTTTCATCGTCAATAAGAAGGTGCAATGTATACAGTAACCCTGAAGTGAAGCATCGGAATCTAAAACTGGACTTACAGGAGAGGTTCAAATCATAGAAAGTTAGAATGTCAGTCCTCTTGTACTTAAGTCGGCATTGTGCCTTTTGTATTAAATTCGGATACAATTTCTGTGTTTCATCGTCAATAAGAAGGTGCAAGGTGTACCGGAAACCTGAAGTGAAGCATCGGTATCTAAAACTGGACTCACAGGAGAGGTACAAATCATAGGAAGTCAGAGTGTCAGTCCTCTTGTACTTAAGTCGACATTGTGCCATTTGTATTAAATTCGGATGCAATTTCTGTGTTTCATCGTTAATAAGAAGGTCCAAGGGATACAGTATAACTGAAGTGAAGCATCGGAATCTAAAACTGGACTCACAGGAGAGGTTCAAATCATAGAAAGTTAGAGTGTCAGGCCTCTTTTACTTACGTCGGCATTGTGGCTTTTGTATTAAATTCCGATGCAATTTCTATGTTTCATCGTTAATAGGAAGGTGCAAGGTATACAGTAAACCTGAAGTTAAGCATCGGAATCTAAAACTGGACTCACAGGAGAGGTTCAAATCATAGAAAGTGAGAGTGTCAGTCCTCTTGTACTTAAGTCGGCATTGTGCCATTTGTATTATATTCGGATGCTATTTCTGTGTTTCATCGACAATAAGAAGGTCCAAGGGATACAGTAAACCTAAAGTGAAGCATCGGAATCTAAAACTGGACTCACAGGAGAGGTTCAAATCATAGAAAGTGAGAGTGTCAGTCCTCTTGTACTTAAGTCGGCATTGTGCCATTTGTATTAAATTCGGATGCAATTTCTGTGTTTCATCGTCAATAAGAAGGTCCAAGGGATACAGTAAACCTGAAGTGAAGCATCGGAATCTAAAACTGGACTCACAGGAGAGGTTCAAATCATAGAAAGTTAGAGTGTCTGTCCTCTTGTACTTACGTCGGCATTGTGCCTTTTGTATTAAATACTAATGCAAACTCTACGTTTCATCGTCAATAAGAAGGTCCAAGGGATACAGTAAACCCTAAGTGAAGCATCGGAATCTAAAACTGGACTCAAAGGTGAGGTTCAAATCATAGAAAGTGAGAGTGTCAGTCCTCTTGTACTTGAGTCGGCATTGTGCCATTTGTATTAAATTCGGATGAAATTTCTGTGTCTCATCGTCAATAAGATGGTCCAAGGGATACAGTAAGCCTGAAGTGAAGCATCAGAATCTAATACTGGACTCACAGGAGAGGTTCAAATCATGGAGAGTTAGAGTGTCACTCCTCTTGTACTTAAGTCGGTATTGTGCCTTTTGTATTAAATTCGGATGCAATTTCTGTGTTTCATCGTCAATAAGAAGGTCCAAGGGATACAGTAAACCTGAAGTGAAGCTTCGGAATCTAAAACTGGACTCACAGGAGAGGTTCAAATCATAGAGACTTAGTCAGTCCTCTTGTACTTAAGTCGGCATTGTGCCTTTTGAATTTAATTCCGATGCAATTCCTGTGTTTCATCGTCAATAAGAAGGTGCAAGGTATACAGTAAACCTGAAGTGAAGCATCGGAATCTAAAACTGGACTCACAGCAAGGTTCAAATCATTGAACGTTAGAGTGTCAGTCCTCTTGTACTTAAGTCGGCATTTTGCCTTTTCTATTAAATTCGGATGCAATTTCTGTGTTTCATCGTCAATATGAAGGTCCAAGGGATACAGTAAACCTTAAGTGAAACATCGGAATCTAAAACTGAACTCACAGGAGAGGTTCAAATCATAGAAAGTTAGAGTGTCACTCCTCTTGTACTTAAGTCGGTATTGTGTTTTTTGTATTAAATTCGGATGCAATTTCTATGTTTTATCGTCAATAAGAAGGTCCAAGGGATGCAGTAAACCTGAAGTGAAGCATCGGAATCTAAAACTGACCTCACAGGAGAGGTTCGAATCTCAGAAAGTCAGAGTGTCCGTCCTCTAGTACTTAAGTCGGCATTGTGCCATTTGTATTAAATTTGGATGCAATTTCTGTGTTTCATCGTCAATAAGAAGGTCCAATGGATACAGTAAACCTGAAGTGAAGCATCTGAATCTAAAACTGGACTCACAGGAGAGGTTCAAATCATAGAAAGTGACAGTGTCCGTCCTCTTGTACTTAAGTCGGCATTGTGCCATTTGTATTAAATTCGGATGCAATTTCTGTGTTTCATCGTCAATAAGAAGGTCCAAAGGATACAGTAAACCTGTAGTGAAGCATCGGAATCTAAAACTGGACTCACAGGTGAGGTTCCAATCATAGAAAGTGAGAGTGTCAGTCCTCTTGTACTTATGTCGGCATTGTGCTTTTTGTGTTAAATTCGGATGCAATTTCTGTGTTTCATCGTCAATAAGAAGGTCCAAGGGATACAGTAAATCTGAAGTGAAGCATCGGAATCTAAAACTGGACTCACAGGTGAGGTTCAAATCATAGAAAGTGAGAGTGTCAGTCCTCTTGAACTTAAGTCGGCATTGTGCCTTTGGTGTTAAATTCGGATGCAATTTCTGTGTTTCATCGCCAATAAGAATGTCCAAGGGATACAGTAAACCTGAAGTGAAGCATCGGAATCTAAAACTGGACTCACAGGAAAGGTTCAAATCATAGAAAGTGAGAGTGTCAGTCCTCTTGTACTTAAGTGGGCATTGTGGCATTTGTATTAAATTCGGATACTTTTTCTGTGTTTCATCGTCAATGAGAAGGTCCAAGGGATACAGTAAATCTGAAGTGAAGCATCGGAAACTAAAACTGGACTCACAGGAGAGATTCAAATCATAGAAAGTTAGAGTGTCACTCCTGCAGTACTTGAGTCGGTATTGTGCCTCTTGTATTAAATTCAGATGCAATTTCTGTGTTTCATCGTCAATAAGAAGGTCCAAGGGATTCAGTAAACCTGAAGTGAAGCATCGGAATCTAAAACTGGACTCACAGGAGAGGTTCAAATCGTAGAAACTTAGAATGTCAGTCCTCTTGTACTTCAGTTGGCATTGTGCCTTTTGTATTAAATTCGGATGCAATTTCTGTGTTTCATCGTCAATAAGAAGGTGCAAGGTATACAGTAACCCTGAAGTGAAGCATTGAAGTCTAAAACTGGACTTACAGGAAAGGTTCAAATCATAGAAAGTGAGAGTGTCAGTCCTCTTGTACTTAAGTCGGCATTGTGGCATTTGTATTACATTCGGATGCAATTTCTGTGTTTCATCGTCAATAAGAAGGTCCAAGGGATAATGTAAACCTGAAGTGAAGCATTGGAATCTAAAACTGGACTCACAGGAGAGGTTCAAATCATAGAAAGTGAGAGTGTCTGTCCTCTTTTACTTAAGTAGGCATTGTGCCTTTTGAATTTAATTCCTATGCAATTTCTGTGTTTCATCGTCAATAAGAAGGTGCAATGTATACAGGAACCCTGAAGTGAAGCATCGGAATCTAAAACTGGACTTACAGGAGAGGTTCAAATCATAGAAAGTTAGAATGTCAGTCCTCTTGTACTTAAGTCGGCATTGTGCCTTTTGTATTAAATTCGGATACAATTTCTGTGTTTCATCGTCAATAAGAAGGTGCAAGGTGTACAGGAAACCTGAAGTGAAGCATCGGTATCTAAAACTGGACTCACAGGAGAGGTACAAATCATAGAAAGTCAGAGTGTCAGTCCTCTTGTACTTAAGTCGACATTGTGCCATTTTTATTAAATTCGGATGCAATTTCTGTGTTTCATCGTTAATAAGAAGGTCCAAGGGATACAGTATTCCTGAAGTGAAGCATCGGAATCTAAAACTGGACTCACAGGAGAGGTTCAAATCATAGAAAGTTAGAGTGTCAGGCCTCTTTTACTTACGTCGGCATTGTGGCCTTTGTATTATATTCGGATGCTATTTCTGTGTTTCATCGTCAATAAGAAGGTCCAAGGGATACAGTAAACCTAAAGTGAAGCATCGGAATCTAAAACTGGACTCACAGGTGAGGTTCAAATCATAGAAAGTGAGAGTGTCAGTCCTCCTGTACTTAAGTCGGCATTGTGCCATTTGTATTATATTCGGATGCAATTTCTGTGTTTCATCGTCAATAAGAAGGTCCAAGGGATACAGTAAACCTAAAGTGAAGCATCGGAATCTAAAACTGGTCTCACAGGTGAGGTTCAAATCATAGAAAGTGAGAGTGTCAGTCCTCCTGTACTTAAGTCGGCATTGTGCCATTTGTATTATATTCGGAAGCAATTTCTGTGTTTCATCGTCAATAAGAAGGTCCAAGGGATACAGTAAATCTGAAGTGAAGCATCGGAAACTAAAACTGGACTCACAGGAGAGATTCAAATCATAGAAAGTTAGAGTGTCACTCCTGCAGTACTTGAGTCGGTATTGT